>NW_008795485.1:608443-674792 GCF_000699145.1 Aptenodytes forsteri
GGGTCCCGCCCCACGCGGCGATATCCGATTAACAGCGGAATTAACGGCAGGCGGATCAAATCCAGCCCGAAAAGGGCGTTTGGCTTTCCCGTAGGAAGGCTGGAGGTGCAAGCGGCCTACCCTGGGGCAGAGCCCTGGGAGATCACCCTCTGCCCCGAGAGGGAGGACGGCATTTCTCATTTTGGTGCTCGCAGCTCGTTGCCTAACGCTCCCCAAAGGCTTCCCACAGCATTTGCTTTCCCGTAGGAAGGCTGGAGGTGCAAGCGGCCTACCCTGGGGCAGAGCCCTGGGAGATCACCCTCTGCCCCGAGAGGGAGGACGGCATTTCTCATTTTGGTGCTCGCAGCTCGTTGCCTAACGCTCCCCAAAGGCTTCCCACAGCATTTGCTGCAGTAAATCTCGGTACCATAATCTACACCAGCAGCACGTTGCTGCTCTAATCCTCCATGTTCCATTCAACAAGGCAAAAGGCAATGTTCTCGGATTTCTCCCCACACCCTCATTCTCGCCCAGGCAGAGGAAACCATGTTGTCTGCGGTGTTCTAGGGTGACGCTGGTTTCTCCACAGAGCAGAATCCATCTAAAAAGTCCTACTTTTTAATCCACCCTAAATTTTTCTCATCCATAATCGGTGCTAATGCACCGAACCAAGCTAAGGGACGTGACACCCCTTCGTATGTCAGTGCTGCTCACTGCATGCTCTCGGCATGACTGACTTCAGTGGAAAGGAGATGGAGGCTCTGAACAGTGGAAAACGGCGGCTGTTCAGCGCCCTTGGGGATCAAGCGAGCAGATGGACGACTGCAACCATTCAGCTGGTCGCAGCGCCTTAGGCTGAAAGCTGATCAGAGGTCATAAATCACGTAAGGCCAGGCCCTAGCAGGAGTGCTGTGAATTGCATCAAATGTTTACATGGCATAAAATGCTGAGTGGAAAAGTCAGAGGGAGTCGCTAGGAGGAGGGGCTACACAAAACCCGTATCCTGGCCAGCCTCTGTGACCCCATGCAGTGGGAAACGGGGCAAAGGAACATCTATAGCCAGGGGTAAGAACCGCATGAAAAAGCATTTCTGGTGCCACCAGGCTGCTGTGGCAGATGCGGTGGGTGTGCTGACCCACGGGAAGTCACTCATGTCAAGCAACAGTTTGTGGCTCCTATTCTTGCTCTGCCATGCACAGGGCTGGAACGTGAATCGGGACCTTTGGGTGACAACAGAAGGTGTAGTCTGGAGTTGGAACTTGGGTGTACAAGGTTAGAGACGGGAGGTGCAGCAGGAAAAGGAAAGGGGCTCCGTATCGTAGAGCGCTAGCTGTCACTCTCCCATGCCTTTAAAGATAAGGGTGGTCAATACAAACCATCACCCCGTATCTGAACAAGGTGTACCATGCAAAGCGCACTCCACCCTGTCCAGAGTACAGGCTGCTGGAGCTCTCAACTCCCAGGCTACACGGGAGATGCTTCTCAGGCATGCAGTGCTAGCTTGCACTGAATACATCACACACCAAGTCTCACAGGAGCCATGCTGTTAGCAAGGGATTGTCTTTGCTTTTTCATCACACATATAATGTGTGTAAGGGAGCCATGCTGTTAGCAAGGGATTGTCTTTGCTTTTTTTTCTGTGTTTTTTTTCAATAATGGGCAGAATTTCAGTGGGACCTAAGAATAGCACTACCTGCACCCTGAAATTAAATGGTGACATTTAGATGTACAACCATACTTTGCACAGCAGACTGATAGCAAGTGAAGGCAGCCTAAAACAACAGTGAGTCAGTGCAGGGAGGAGGGCAGTTTGGCAAATGACTCATTACATCAGAAATTAAAGTCTGTTAACATATTACACAAAAGTAGCTCATTTACTGTGTATCAGAAAAATGAAGGCTCAGCAGGCTGGACACTGACAAGTATTCTGTGTGGAGTTTTTTTAAGTGATTAATTCCAACATTATTTTTTGAAGCTAATTTAGTACATTAGACATCAAGCACTGCTTCTCCTTTAAGCGTTTAAAACAGGATTGGGACGAGAGTGGAGATTATCAAGGACACGCTTCCTATTCACAACAACAGCATTTGTTATTTATACAACACTTGCATCTGCACTCCCCAGTTGAAGTTTGAAAATCACACATTTCCAAGGCAGTCCCTTCCCTTTTCCCACCGTGTTTTCCCCCTTCAGTGTACCAGTACAAACCGATCCAGGTTAAAAATAACCCAAGATTCCTGATACTGTACAAAAGTATGCAATTGCATAACCCCTCTCAAAATGTGTATCGCCTAATCAGGATTTTGGATGTCGTCAACTCAGGAGGGAGACAGTAATAGCGTTTCCTCATGAATCAGGGATAGACAGAAGGACACACCTATGAGACCACTGCGTTGTCACTGTGTTTTGTTTTAAATACTGTGTAATTATGTTGCAATTTTTACTCCCAGATTTCAGTAAAGAAGATTGCTGATGTTGGGAGACCTCTGCGCAAAACACCCCTGGGGAAAGAAGGCTGAAGCACTGCAAGAGAAATCAACCACAGTTATGTCTAGTTACCCTAAATTCCACCTACATCTCCCTGACCGGAGATTCCTGTTAGCTAGTTCAAAATGTTTATCTGCAGAGAAGATCTACACTATCTGAACACAGCTCTTAGTTGTTCAAGGTTTCGTTGTCCTCTCACGCCCAGTTCAGGAGATGAACTGAAACGCACTGGGTGGTTCAGAAGTAAAGTCGCAGATGCAGGAGTGGGAGGGCAATGTCACCAGAGGTTTGTATCTGTGTCTGCGCTGGCACTATTTACCATATTAGCTTGAAGCATCTACATCCTCAGCCAAAATACCTCAGGTGAAATAGCCGCATGGAAGTCAAAACACCCATCTACTTCAGTACACCCAAGGTTTCGCGTTATCTTGTACCACGTCACATAATTTAGACTGAAAAAATACCCAGGAAAAAGACCAGCTTCCCCACACTTTCTACGCAAGTACGTGTATAGTCCTTGTGAGCTTAAAAATGGTATTTTTGACTCCGTACTTTTTTTCCTTGGATTCAGCTTGACAGCATGTAACACATCATACCACATAAGATGGAGCATTAGTACATGTTTAGTTGAGCTGTAGCACTTGAGCTGCAGCATATTTATTTATAAAACAACCAAACAAAAAATAATTACGAAATCATTGATTCAAAGGAATCAATAATAAATATTTGCTTTCCTCTGAGTTGTTCAGACACAGTACAAATACACCAATTGTAGCAGGTAGAAGAGATGTAAGCTTAGTTTAGCTGCTGAGAAACAAAAGCAAGCTACGTAACATTGTATGCATTTAATCACACTAGTAATAACTGGTATATGACAGTAAATGCTTTAAGTACACTATTTTACAAAATAGAGTTTGGCTTATGGTTCATTTGCTTCCCTTGTGCAACTCCTGATAGTATCATCCGGAGCTCAGAAAATGTCCCTTTGAAAATAGAATACCTTTGAAATGATCTCCTTCTCATTTTTCCTTTGAGAAATGAACATTTCCCTTCGGGCTTCACGCTAGCAACTGAAGTGCAGAATTGACTTTGTATTCACCTGTGAGATCACTGAGGTGTGGTCTGAAAAGCACCGCGGCATTTCAGACTTAGTGATTTTTAAATCACCGTGGTGCCCACACTTTCTAACCAGGGCCACACATCTTTGCATCTTTGTTCCACGGCAGGAGATAGCCACGGTGCTTTTTCTGACACAGTTTGTACACAGGGCAGTCTGCACATGCCCGGACAGCGGGCACGGGTGCCACCTGCTTCCCGGCAGTGCTAGGAACAGCTGGGAATGATCACGCACACCAGGCTTCAGCAATTGCTTCCAACTAACTTCTTTTCCCCAAGGTCCATAAACCTTTCATCCTATGCAATCAGACAGATAGCTCATACGACAAGGAGCGACTTCTCTGCTCCAGGAGAGTTGGAGACCAGGAGAGGGCTGCCACAGCTGATCTGTTCTGCAGCCTATTCCCAAAGGCCTCCAGGAAAGACGCTGCCAGGAGCAGGCTGGGCAAATTCTCCTAGCCGGCAGCAAGTGGCCTCTGGGCTGTAGACAGAGCATCCTCCTCTTTGCTATTTGCAAGTCTGGCCTGTGACTCGAAGCTAACCTACAGCATTTGGTACTTGGACTGTAGCCAGCTCAACTGTGTGGATTGTTACCCTTATTTTGTGGTAATAAGCTTCTGGTTGCTCGGGCATGCATTGTTTACTGAGAAAAGCATTCCTGGTTTTATATGCATAGAGTAAGTATTCTCAGATGCAACACAGGTAACATTAAGCACAATAAGCAACCATAGAAGAAGCCACAAACTACTTTAGCAGTCCTGCTCATGCTCTTTGGGACTTTCCCAGCTCTGGAGTACCTTGTAAGCACTTTGGAGTGCCTAAGCCTTCAGGGTCCAGGAAAAAAGCAGCTGCAGAGGAATCCCAGACAGTTAGAGCTGCTGCTGCCAAGCACTGACAGTCACTACCAAATCCACCAAAACACAGCTGATCCAGGAATGTGCCTCTGGAGTACCCAGGGAAACTGTCTAGGTAAAATGACACAGTATCCAACACCAGGAGCTGTCACAGAAGTAGCAGCTTATCAAACACCTAATACTAGATGTCTCCTTTGTTTAAATCTGTGACTCAAGACTGCCTGCCCTGCACAACAGATCAGTCCTTTGTCCTGCCAAGGATGGCTAGGTTGACTCTGGGGTAGAGAGAGCAAGTGAAATTTTGGTATATGTGATGAAAATGGGTGACTGGTCCTAGGAAGAGAAGTTCTCAGATAGTATAGGGCAAGTTTGAAAACTATTTCCCATAAGGAAGTAGCCCAGGCAGGGCTTGGCTTTGATCAGACTGTCTAAGATCTCAAGCAAAGAAGCTAGAATTCTGGGTCTCAGTCAGAAAAGGAGATTAATTACAGTCCCTGGAGTGACAGAATTATAGATTTGTGGTTCTTCTGTGCTGATCCATCTCCGGTAGACTCATTCCACAAATTGGAGAAAACATTCCCTCCCTCAAATGAAAAAAAAAACCCACCTTTTTTTTAAAATTAAAAATCATCAGTCCAGGAATACAGGACTTAGTATCATCAGTCCAGGAATACACAAGCTTAGTATCTTGTGTGTAGCAGTGGTCAGAGCCAAGTCCTTCAGAAGAAAATACAAACAACAGAATTATGTGAGCATCTGCCTCCAGAGGAAGCCTGTGCCTACCTCCCATTGTTTCCTATTGGCCTTCAACTTGAAGTGTAAGACTTTATATTCCTTGGAAGTGTTTATTCCGGCTAATTTAATCACAGAAAATATTTTTATGATTCTTGCAATTTTTGAAGAGTCATGCTAAGGTTTAAGCCTCAACAATAGCACGTGGCCCAGCATTTGGTGTATAAATGGGACATTGCACACAAATATTTTCTAATGGAAGCAGCATTGTGCTTGTTTACCTGTCCCTGGTGTATTTTCCTATTGCTCTGTCACTCTATCCTTCAGTCTTACCTGGATGCCTGAAGGTCAGCTCAAGAATGCCGTTCGTTCAGTCTTGGGAAGAGCTCTCCATAAGGCTTCTACAGCACGGCTCACCCCAAAACTGGTGAATTCACAACCTGGCGATAGCAAAGATATCTTCCAAATGCTTCATCATGGCTTTTTGGTAGATTAGTGGCCCTCACTTTTTGAGGTGCTACCTTCATTCTGGATTCAGTGCCCAATTCTCATCACACATCTCATCATCACATCTGTGGCTCATTTGCCACAGATACCGTTCCAGTGGAGTTACTGCAGCTTTGCAGTGCTGACCATAAAAGCAGAGTGAGGCTCCTGACCGTATCTCTCTGGGTGCATCATTAAGTTTATTCTGGCAATTAAAGCGCCTCTGTTTCCTTGACATAAAGGGTCCTTTCTCTTTAGTACAGAGGTTAGTTCAGACACGTGCCTTAATACTGCATCTCTTGACCTTTTTGAGTGATCCTTTCATTTCTTTCCACTGTAGTTACAGCCTCCAAAAGTATTTCACTAGAAGACTGAATGCAGAAAACGTGAAGCATATATGTCAGTTCCCTTTGAGGTTGAACACCAGACTACCCTAAGCAGAGAGTCTGCCTCGAAATCTTCAGATAAGACAATGCATCTTTGAGAAGGTCCTCCAAAACCAGTACAACAGACTTTTCCCTCCCCACAAAACCTCTCTGGAATATTATGCATCTTTATGTCTCTCTTGATCCCTTTTAAAAAAATCCTGTGGTTTGGCTTCATTTCATTTGTACAGCGCTTAGCTGTTGTAGTTTTAAAATGCTCAGTGTTCCATTTCCAAAAAAGATAATTTAAAAAGAAGGCTCCCTTTTCCGTCAAATGTATCTTTCTTCAAAAAAAAAAATTCTGTATCAGAACCTCAGCTCAAATGTATCTTTCTTCAAAAAAAAAAAAAATTCTGTATCAGAACCTCAGTGCTGGAAGTTGTAAGAAAGAGTTGAGTGGGAGGGCTTCTTGTGGTGTGAATAATCACAAGTGATTAAAATTAAGCTGACCAGGAAGATAACTAGCTAATCTAACAATTCCTATGTGGCTGGTGTTACGTGAAGTGTTTCTGGACAGCAGGAGTCTCCAGACGGCTGGTGAGCAGTCACACGGTCTGGAACGCTCGGCTTTGGGCAGGCACCATGACCAGCGTTGCACCCATTTTCATCAGGTTAGTGTAGTCAACTTTCTTTGGCTCAATTTCTTTTCCTTCCGTCTCCCTCTGGCTGTACTGGGGAGGAGTTAGATGGGGAGTAGCTTCCGTTGACAAAGTCCGTTGACTGCGAGAGGCACTGTTGGCTGTCGACCTGGTTGAGGAGGAACCTGAACGTGAGCTCCTGGAACCAGAGGAAGAGGAACTGGGCTTGACGAGATGGGCCTTGGGTGCCTCTGCATCTTCTCTGCAATCAAACATATGACAGGGCTCAAATACCATGAGAACAGAAACGCTTATACATTTTACCAGACTGAATTGCTGCTGCAATAAGCAGTTGCTTATTGAAGCTGCAAATCACCAGGGCATGTTTGTCCAGCAGTTTGAGCAAGGTACAGGGTTTTCTGAATTCTGTGCTACATAACTTTGTGGACTGAACTCCCTGTTGCTCTGCGGAGCTATTGATCAAATGGATTTAGAATACATGCTGCACACGACTGGCTCTTTGTGTGCGGCTTTGAGGTCTGTGGAATGAATGCCAATTGTCAGTGCAAACAGTTCAGATAGAACTGTCTGCTCTGTAATTCTTACTCATAATGACAGATCACCTACACAGGACTAGCTGAGACCAGTTCTTCTAGTTAAAAAAAAAATGTGGGTATAGTGAAAGAAGTGCAAGAACTGGGCCCAGAGAGAAAGAGAGAGAAAGAGAGAAGAGGTAACAGTCATGCGTGAAAAGGTGATACAAGAGGCTGAAGCTCAAACTAAAAATAAAAAGGCAAGCAAGATTTGAAAGCAAAGACAACAGGAAAAAGGGAAGGGAAGAAATCAGCAGAGACTACCTTCTTGCTGGCAACCTGACCATCAGGCAGAGTAATCAGCTGCTGAATGGATTATAGAGATGCCTAATGGTACATAGATGTCATACGAGGGCAGGCAGTCTTTCACAAATAGAAATAAGGATGGAACAAGGCAAGGGGTTTCTTCAAGGGCAGGAGCAGCTAAAACTCATTCCTGGAAATATCTTTTTCCAGCGCTTTCCTTCCTGAGAAGTTTAGGCTTGATTGGCTAGAGACCAATCTCTGCTTAGGGGACTTAAGTGGCAGACCTCACATGCATGTAACAGATGCGTTCAAAGAACATGCGTCAGCATTCTTGGTACACCCGCTCAGGGCGAGGCTTCTCAACTCTGCATACAGCAGCTCAGGGGATTTTTCACCCTGAGCTAAATCCAGAAGCACAGTTGCTCAAAAGACTCAAGACTGTGAGAACCTGCCTGCCTCATAGCTTTGCCAACAGAAATTGCAATTGAAAAGAAAAACAAACAAACAAACCAAACCTCTCAGAACCACAATGGACAAGTGGGTTGAATTTAGTACTGGAGAGGATTATGCAAATGCTTTAAAATGCTGAAATTGCAAGCGTGAGAGAGAATATTTTGTTGAGTTTTACGCTGATTTGTCCTGGGGGAAAAAAAAGACATTTTAATCTATGTAATTTTCTGGAAAGTCTTCACAAAGATGATTCTCACAGTCAAGAAATTTGTCACTGGTATTTCAGAGAGACTTTAAAAGCTTTTTAGAACAACCTTTTAAGACACTAATACCTAGGTTACTTAAAACCGTAGTGAAAAGATGTGTAAAACTGAAAGAAGGGAGGGTGGGAGGTGGGGGATTAAATAAAAGGCGTTACCTGATTTCATTTGGTGCCTCCTCTTCCTCATATCTCTTCTTTTCTTTCCTCCTTATTGTCAGCCTCACCACCAGGAAAAGCAGGGAAAGTCCCACCACCACACCACAAACTGCTCCAGTGATCATGCCGATATTTTGTGCATCTGTTGTCCAGAAAACAAATGAGTTAGTTGGTAAACTCTCACTAGGGTCATACAGTCAGATTCCAGTCCACACTACAACTTATAGCACCAGGTATAAATCAGAACAGAATGTATTAGTCTACTTATTTAGGCGTGTCTCAACACAGAAGTTGAACCAGTTTATCTTCAGGCATTGGTTCTAAACCTGAGCTAACAGTGAGAAAAGTATTCACCTCTGGAAGGGTGGGATCACAAGTGCTATGCCTGCAGCTATGCGTCAGAATTGAAATGAGGAGGAAAAATCCTCTCATAGGAGCACAAAACCACAGAAAGTACAGAGACAGACAGGACAACCCACACGCGAAACAAAGCACCAAGCAGTTTCCTAGAGGCAGAAGAGTGTTTGAACAACGAATGTTTCCCCATGAGGATTTTTTTCCCCCTTCAACTCACCCTGAAATGATTACAATCCACTTGCAGAATGAATTATTCAATTGGGGAAAAAAGTGACCTGAGGGGGGTAGGGACGAAGAAGGAAAGGAAGACCATACTGTGCAGGTGCAAGGCATTTTTCATCCAAAATAACTAAGTGAATGAGAGAACACTTCCTAGTGTATATGGGCCCTTAGTTGATACTTTATGACAACTTCTTTTGATAAGAGCAGTTAGGTTGGGTTTGGCTGAAAGTTGTTTCCTTAAGGCTCATCCCTAAGGAGGGTTTAGCAAACCAAAGTGAGGTTTTAAACCAATTCAGTTCAATTGGCATAAAAGCTGTCTGGACGCTTTTACTTCAGATGCCTGAGGCGAATAAGTTTTCCTTGCTACATGACCACATTCCAGTTATTTCAGGCCTAGCTGGGCATAAAAATTCCAAAGCTATAGCATCTCCACGGAATAGACTTCACTATTAGCAGCCTTTTATCACAGCAGTTCCAGCTCCTGCCTATCTCTCCTGAGAGCTGCACATAAAAACCTCCTAAACTGTATTGTTTGGATTTGTCCTCAGTGCTGGTGCTAAATGCCACTCTTCCTTGCATGTATATGCAAAGACATGGATACGTAGACATGCACACACCCTTGATGGGGTTAGTCAGGTAGGACATCAATTTTAATCTCTGGTGTTCAGGACAGAATTCATCAAATCTGGATTAAAACCAAACTGTGTCAAAAGTTGCTTTTTATTCCACACATTACTCCACATCAAAGTCAGCCTTTCCAGCTGCCTTTAGATAGTTTACTGTCTCAAGTGCAACAGATAAGCAATTTGGAATTGGAATGATGGACTATCCACACGGAGATTTTATACTTGACAGTAATCTCATGCAATTGCTCCAGCCAGAAGTACCTCTAAAAGCTGGAGACTCTGGAACCTCTAACTCACCGTTTTTTCCCTCGTATTTCATTAGTCATTCTCAAAATCAAAATTTCTAACAGAACAAAACATCTGAGCTCAAATGATGTATTTACCACTTTAGGTTATACAGAGGACTGCTGTGCAAACCGTAAGTGCAATAAATAAGAACTAATTCATGTGATTCATGTATGAAAAGGCAAAAGCGTGGCACAGACTTTCCCAGTTGAGATGGGACAGCGCTGCTCATATGGTGGTGCGAATACTAGTTATGTGCCAATACTTACGCTGCACTGTCACCTGAACAACACAGCTTTCTTGTCCAGCCTCGTTGGTGGCAATGCATTGGTATAACCCTGTGCTCATCTGTGTAAGATTCTTCAGGAGAACTTGCCCAGGATTAGAAATGTCTGAAACAGGAAAAGCAACACCGGGATTAATCAAAAAAGACTAAGAAACCTTAACAGTGGATAGGACACAGAAGCACAAATTGAACTTCCAGATCGATTCAGTTCAAGAACAATCAATGATGCCTCACAAAAGATCATTTGTCAACCTTCAGCCAAACACTAAACAAACTCCTCAGGCAATTCCTTGTTCAGGGTGGAGCACAGCACAACGTCCAGCTGCAGTAGTGAGAGGTACTGGTATACGGTTGCTATCACTGCCATCAAGCGATTCCCGTTTAAAAAGCAGGCACTTGACTGTACATGTGCATGTGCACGTGGGCGGTTATCTGGCTTTGAGTGTACCGAGAGCTCTAAGAGGAAATGACCTGACTTACTGACTCTTGATGTAGGCGGGAGATGTTCAGCTCTCTCATCTTCCTCATTTATGCGCTGCCATCGGTAGGAGATGGGTGCAGTGCCAGAGGCGGAACGGCACTGCAAGGACAGTTCCTTTCCTTCCAACAGCTCCCCTTCTAGCCAGCATTTGGGCTTGGAAGGTTTTTCTAGAAGAAACAGAAGACAGGTCATGCAAATACAGCAAACTATTTTCTCGGTGGAAAACCCTTTCTTTGGCAAAGTACGTCATTTAAGCAGCTTCCAAGAGCTGCCTTCTCTGGAATGCATTAAGGAATTACACACCAGTGATGTTTGTTAGGGGACTTTAGCTGCAACTGTGTGCAACTTCATAGTGTAAGAAGTGGAGCTGGCTGGCTCAGAGATAGAAATGACACATTATAATACTCTGGGGCAGTCTGCCCCATGGATACTTGCATCAGTGGAGCTGTATCGCTGCATTCCTCTTCTAGGTACTATTTAGAGAACGTCCTTTCCCTCCCTCTACTTCTCCATTTCTTCCTCCTCCCCACAGCATCTGGCAGGCCACAGCACTTCTTCCATGGGATGCTAGTGTACGTGAAAAAGCCAACCAATAAACTGAAATCAGGGAAGAGGAATGCTAACCCCAGCAGCTTATTTGTCACCTCCACTGACTTGGATCAGTTTGGGGTCCTGGGACACGAACCCAGAGTCCTCAGCAGGAGATCTGGACAGGGTGATTGCCAGCTAAGCTAGAATATCACTCTAGTTTGCGTGATGAGATCATAGAGATAATTTGGAAAGAACAGTTCATATGATTTTGCAGGTGATTATACTTACCTCAGAACAGTTCTTTAGGCTCTTCCTGTGTCCTGTCCTTTGCCAAAAAATGCAAAGGCAGATATGGACAGTGAAACCTGATCGTGAGATGTCTTTGTATTTATACCCCGCTGAAATAAATCTCTCTACAGGAAATGAGTCTAGCGATTTTTTCTCTTTGGAAGAACAATAAAATGATCTTACCTACAACCTTCAGGGTGATGCGAGCCCATTCGTACTGCCCAGCATTTTTAACCTTACATATGTACTTCCCCGCATCGCTGGACTGCAGGGATATGATCTGTAAGGATGCATCTCCAGCAAGGAAGTTGGATGTGAAGGAAACACGTCCTTTCTGTTCCTCATTCAGGTCATCATAAACACGGCCTCCAGAGTAAGTGATCACCTGAGGAGCAAAGACTGATCAGCCAGTTGTAATTTTACTTTCACACGGAACAACAAATCAAAGCATTTTCAGGAACTGCAGACTAAGGGTCTGCATGGTTAAGTGACTTGCCAAGGGTCACACAGGAAGCCTGTGGCAGGGTGGAAAATTAAACCTGGATTTCAAGTCTGAGACTGATACATAAACTGTATTTATGCTAGAGATTTATACTGCAGCATTTATACTAGTGTCAAAATAGACATCGGCTTATACCATAATATATATAAAAGCGGTCTTTAATTTTGGCTGGTTTTGGCTAGCTAATTTAAATTACTGCAGACCTGATTCTTATAAGTACTAAACAACTGTATTTTTTCCTGAAGCCAAGGTTTCAAAAACAGCCTACAAAATCCAAGGTCATTTCTGAATACCTGAAGGGCAATTCTGAAGTTTATCCAATGATGACCGATTACATAAGAGTACTAGTTTAAAGAAAACTCGATTGCAACACAACCTGTTCCAATACAGCGTGTGTGAATATCAAATAACTTTTATACATTATAAATCTCTCTAAATAAGTCAGCTGTGTTTTCTAAACACTGCTTACTTCATCAGAATAATTTGCAAAGATCATCACAGAAGTCTCTTTAAATCAATACCTGCTGCTGATGTCAACATAGAAATAAGACGATTTTCTCAGCAGATGGCTGAACCTACCGCTTTTTGTACTGTTTCGGAAATGTGCAGCAGCCACTCAATATCCAGGCTCCCTTGCTCCAGGAGGCCCAGGCGATGGTGACAGGGCAAAGTCACGTTTTCTTCAGCCACTCTCTTAAATTCAGTCTGAGCCTCGGACAGCCAAACAGAACAGGAAGCTGAAAGACAGATGCCAGTGGTCAGAAGCCAGGATTAAGGATGCATCTCTACACTGACAAGTGTTGCTAGCTTAGGTTTCACTGGATTCTTCCTCATTTGCTTCGCAGCATCAAAGAAAACCCAACAGCTTGGCTTCCTGGACAGATTGCAGCTGATTAAGAGGGACACCTATACATACATAGGCAGTTAGTTTCGCACTAATATTTAAGCATGAAGAACAGATGGCTTCATATTCCAGAGCTGTCAATACTAAAGTCGCACCCACATCTTCTATGCACTCAAAATTTCAGATAACCTCCTTGGGTTTGCCTTCACCTTTTATTACCTTAATTAATAAGCAGTACTTCCACCCAGAAGACCTTCAGAGCCCACCGCTTTATTCCCATATCAGTCTGACAAGGCTCGGAGTCTCTTCCCTAACACTGGATGATGTTCGTTGCGTGCATTTCAGCACTGGAAATAAGAGACCAGCCTGGAAACAAGAGGGTTAACCTTAAGAAAGGCATGGTACAAGTAAGCTAGTGAAGCATCTTTGAATAGCAACGTCAAAAAAAATCATAAGTTGTCAAAAACGGTTTGTCAGGATTTAAAAAAAAAAAAAGGGGGGGGGAAATTGCTAAGCTGAACCACTAGAGGGAAGCAGAGCCTTCTAAATGTTAGCCAGTAAAACCCAAACCGCATATTAACTCCCTAAAACCTGGAGCAGGAGACAGTGCGCTGCCGAAAAACATGATGTTCAACCAGCACCGCATTAGTCACTGCGTAACTCGCAATTTCCTTCCGAGTTTCCTTCTGTACTGCATCCCTACTAAAACTGAACGAAATCAGGGGTCGATTCTTGGCTTTGCCCATCTCCAACTTTTGGTAACACATGGACTCACCATGGTAAATTCAAACTCAATTAAAACTGACCCAAAAAATCAGAGGTATGGAAAAATTACGGGCATTTAGGTCAGGGACCCCCAGGTCTGCTATGACACCAAATAAAAAAATTTCCAACTAAGTTTCCATGGGGATTTCTGGGGCACAAACACCATCTGCCTTTTGTGTATGAATCTTCAGAGTGCAGTTGGGTTGTTCTTCAGTTTTGCTGTGCAAGAAGAAAGCCTAAAAGCATTTTTTTTCCCCTGTGAAATGATGTGAGATGAAATATCTTGCTTCTTGGACCAATTATTGTGAAACTGATGAAAACTCTGAGAGTTGGCAGCACTAGGAAGTCATATGTGTGATTGAACACACAATCCTGTGATTACATAGCAAGATTACTGGCAAGAGCATAAGCTCTAGTTACATAGGCTAAATTTGTTCCTATAGCTTGTATTTAAATAGTGGATCTTAAACCTTTTCTTTAGGTTAAAAAAACACAGGAAAAATTACATCCAACATGACACTTCCTCAGCTTTTTCTGTTTCTTCAGGACCAACTCTGGTTTTAGAAAATTCATTCTGTTCCTGCTCCCGTTCTCAGATCTGCCTCCGAGTTGTTAGCATGACCGTCTCTCAGCTCCTGAGCTTCTGATATTTAATCAATACTTGCCAAGCGCTTCTATGAAAGGTATCATCTACTATGTGCACGCACATATATAAAACACCTTGAATTTTAAGACAGGTGGAGTCTTTCAAAGGATTAAGCTCTCCTCCCCCTACGTGGATCTCTGCATGCATCGATGAGAGTGAAAGCTCCTTTTCAGCCACATTAGCTGCTTTCTTTAAAGGGAAAATTAATCCAGTTTATCACTGGATTCACTAGTCTCAAAGCTCTATCTGCCAAATACAATTATACATTCTGCCTAAGATGAACGCCTGCTTTCTCCTACAGCCCACATTGCTGCGGGCTGCCTTCATTAAAACGCTGACGCTCACTACATGACTGATCAATAAGTTTAATTTAAGCACCACAATAGTGAGCATTCACATAACATTTGCAGCATTTTCAAAGTCCTGTGCCAGCAGAGCACTGAGGTTTTGTGCACACCTCACAGGGTATTCTACATTTTAAAATGTAGTTTTACATTAAAAGCCTTGATCAGGATTTATAAATCACCTTTTGAAGGAGTACAACAAGCATCATTTTCATTCCTCTCCAGCTTGGACAGACTGTTTTTAGGAGAGCTCACACCTTGGTCTGTTCTTGTTGCCCCCAGCAAACATGCTCTCGATTTAAGAAAGAGCCCCGTGCCTATAAGCTCATCTCCTAAATGGGAATAAGATCAAGGTGACATCCAGTGAGAGTGACTGCAGATTTCTAAAGCACCCTTTGGTTTTTCAATCATGCAATCAGTTATTTGGAGCTGATTCACCATTAAACTGATAACCAGATTGTCACACACATTGCATACTTTTCCATGACGTGTCCATCTTATTTAAATAAATTTAAGATGTCCCCTTAGTCCTTATTAGTTCTTTAATAATACCCACGAACTCACAAGGGAGTCTGTAAGTTTTGCAGGTGTTCTAGACAAAAGCCTCACTTTATTTTCTTTCCAGTCATCATACCTGTACACAGTCAAAAGCAAGCTCAAAACACAGCTTCATAAAAGTACCCGACATAGGGTGCCAGTTATGGAAATTACCCATGCAAAATCCAAAGAGAGCTCAATGTGAACAAACCTTATGCCTTTCAATAGTTTGGGTAGGGTCTCACTGTAGCAAGCAGCAATGAAATGGAAATTTACCTTTAGATATGTGCTAGAATTTACGGTATGTGCCTCAGAAAGAAAAAGGAACTAGAGAACATATCCAAGCCCCCTCTAAGTGTTTTATTATTCAACAAAGAATAAACGTCCTCTGAAGTTCTCTCGTATTTGTGTAAATGAGATCTAGCAAGAACAGGACAAAGAAATGAGATTTTGCTCATAATGCTTTTACCATTTATTCCCCCCCTCCTCAGTTTAAGTTTCATTCCAATGAGTACTAAAGGAGAGTGCTTATGAACAACCCCTTACAGCAGCAAACACCTCCATGTACTGGCCAGGACATACATTGGCTAGTTTGCAAAAAGAGCTTTTGCTCTGCTGGATGGGTGCACAACCGGCTCCATACCTTTCCCCCTTAAAGAGCTCCGCAGCCACACGAGGGCAGAGCCTACTCAGAGTAACGCCTTAAGGGCTGGCTCCAGTAGACAATAGAATAAGACAACAGACGATTTTCCCAGAAGTCAGATCCAAGAGCCTCGCTCAGTAATGCCACATATATGCAGGCTCCGCAGTTCTTACCCCCCAAAAAAAAAAAACAACCCCTCTTCCCCTTCCACATCCTGTGTGCGGCTCTTTACACTGCAAAGAGCAATTTGGGAATTGCTTCTTTCAGCTTTACTCAGCCCATGTCCCATGACTTCAGAGAGAAGTTGGTTTGTTTTTCCCGCAGAGCAGGAACCCTAAGCTTATTGCAGCTGCAGCATTTTGAAAGCATTAGCCATGGGCCTGAAAAAAAAAAGTGTTGGGTGTAGCGCCAGGCTTGCTGACATCGCACAGGCAATGCAGTGTTCTGCATTGTAATGTTTAAATATTTGCTCTATTGTTCAGAAGAAAACAACTCACCCAACAGCCTGCAGACAAGGGAGAAAGATTGTCTTTCATCCTACATTGATGTTTTAAATATCCAAGGAATACAGAGCAACAAATATTTTGAACTAGACCAAAGCTGGCACACCTAAACAGACAGTACTCAAACAGCACAAGCACAGATTTACCAAGGGAAGGGCACAGATTGGGTCAGGGCATAGAAAGGGATTTCTAGCCCTCTCAATAACAGGCCATGCTGCCTTGCATGCATAGCAGATTTTAAAGAAAAAAAAAGTGTGGACAATATCCTGCATCTTTCTCATGCCAAGTATGTCCCAGAACTCTTTTAAACATTTTTAAAGGACTACTGACTTTGAATGTATCCCAGACATTACAAGGGGCTTTGAATTTCAGAAGTCTGCCCTTTGAAATGGACATAGGGAAGGAGCCATCTCCTGTGCAATGCAGCAAGTGCTGAGCAAATTGGGACCACGTATTTAGCTTCATCACAGATTATGACCACCCAAAGTGTTTTCACATCTGAATCCTTAATGTGATCACACATGCTTTCATATACATGCTATTATGAAGCTCAGTTTTGTTTTCACATCCATTTAATAACAAGTATATACACAAATGCACATATATACCAACAACATCAAATATGCATATCTCCAAGGCACATAAACATACAAGCAGAATCAAAGTGAAAAATACATCTTTTACTGACATTATTTGTAGGCAAATTCATGTGCTAAAAGCTAAAAAGCTTCCAGATTTAAATCTTTCATTAGGTTCAGAAGGTTTGAATTAGGGAGCAATGCTAAATATAGATTATACTTTTTAAAAAGTAATAAGTTGTGCTGTATCAACTTAACTGCTGGAATTAGGAGGAACAGCCTAGAAAAGATTCCGAGAATTGAGACACAAGAAATCCATAATGATGCTTTGTAAACTTGGCCCAAACCATACCTACACCAAGTTCATTTAACATGTGAATATCCAAAATGGGTCTTGAAAAATTTCAGTTATTCCAGGAACTTCTGTGAAGTTTATTCAGCTACACTTTTTATAATTTATTTTGGCTTTTTATCAAAGATGACATTTGCAACAGACTATTCCAAGACACTGATATCCAAGGAGGAGAAGAAATACAACCTGTAATTTTCCTGCAACTTGAGACATCCTGTACTAGCACCAGACAGAGGGAAGCGACTCAGGAAGCAACTCGAATCTGCTGCGGAAGAAAACTTTCTTCAATACAACAGCAAAAGCAGGAATTCCAATAGTATCTACACACACAGCTTATATCACAGGTGAAATGGAAATTGTGCTAAGTGCTCTGTCTGCTTTTGTTCATTAATATCAAAATGTTTCCTGGATGAAAGTGTGACAGGAACAGTGAATTGGCCACTGTTGTCAAGATATATCACATCCTTTCTGAAAAAAAGAACAGTCCCCTACAGACAAGTTCTCAAGTGTAACCAATAATTTTGTGGTCTGATTTTGAGTCCTTCTTGGGATACTCTTAAAAGAATTATTTTCACATCTGTGTGATTCCACTATCTGAAAATGAGGTCCTTCTGAGAAGAAAGTTTTGGTCCTGTAGTCTTCCGAGTAACACACATTCTTCTCAAAATCCAGGCAGGCTGTTGGAAAACACCACCTCAGTGCATCCAACAGTCCTATGCTATAGCTGGTCTCAACTAGATCTGCAGGCTGAACTGCTTGTATAAGTACTTCATTTTAGTCAAAGTGATCCAAATTAGCAAAAACTTTCTACTTAAACAATTAAAATTAGCCCCAAAAGAATATCCACAGAATTATTCTGGCTTGTAGTCTTCCTCCAGCTGAATAATCCTGCACATTTTACTCACTTGTTGTTGTGCTAAAAACATTTATCCCACTCAAAGTATTTGAAAACAGAGTATCTGTCTAAATTAGATATATACAAGAATAATATGTTTGCTAAGTAAGAAACAAAAAGCCCAGGACAGCCTGCCATGTTGCAACTTTGAACCACTCCATGCCAGGAATTTAAGACATTTCACATCTGTTGGAGTTTGATCTTGCTACAGTCTTGTAGGAAATTATTTACTAAGCTTCTTTATGGAAAAGCAAAAGCCTGCCCCCCACTCTGTCCAGTGGTAAGGAGCAAATGCTGAGCATTTTACAGTAGGCAAATTTAGAGTTTTACATACTTAAATAGGAGGTTGACAACTACTTTTATGGCCAAAGAATTACATCTTAAGTAAAACTTTGAGATGCTTGAGTGACTTGGAAGCTCAAATCAGCTAAGTGCTAAAGACACTACAGACACCAGCTCTATAGTTAAGTATTTAAGGCTCAGTAGACCTTAAAATTAAACTCTCTATTGAGAAACCAAACATTCTCCCCCCACTATTACTGTTCAGTAATGATGACAGACACACACATTAAGGCTTTTGTCTCACCTTTGACTCTTTTCCCCAGTTTCTGCTGTGGATAAACCAAGACAGGGGATAGCTGTGTTGGTTTGTTCCAGAGCTGTAAGGAGAACCCACAAGGTCAACACCCCCTGCTCACCCTCAGACCACACTAGCCCTAACAGTTAGTTACTGTGACAGCATTTTAGGCCAAAATAAATATAAAATGGTGTCTTCTTACAGACAGCTATTTTGCATTCTTTGCGCAAGGGAGGAGAAGCTGGGGGCAACCGAAGTCTCCTAAGGATAATTAACTCAGCCAAGGCTGTGCTCTGGGACATCTGCTTTCTGTATTCCTTGGCTGGCAGAGACATAAAGGCCAAAGGTCACCTTCTCCCAAGAGCTCAAGTGCTCCAAATGACCAAGACCTGGCCCCCAGTGCATGCTGCCTGCAGCCTGCTCCCCTCTGCCTCCCTTTGATTTCAGGAATTTGGTTGTGAAGCAAAAGCATCTCAAATAAGAAAAATGTGAGCTAACAGTCAGTCAGCTCCCGCAAGAACAGGCTAGCTGTGTTGAAATAAAGGTCAGCCTATCCCCATCCACATCACATTGCAGAGGTTCTCTGTAATTGGAACCACATGTGCTTGGGGCTGAGGTTTGAGGAGGCTGTTAAAACAGAAAGCAAAGGGGAAGAGTCCTGCACATTGCTGAGTTTCCAAGTGGTGACGTGAAGCATTTGGAATTGAAACTGCCGGGGAGCTAGGAAGGCCCAAGGAGAACAGAAAAAGCAACATTTCACAAAGCAAAGCCTCTGATTTTTAGAGGTTTGCAACAACTAAGCAAGAGTGCAGGAAGGGGCTAGAATTTGGCTGGTGATACACAGGCTCCTACCAACAGAAATATCACCAGCTGCAGAAGCACAGGCAGTTGGCCACCAATCCTTCCCTGGGCAGTCTTGGATGAGCCAAGGAAATGATCTGTGGGATAGCTGTTACCAGCATAGTGGCAGTGCACACGATGTGGGTCTAAATACACTATGTCTTCACACCGCCCCTAGGCACAATTGAGATGGTCCGCCCAGTGCAGGTCTGGGTCTCACAAACAGCCCCACCAGCAAGGATGCAATATTCCCTGGGGAAAACTCAGGGTTTCTCTAGAAGATTGAAGACAGATGAAAGACTGATCCTGCAGTACCCAGTGGCCACATGCAATCTAAGGATCTTACCTATACATTCCTAGAATCAAGAGGTATAATTCTGTCCCTGAAAATGCCAACAGGAAGTTTGCCTTCAGCACCAATGCCCACAATTGAATCCAAAGCATGGAGAAACTTTGGAATATTGGAAAAACATTGAAGCTTTCCATTACCTGAGGATCTTCACAGGCAGCCAACAGCTATGTATGTACTGTGGCTGTCCTTTTTCTCATCGCATTTTAAAAATCAAGTGTGAGTAGGAGATTCTGAGTTTACATCCCTGGAGACAAAGAACAGGAAACAAGGCATCAGAACGGCATCTTCCTATTTAGTGGTTCACAGAGCGTAGGGAGGAATGTGTGAAGTCCCTTAGCCTTTAGTCCAGGCAATTTTATCAGTAAAATGGTCCAGGTGTCTTCTGTTTACAGTAACACAGCTCAGCTAAGCCTTTCAGTAATGCAGCTGGTGATTTCAAGCTGTGTAGACTACATCTGTACAGAGAGCTTGTCAGTACATATCACAGATTCCTTGGGGGCTGAAACACCTACGGCTGTCTGATACTCCCTTTCTCTGCAATCATCTCTGGGCTGCTTTGTGTACCTTACAAAGCCTGGTATTGAGGAAAGCAAGAGAACAAGACATTCCACCCCTAAACATCAGAAATTTCACTCCTTTTGCCTGGTTTCAAATAAGGCTTGAAAGTATGAGAAGAAAGATGGTTTCAGTAGTAATTTCTAGGGTGTCTTCTGTCTGACAAGTATGCTTAGGCCTCAGTCTTCCAGTAAGCCTGTTGGTGCTGTCAGTTCACAGACATAAAAACTAAAGCACACAGAAATGATCTACCCAAGGCAGACACCAAGCAGAATACAAACCAAAAGACAGCAACAAAACTGTTTTCAAATGTGTTTCACAAATGTTAGCATTTGTCCATCAGATCTTTCTTCACCAATTTCAAAATCCAAGGAGTAGGTTGCATCAGCTGAGGTAACTCTGAAAAAATCGGGGAGAGAGGAAGAGACTTGAGATGTTGATAAAGATTCCCAATAAAACTATTCTTGTACTGATGATTCCCTCTCCTTTTTTCCTTAGCATCAAAGTGTAAGATACTAACCAGACAGCACTGAACTGATTGTGCTTTTCTGCTGCTTTTTATCATAGAAATTCAACTTGTTTTAAGCTTACCAAAAAAGGTACCAAGAAACCCTGAAGATATTCACAAGTAAACTTCATGCCTTTCTGCATCTTTCACTCACAGAGATTTTCAAAGTTGGTTGTAGTTTTAAGGTACAGGTTTCAGTCCCTGTTCAGCACATCTGTGTTACCTCAACGAGATGTGCAGTTGCATACTCATAATTGCACATAACATGGTATGACATCTCACTTATCCACTACAAGCACTATTAATATGATACAAAATGAATGCCTAATGTATTAGCACTCTGTCACTTTTCATATTCACTCAATCTCAAATCCTCAGCTACAGCCTACCCTAGGGCAGAAAGTAAACAGCAGCAGCTCCTCCCCATCACCCCCATAAGTCTTGTGAAAGAAATACATTAAACTCTGCAACACTTCTGGGATGAATACAAGGTGCAGTCCTCTGGTCTGAGCACAGGACCAGGAACAACAGCAGCTCAACTTGAGAAGAGTTATGGTTACAGATACTGTCTACCCAGCTGTCTGCAGCCTCTGTTTTTCCACCAATGCTATAGTAGCTAAGATCAATTACTTTCTATTTACTGAACCCATCAGAGATTAGAAAATTAAAGAAACCTCATTCTCTTAAACCTCACCCTTGCACAGGCTTCAGTATGAACCAGAAGGAAGAAAAAAGATAATCAGGTTCTTAATTATCTTATTACTGATTCAACTCCCTCCCTGTGTCTTTCCTAGAGTTTGGCATGACAGCATACCAGCTGCAAGCAGACTCTGGGAACAGATACATCTTTTCTCTAATTTTTTCCACTGTTACCAGGAGTTTGGCATCTGGACACATACATTAAGGAGTCAGATGAGTAGAGGCGGAGCTCTGTAAATCCCACTTTCTGAATCAGAGCTACAAATTAAGCAAGTGGGAATTACTGAGAAATGCAAACCCCACTGTAAATGCTGGAAGAGACACCCACCAACTGCATTTTAGGAAGCTGGCATCACACAGACAATTCTCTAAATCTCTACACACTGAATATTAGTTCGCATTGTACTGAAGAAAGTATGATCTTACATTTGGTGAGGGCCTGTGCTCAAAAGGATCCCGAGGTTTTTCCCAGTAACATTTACAAACTAAAGACTAGACTGAATACTATACTCGTGAGAACTTGCATTACTTTAAAAGAGACAAGCATAATTTGAAAAGCATTCTCCCTTCAGAGGGACAGCTTTCCAAAGTGGAGCACAACAGCTATCTTAACTGACAACACTGCACAGCTGCTGCAAGTGATTCTGAAGTTAAGAAAAGGACTGAAGAGTCAGACACAGGAAATAAGGAAATGTTATTTAACACAAAATACAAAGTATGATAGATTCTTGCATATATATATTTTTCCATGACTATCAGGAGCACAGCTGAACCTAAGGCATTCTTGTGCACTGACAATAGCCAGAGATGGTGAAGTCTGAGGAGGATTCCACTACCCACAGGATTGCAGTTTGTGAGCTGAGGGCCAAATTCCAACTTCTGGATCCATTCCACTTGACAGCAGCCTACAATCCTAAAAAGGACTTGACTATTCAATAGTGTTACATTAATGAAGTTGGTTAAGTGCAGCAACAATGCTGCAACTTAAGAAATAACATAAGAAAATGAAGAATTACTCAGGTTTTTTTGCTTCTGTGAAAGTTTTGGAACATTTAAGAACTTGTGGAAAAGCATATTGTTTATTGGTTTTCAGCTGTCTACCTATTTACTTATAAACCTGGGTTATTTCTTTTTTAATCTTAGTGTAGATTTATCAAAGCCCTAGTCTTATTTTGAAAGTTCAAAGCATGAATAAAGTTACCATGTAAGATGCTTGGAAAAGGCGTAAGGACTAAAACAGAAAGCAGACCCATTTCACTTCCCTCAGAAATAGAAGCATACTCAAAGTACTGACTTTTTAAATCCAATTTTAACTGGCTTTCAGACATGCAGGTGGAAAGACTAAGACAAAGCTTCGGTATTACCTGAGCTAAATAAAACCTGCAAACTCTTGGGGGGGACAACAGGGAGGGATACTATTGCACAGTTAAACAGCTCGGAATCTAGCAGAGCTGAACCACACTGAACTATTTTATTTCTAATGGTCATATCATCTGCAATAGGAATAAGATTGGTAGGGAAGCAGATTTTCTTCTCTACTCACCATAGGGCTCCAATGCCAGCAGCTGAAACATGTGTTACATATATTTTGCATGTTTGCAAATACCAAGGGCTCTGCAAAACAAAAAAACCTGCAAAAGCCTAGGGCCAATGCTAGAGGAAACCCTGAGTGAGAACACGCAAGTATCATGCCTGCCAAATATTCCTGTGACCTTTGCTCAAAAGAACAATCTAGTTTTCCTCCGGCACGCGTCCCTTTCCTAAAGTGAAGGATGCCCCAAGTAACAGAGAGGCAGAGCCCTTTGTAAAAACAAGCATTGGGTATCAGCATTCTGAGAGCAAAAGAGCCCTCCCTGAGAGCTATAGTACATCATCCAGCTCTGGTGAGCAAGCACAATGTTTCCAAGATGCTGAACAGGAAGAGGGGTTTGGACAAGGAGGAGGGTAAAAATGGGATTCAGGCAACAGTTGAACAAATCTGCTAATTGGATGTGAAAAGGTCAGGCATCTTATCAAGAAACATACTGTAAAGGTCAGGTGAAGTATACAGAAGTAAGCCTAGGAGGAATGGGTAGCACACATGACCAGCTCCACCACTGTGACTCTGAATTTCCACCCTCCTTTTCAGTTTATCTAAGAGGTCTGACCAACTTAAAAGCATCACTGAACTTTTCCTGTGCTCTTATTCAGACTGAGGTCCCTACCACAACTTGACCAACTTACTTCCTCAACATCAAGAAGTGTTTCTGTCAACAGCCCTGACTTATCATAAAGCATGAGATGTTGAAGTAATAATGTAAAGTGTTGGAGAAAAGACTAGTCTTCGAGAACAAAAAATAGACTATACTACATTATTCTTATCTTGTGAACAACTATTTTGGATTTTGTTGTGATCAACATGTGCACGCATCATCTTGCAGAGCCACTTCTAAAACTGCTGTTGAGGACAACATATCTGTAGCACCTACCATAAACTTCTGATCTCCGAGTTTCATCAGAACTGCTTTAGAACCATGTAACAGTGGAGGTCAGAAGGGACCTCCAGAGATAACCTAGTCCAATGCCCTGCTCCAAGCAGACACTCCAGTCCTTTAATCAGCTTTATGGCCCTTAGCTGGACTCATTCCAGTATGTTTGTCTCATACTGGGGAGCCCAAAACTGGGCACAGTACTTCACGTATGATCTCAGAGTAAGTAGAGACAAAGGATCACCTCCCTTGACCTGCTACCCACACTCTTCCTAATTCAGCCCAGGATGCTGTTGGCCTTCTTCGCCACAAAGGCACATTGCTGGCTCGCATTCACCACGTTGTTCCGCAGAACCCCAGGTATTTTAGCTGCAAAGGAGAAAGGATATAAGCTACAGAATGTGAGTACTCCAGAGCTAGTGCAGAAATACAGGCATTCTATGGAAACAAGGATCTCACTGGGTCTATATGGTCTGACAAGAAGCAATGAAAGAAAAGTTTCTACTGAATAATTTGGGAGACTTGGCAGTGGGGAATTCTCAGGAAATTAATCTAAACTTCATGGTAGGAAAGCTCAAGCTAGAAGAGGACCTCAAGCCCTGAAGCAGAAGTAAGGTTTCCTGGACAAGCTGCAGCTTCTCTGCGCCTCACTTCTGTCCTTTTCAATTTATGTAAGAAAACCTGCATGCCTCGGGGATCCATATGTAAA
Organism: Aptenodytes forsteri; assembly: GCF_000699145.1. NCBI lineage: Eukaryota > Metazoa > Chordata > Aves > Sphenisciformes > Spheniscidae > Aptenodytes > Aptenodytes forsteri. The sequence continues at coordinate 633,201 of NW_008795485.1, forward strand.
GCTTACAGAGGGAACAACAAGATTATAGAGAAATCAGAGCCAGACTTCTCAGAGGTGCACAATGAGTGCATGAAGGACAATAGACAAGTTCTAAAAAGGGGAATTCCAGTCAGATATTAGGAAAAAATTTCACTATGAGAACAGAACCACTGGAAGACAGGGTCACAGATTGTGGAATCAGCATCCTTAGAGCTATTCAAAACTGGATTGGCTGAAATCCTGATCAGCCTGATATAAGCTGACCCTGCTTTGAGCCAGAGACCACCAGAAATCCCTTCCAATTTACACTATTCTATGACAAGCTCTAAGCCTTAGAGCAGGTCAAGGAGAGACCCATGAGACTCAAGTCCCACCCCCTAAGCCTTAGGCCTTTGTGCTTCACTACAACTTTTAGACTGCCCAGAAAAAAGCATACAATGCTCCTCTCCCACTGCCTTCACTACAGAGAAGTTCTTAAGTGCCACAGTTTGGTTTCAGCAGCCATGACACACAAACTGTGTACACAGCTGCTAGATCAGGGTGGTGGGCTCTTCGATGATTAAGTCCATTGTAATGTCTGGCAGCCATCTGTCAGCCACATTTACAGTAAACCCCAGCCCTCCTAACATGTGTGGTCTGTGGGGATAACTGAGCACATAATTTGATGAATTCAACCTTTTTTTTTTTACTGCTGACAGTATCTGTGAGGTCACAGCTGTCTCCAGTTTCACTCCAGTACCAGCTTTTTATTTTCCTCTCCACACAATGGAAAAAAGCTGTTGTAACTGATTAGATACATCACCTGGTATTGTTTCTTGATTGCCTGAACTTGCAAGTAAAGGCATAACATCAGGTTTTCCCCAATATATTTACTGGGGCAACACTGAAAATTTCAAAGTGCCAGAAAAATAACTAAATCATTAACTGGCCACAGAAAGTGGCACAAAAAGGGGCAAAGCAGATGTGCTAAGGTAAAACATTAATATTTGCACAGTAACTTTACATTATCCAGCAATGCTCTGATCAGGGGAACTGAAGCAAGAACTGGGGAGCTCAAACACTCCAGTTTGCTTCCTTTGTCTCCATACCCTATTGGTGATCCTGGAAATGCGTATAAACCCAGGTTTGCAGGGAGGCACCCTCTCTGCAAAAGCCACAAAATATGCTTTCCTGCAAGTTGAAATCAACTTTTTTTATTACTGCTATTCAGTGTTCCAATGGGTTAATTTTGTCTTCAAAAATTCCCAATGTTCTTGAGCCAGAATTGCCACAAAAACCAACCAAAAAATATTTGGCTAGTCTCTGCAGTACTCATGGGTTTTTGCTGGTTTGGCTTCTCTAGGAAAATCTATTTTCTTTAGTAAGAGTTGACACAGCTTCTCCCCCCTGCTTTAAGAAGGCATTTTCAGTCAGAAGGAAGACTAGATAAAAACACTGTCTGTCTAAACTGAGCACTCCGGTCTTTCTCTGCCTCCCCAAGCTGCTCTTCACCCTCATACCCTTCACTGAGGGCATGCACAGCTGCAGGTCTTCAGCACCTCTGCAAACCAGCCATCAAAAAAATCTCAACTGTAACTCATTTGTACTTTACCTTGCACATCCAGAAATTGTGGATACTCAAGCCTATCTATTAGTCCTCAGGGACTTGGATATCAAAGAGAAATAGAGAAGTGTAAAGAAAAGGAAATAGTATATTCAATAAAGTCTATCAGTTATTTACTTTTTTAAGCCTTATGGACTTCATCCAGTGGCAGACAATTAACTGGTTTCATGTTACATAAGCAAAAACATCCTTAACATTACCTTTCCCCACTGGTGCCCCCCAGTGTGACTTGTGCACATTGTACAGTTGGAAGGACAAGATCATGACTCTCCCATTGATCCTTCCATGTTAAGATCTCTGTGTTCTTTTCACAGCCCCATAATGAAGCTTCTAAGTATCATTGTTTTCAGTTTGCAAAGGAAAAAGCAGATATTGAAAGCTCCATTTGCCCACAGGTAACTAGGGACACCACAAGACTGACCAAGGTCACAAGGAATCAGTGGCAGAGTTGAGATTAAGATCTACAATTCACAAGGTCCATCCAAATCAAACTACACACTGGAAACCCCTCTTGACTGGCTGCTTGCAGAAGGCCGGAGTTTTCAGTGCCCCTAGCCACCAGGCCAAGCTTTAACTCTAGCTAAATTAACTTATGGCACAGTCTTTTTGCTTATAAAAGTTGTTACATTGACTCTCATGCAAGTTACAACTGAGTGCCAAGAAAAGGCCATGGAAAAAGGCTATATGCCCACTGTGCTGACTTTCACAAACACTGGTACCCTTATACAGACCACAGTGGGAAAGGGAAAAAAAAAAAAATCAGCTCATGTCAGCTCATTACTTCTATTTTCCAAATAGGACAGAAAGCGAGGCCAGCACAGAGCTCAAGCTGCAAGGAGATAGCTGGCTTCTTGCCCAATACATCAGTTCATTTTTCTGAGGCCCCTTCAAGCTTCACATTGCTAAAAAAGGAAGTTGGAAAATGTTATACTGGAAACAAGAAGTGCTGCATCTCTCCCTCTCACTCCCTGCCTGGAGGGAGCATCTCTAGGTAAGCTTCAGCCACCCAAAGGAAGATGAGCAGGCTGCTATGATTTCACCCGATTCTTGCTTCACAAAGGAAGCATGGGAATAGTGACCAGCCATCAGCCATTCCTAACACTCATCATATTCCTGGCTGCTGCTAAAGAACTTGGCTGTAAAATACAGGTGTCAGGTTATACCGCATCCCCTCCAGCTCTTTGAGAAACTCCAGATCCTGAAGAAAAAGACTGTCAGTTTCTTTTACACTTAGTGCTGGTGCCACATGAGCAGAACTGGCAACTGACAGTATTTTCCTTCTGAACCTTGCACAATTGTTAAAAAACCTAAATGTTTTCCCATTACTACTAAAAATGGCAACAAAAGCCCCCCTATTCACACTGTAGGAGCCAGGTTTTCTTGCAAGGCTTCTTCTGCCAGAACAATTCCATCAGCTCTGCTGCAAACATCCCAGCAGTCCCTTTCATCTTCAACCTTATGTTGCTGATTAGGAAACCAATGTCACCAGTACTGTGTTGATTTTGAGAATCTGACACTAGTTAACCAGATGGAGACTAGAACAGCCATTTTACCCCAAGCTACTAAGCAGTCAATTCCAAGAAAACCCCTTCTCCTTTCCAAACCAGCATCCCCTCCCTCCACAACACCTCCCTGCACAAGGTTTCAGGACCAGCGGGTAGGGAAGGCAGTTATGCAACTGCTGCAGGAACTGAGGGGGAGAATGAATGTCAAAACTTGCTAAAACATGAACCCGGGAGCCTTGTGGATTCAGTCTCTAACATCCATCAAACATGATTAATTTTAATGTCACAACATTTTAATGTCAATTACTTTTAATGTCACTGCTTCTTATTTACTAGTGCAACCACATTTTAGAGAGGATAAGAGAGTCCCCCAAAGAACTTTTAAGATCAGATAAATAAACAATCAAAAATAAATGTGACAAGCAGCAGCCTGATGCCTCCCTGCTATTGTAAGGCTCTTGATGTGGTGAATCTGACTATTTCAAAGGCTGAGGCAGTTGAGAAAGAACATCTGAGGCTTTCATGTTTAGGGCCAAATTACTACTTAGTAAAAATTTGCTTCTACTCCTGTTTTTCTGACTACATAATTTGGCTAATTGAAGATGTCTGTTAGACATGTGGCTTGATATTATTTACATTAGGCTAAGCCCTCAAACAAGGATATATTTTGTTTAGATGCTGCATAGAGTAGAGAATAACAGTCATGATTCTGGGTATCTTAATTTGCGTAGAAAAGAAGAGACAACAGGCAAGTTAAAACTGATGAGGAAACTCATAGAAGAGGACTTGAGACTTAATCTTTAGGTTATCAAGTGGCTGGGGGAAAACTGGACAGCTGAAGATTTTTTGCAAAGCAACAGGGTTGTTAACTCCTCACATAATTTCAAATGTGCCAAACTTAAAAACCTGTACTTTGATTCAAATTCCTCTAGTTTTATGTGCTCTTTGGCAGAGACTGAGAAGCAGCAGACAGATGGGAAAAGAAACAGCACAGAACATATACAAAAAGAGGGACAATGAAAGAACATACTCTATACCTACATATGCATAGTACTTGCCTGTTGCCTGCTACTTTGGAAAGCAATTAAAGCACCCTCTTCTTGATGCAACATTCAAATAGCTGCTGTATATCCAGAAAGTCAATTGTTTTTAAAGACTTGATTCAGGCTGAAAAAACCTTGCAGGTATAACAGGAAAAATTGATATGTGAACTTCTGTTTAAACCTTTTTTTTAAATAGTTGGAGAGATTGACAAAGCCTCAAACCCCATGGGGTTTCTCAAAACAAAAGAAGCCTTGTACATATCTTTAGAATAAATTATAGAGCATAAGTCAAGTCAGGCCTCTATTCTAATATGAAATTTAGATGGGTAAGAAAAAAGATATTTAAACAGACAAACTGAAGAAAACAAAGAAACAGCAGAGTCAGACACCTACATGGGGTGGTTTTTTTTTTTAGAGTCTAAGAACTGACTTGGTCCACTCATCATTGATATATACACTTATCTACCCACACTTGCACTTGCCACTTCACTTAATGGTAATGCACTATGCAGCTCTGTGGAACTACTGCAGTTTAACTTCAGAATGCATATTTTAAGCCCGTAACACTTCAATGGGATATTTTAAGCGCATAGTTCCATCAATGTTACCAAATTAAGTCTCAATCCATAATACAACTGTAAGAATGAAATGCAACATTTATTAGATTTTCAAAGCCAGAATAGATGAGTTTTGATCATCCAAGTTTTCAGTACAGCAGAGACCACAGAACATCACCACGATGTTTGCAGTTTGACAGCTTGCAGTTCTATTTAGCATCTCTTTCCAAGAAATAGCCCTACTTGCTTCACTGATAGACTGCTTCAGTAGCACATTAAACTCCCTGATAATTCCTTGAATCTTAGCTTTATCCTGCATTTGTCAAGGTTCAACTTCTAGCTACCAGCTCAAAGACCCTTGTATTGTAGATTACAGAGCCCTCCGAGAACAGTTATCTAATAAAGACAGCAGGGGCTGCCCTGATCTTGAGCTCCATCCAGGAAGGGGGAGGTTTAGTTGTCAGTTGATGTTAGGATCCAGGGCTCATTCAGAACTGAGGGTGGGATTTACACAGCTTGATGAGTTTAATTCTCTCCCTCTTTTCAGGGAATCAATCACAGCACCCTGCCTCTTGATCTGGGCAAAGTGTCTATCATGTCATCCTTGTGTCTGTGTATGCCTGGACACATTGGTGCTCAAAAAAAACATTTACTATAAAAGGTAAGCAGGTAAAACACAAGAGGTGCCAAGAGATACCAGACAGCACATTCTGACAAAGCTTTGTGTATATCTGACAGCAAGCATAGCCCAGAGTCATCTCCCAGTCTTAAACAGTTCACATTCCTTCCTTAAGCTAAACCCTGCCTGGCTGCATTGTTTCAACAAGCTGAAAAGCAGCCTTGTGCCAGGGGTTTACTGCAGGGACCTTTACACTGACCCAGACCAAGCAAGACTCTCCAGGCACAAGCTCCTAAACAAAGCACCACATTCCAATTATTTACACATTTCTTCTGTCCTGAACCAGCCAGAGAAAAGGAGCATGGCTGGGAGGCTGCAGGGAGATCTGGAAGGCCAGCTCTTCACAAAATCACCTGAGGCTACATGAAACTCCACAAAGCTAAAGCTCAAATTCCTCCACAGGTTCCCCAGCCTATTTTTGTTTCAACTTCTCTATCAATCAGAGAAGACAGGCTGGATCATTTCTCAATTACAGCCGACTCATTCACTGAAGTTCAGCAGTTCAGACCCATATACTCAGCCAGCATCCATGCCTTTTATTTATACTTAAATATTGGCCATGAAGCATGTTTTCCAATAAAATCTCAGTAAGCTCACACTGAAACACACCTTAGGCAAGTTTCCTCCATAGATTGGTTCCCTCTTTTCCATGGCAAGCTGGGTACATCATGTCAAGGACGGGTATATGCTAAATAGTATCCCAGGTTTTTTTTCCTCTGTGCACATAGTACTTCTGCCACACACTTAAAATCCATTGGAAGACAGACTGGCAGTCCCAGTGAGCTTGTAATAGAACAGTACACCTGCACTACCAGCAAAACCTGACACATTGTCCTTTCCCACAACCTGAGAACAGCAAAAGCAAGACTTGAGTGTGCAGTCCTTTAAACAGACTTCCACCTTTCCCTTCTGGAAAGCTCTAGTCCCACAGGGCAGAAACTACTATTTCTGAAACGGGCATCATTAGTGGCTATTCACCCTTGGTGAGAAGACATGATGGCAAGCACCTAGTGTTGCAATATTACAGACTGGCAAAGGCAGAAGACCCATTTTCCTCAGGAATGCACATTAAGAAGTGGAGCATCCAGCTACTAGAAAATAGATTCAAAGTGCTTAACTTCTAATCAGGAAGACATTAGATATTTAAAAGGCTCAATCACAAGTTACATTATATACTTGAAGTAATAAATCTAAATATGTAATTTTCCCTAACTGCCTAATATTCAGCAATAAGTTTCCCATATAAGCATGTGATTCCACATACTGCCAGTTACAGGTTTTCTTCCATCTCCACCTGACACTGGACCATTTTGGAGTGAAACAGTCATTTAGATAAACTGTCAGTCTCATCTGGTCCAGTAATTCCTAAGTCCTTATTCCCATGTTTGCTCTCAGGCAGGAGAGTCTGACTCTCTGGCTGAACCTATGTAAGAGAAGTGAAACACTTATTAGGGTTATTGTAGAGTTTCCAAGGCATCTGTCAGAGTTTGATGCAATTGTGACAGCTCACAGAACTGAATCAGGGGCTGAATAACTGTGGCAAACCTGTGGGCCACAGTAGAAGTAAGGCTAAATGAGTACATTAGCCATTTGCCGACTATAAATATCAGGAAAAATCTGGCCAGGGAAGAGTTGTTTTTACCCTGTTCCTGTATTCTTTCCCTCAGACCAGCTCCTAATAACTGGAAAAAAGATAGCCAGCTAAGTGGGCATCCTAACCCTTAATGTACCTCTTATTCTGTAACACATGCTTATTAGACACTGGCATTCTGTCCAGGACACAGTTTTAATGTGCGAATCTTGCACTGACAATTAACATGCCTATTTGCTCTTTGGTTGCCATATCCGGAGTGACAGGATATATACATCCCTCAGTTCCCTGTTTCAAGCCTGAGTTTACCCTCCCAGCCTCTGCCCTCCTGTGTTTCTTCAGCCCAGCAAGCTCAGCAAACGGAAAAGTTGCAACAGCTTCATAACACTGAAAACAGTTTATTATGTTTGCCTAATAGAGAAGAGGAAAGAAATCAAATGGCTCCATACTGTAGATAACAGCAGTTCATCAGCCCCAGACCACACAAGTGTCTGCATCTGGCCTTCATTAACATCTAGAAACAAAACCAAAGTATCCATCTGCCAGGCAACAGGTCTTATTTGACATTTATGCAGAATAAGCCAAATACGATGTGCCCACTTGCAGGGTCCTGATTGATCCTCAAGGATGATTTGGGATGATTATAGGTACCAGCATGATTGCAGCAGGCATAACAGGGTATCCTAAGATTTACAGTCTGGTTTGTGGTGAGGCCAGTTCCCTTGATCAGCCAGCTGCTTCTGGCATCCTTCAGGATAGAAACTGCTGTTTGGGGGGGACAGTGCAAGGGGAGAGGCATTGTCATGGTTTTGCTCAGAAATGTTTTATTCAGGCTGTTTATCCTCAAAAGAACATTCTCCTTTTAGATTAAATTATCTGGATTCTGTTTATTCTAAACACAGGAGACAGGACTCAGGCATTTCCTCTTTTAGGAAGTATGGCTGAGTATTTCCTACAAAATTTATAAAGAATTGAAGTAAGAACTTGTATGGCTCCTGAACATTTCAAACTCTTCTTCCCTAAACACTGAAAGAGCTGGCTCTGTCAGAGCACAGTCACATCCCAGCAGCATGAAATACAAATGCAAACAGACAGCAGCTATAAGCTCTTTGGAAAGGGCAGGCTGATAAAAACCATAGTCAAACTATTTACCAATACTCCACCATTGTTTTGTCTGAAGACCATAAACCACATTATATAGCAAGACATTTCCCTTTTTACAGATGGGGAAACCAAGGCTCCAAAAGGACTTGTAAAGCTACCTACTGGGATTACAGTTAAGATGAGACAAGTTAATGAACAGATCTGAACCTTACCAGTGAAAAGTTTTCCTTCCAATAGACTACAGAGTCACCACTGGAACTGGAAGCAAAAACAGATTCCTGCCTTCCCATCTCTTCTCCTTGCAGTTCTGACTCTCTTGCTATAAAGATACTATCAAGTTTTATATGCCATTTTCCATGCATTAGTCACGCTGTACTTCTTACAGGAAGTCTCTATCTCCACCTGAAGCACAAGGGAAGCATCCTGCTCAGCCTTCCAGGAGACCCGAAAGCCAGATGATGAACAGAGCTCCCCTGCCCATAAGGCCAACCTGTCTCAACATTCATAGCACAGCTCAGGACTGATGCAAGTCTAACATTCCAGTATCTTCAATCTCTCACAGCTGCCTAAGACATTTTCCCTGGCACCTACTCTGAATGTTCATATATTATGTACTACTTCCGGATCGGAGGGGGATGTAGAGAATATATGAACAGTGACTGCTATTTAAAATGTCTGCAGAAATAACATTTATCTGCTACATCGTCTTCCCTGTCTGCACAATATGAACATAACTGATGGTGGGTGTTTATAAAGCATGCATAATCATTACCTGCTCAATTACTGTTGTTATAATGCATGGTTGGCAGTAAGTGCTGCCCATTGTGAGGCTCCACCAGCTCCCTGTACTAAGAATTCTTCATGTTTTGTTTTTAATTCTGGATCATAATCAGGCCCTAATTTTACACATATTGGCTCAGGATATTTTTCCTTTCTTTTACATTGTCAGTCTGCTTGCCACATCCTTGCTGAAGGGGATTCCTCACTTTAAGTCCTTCTCTTGGTAGGGCAGGATGGCCTCCTTTGGTTGAGGATTATAGGCTCTGACAGTGCTGACACCAAAAAATAAAACCCCAGAATGATTTAAAGCAGTGAGCAGGGCTGTTCCCTCAAGATCAGGAATACACAGCCACACTACTGTCCTTTCCTCCTATAACTCAGACCCAGTCTAAACCCAGCTACTTATAGACCTTATCCAGAGAGAGCAAGTCACAGACCCTTTGACAGCCTCCAACCCCATCACACACTCTTCACTTACTGATAAGATTATCAATTTTTACTAACAAGGAGACCACACACTGTGTCCCCTCCATGAACTAAAGCATTTATGGCCTAGTGTCACAACAGAAATGATACTAACTGGCACTGGGACATTTAAGGCATAAGGGATGAAGACACTTGGATATACTCAATAATAAGCCAAGAATGTCAAACTTCCTAAATCCAGGGCAATTAGATCATACTGCCAGGCAGATCTATACTAAAAGGGTGCCAGAAGGTATCTTTTCAAGACAAGAGTATTGAGTGAGCTCAGTTCCGATACAGATGCTTTAGAAAAACAGAATTTATTTGCTTTAGTGGATTTTTTTCCTCCATTCTGCTTATACAAGATCATCATAAAAAATGAAGAGGCATTTAATTCAGCAGCAAAGATGGAAAAGCAGTGCCAATTCCTCCCTGAATAACCTCCTCCCTTGCAAGAACAGGAAATTAATTTCCCTTCCAAGGGCTAAAGATGTTCCTGTGCCAGACTCACTATATCAGGTGCTTTCAGTGGAGAGAAAGTTTCCACCCTACTGCTATGACACTGCCAGAATCTGGAGATTTACAGCAAACATCCCAGACCCCATCAAAGGCTTACGAAGCCCAAAACCACAAGAGAAGACATGCATATAGAGTTAAAAGAGCTTCAGCATACCCAAAGCATGTCTCATTGGAACAAAGGACGCCAGCAGCTATTGAAGTTGCTATTTTTCTGGGTAGGCTAGGTTTTCCACATACAAGGTTGCAGAAAAGGAAATACTGAGAGGACAACCCTGAGGACAGGGACTAAAAGGAAAGCTATAGCCAGAGGCAAAGCACACTGCACATATGGTTTTGCACCACATAGCATGGGAAAGGCTGAAACTCTGTAAGTAGGGAAGACAGGCAGGAGCAGTTCAGGAAGGGGCAAGGTTCTTACATGTCATATGCCACTGCAAAGTGATAAAAAGTATTTGCATTCGAAGGATTCTCCTCAGGGAAGGCAGCCTTTGTCAAAATAAAGGACATGCCTCTGCCCAGCACAGCCTCCATTAAGGGATAGTTTTAAAGTACATGGAAAGTGCCCAGTATAGCTGTTTCAGCAGTAGTAAATAACTTACAGCAAACAATTGGGTTTTTTTTCTGTTCACTTAACATATTTCTGAGCTGGGGTAGGATGTGTCATACACCAGTATTATATTCTATAAAACTAAGCATGTGTGAATTATCAGTTCATTCGTTTCTGGAAACAAAGAATGGAACAGGGAACAGTCCACATCTTCAGTAGCCCTCAGAGAGCCACTAATAAGGGAGAAACAAATGACAAAATGCCAATATTGTCTAACTGGCTAGTTAAAATAATCCTTCTACATGCATGAATAATCAACTCTCCCCATCTTTTTGCTTAAAGACATTTCTAAGGAGAAGGTGAGGGGCAAATAAGGAGAGAATGAATCTAAGCAACATTTTCATTCCCTTAGAAAAACTAGTATACAAGTTGTTCTGGGAGCTGAGAAAACCAATGTAAGAACATACCTGAAGAACAGTATTTATGATTTCCTAGATTTAAATGTCTCTTTCTACAAGAGAGGACTCATTAAAGTAACTACGAAGATATTTTTGAAAATGCCCAGGTACCATGCTTTCACAGAAAGGTTTCTAAAGGATCTGTGTTCAAGGCCTAACAGATAAAACCCTAAATTACTCCTGAGCACTCAATAGAAATGTGTGGTGCACAGCACCCAGGTGTAGCACAAGTCTGCTCCATGCTACAGTAAATCTTTTGCTACTCAAGCCAGCATTAAATAAAAAGGAGAAGCACAAGGAGCTCAGGCAAAGATAGAGAGGAAAGACATTATAAGAAATGAAACCAGAAATATTCAAGTTCTTCAGAAGATGTATAATCTTGGTGACAAACCGATGGGAGATTTTTACCACCTGAGGCCTTCAAATGAAGCCTGGCTGCCTCTCTGGAAAAGAGATTTTACCAAGTGATTAAAATGAATGCAAGGATAACAATGATGAAATCCTCTAATATACTCTAGCAATCTTCAACGCTGCCCTCAATTTCCTTCTAACTTTACCTTTGAAGAGGGGCAGAGTTCTTTCTGCAAGACTGCTTGAAAATCCCTGTCACTGTGTGTATATCAGGATATCTCAAAGCTTTCTCAGATATGCCTGTAGGATAGGTTTCTGTTACATTTTCTTCTGTGGCTTTGATGTGCTAAAATCCAGAGATGCCAAGAAGCCCAATAATCCTAACTGCACACTACAGGGCTGCTCAGTAGTTAGGACCATTAGCAAAGTATAATAAACTTGCTGGCAGATACTGCTTTGTGATCTGGCCAGAACAAGCCCAATTTACATAAGCCCACAATAAGTGAAAACCCTCAGCATCCCAGTCTAAATGATTGTTTAGATGTCTGAATATCACCTTAGGTTCCCAACTTTTCTGCCTTCCCACTGCATGAATTTATGCTCTAGAATTACATGAATAGATGCTAACCCTGGTGCCTGGCTTGTTTAGACAGAAAGCAGGAAGAAAACTAGGTTTAACACATTCTGGATTGCTATGCAAGCTTTCAAGTCTGCAGTGTTGTAGGGAACAGTGCAAACAGGCAAAGAAACAGTCCCTGCCTCTGAGCACTTAGAACCCAGAAAACATCATCCTAAATACTTCTGTCTGGTGCAATAAGGCCCAGTTTGTTCCACCCACATTCTGGTTTTGGCTTTCCTCCTCTTGTGGTGCTTTCGCAGAAGAGGATATGGAGCAGGGAAAGATGCTTGCTGACAACTTGAAAAAGAAACACTGCAGCCTCCACTGCATTCAATACCTTACTAATGGGTATGTATTCATTGCTATCCCACAATGGAAGCAACATGCCCAGGGCATTACTAAATAGGAAAAAGATGCAAGCTCAAGTAATTAGAAGAAAAAGTATTGTGCAATGCAGGATCATTAGCTCCAGAGCAGAGCTCAGAGTTTTGAACTTTTCTTGTACCAGGTCATATTGGGTCTGAATTAACTAACAGCTGCAGAATTGTCCCTTCTCTTTACTCCAGGGGTAGCCTTGAGCTAAATGGAAGGAGCTCTGACAAAGCCAGATAAGCTGGGATCCATTTGCCACACTGAGTGGCACTGATGGGAAGACTCCTGAACTGCAACATTATCTTCACCCATTAAACTAGTGCCTGACATGTCTTAACAGACTATCACTTCGGACTTTTGCAGCTCCATTTCTACAGTGATTTCAAAGCACTTTACAGCTCATGAGGGAAAGGTTGCTACATTTGTGAGTGCTCTTACACTTACTCTGCAGAACAGCAGCTGAGGCACAAAGCAGTTGAAACCAAATGCACCCCCAAAACTTTGAATGCTTAAAGGACACCTGACAGCACATAGTTGGTGTGACCAAGCTCGTGTGTCCCTGGACCTGCATCTTCAGAAGTACTAACCCTTTATAACACTTGAAATGGTGACACTCAAACCCAACAGGCACTTAAAAATAGAGCCTGAATTACTAAATCACTGAGTCACTGGCCAAACCAAGAACGGAATCTAGACATCCTGAATGCTGCTTTGAGCAGAAAGCACTCACAGTTGCTTAAAATTCCCCTTTGGAAAAGAAATTAAAAAAAATCACAGCATTTGTCAACACAAAAGCTATGCTTTGTCTGGTTGAAGTTCCCTTTGTCTCCAAGCAAGAGCTTGAAACAATGGAAACGAAGAGGGGATTTGCCCACAGCATAGACCACATTAGAACAAGACAAAGCTGTACTGTGAAAACATCCATCCAGATTGGATGGATTCAGTAAAACAGTTCCTTATGTCAAATGCTGAGACTCCTAGAGCATTAGCACCAAGCTCTCTGCAAGTGCCACCTCAGTCACATTCTGTGATAGGTGCCTGCACTATGGCAGTAATAAGTAACCACCAGAACCTCATTCAGCCAGATCACCAATACATATCATTCCCACTTTAAAAGTAGAGGGTCATGGATCCTCAGTCACCACACGAAGCTAAGCATTCATTTGATGCTGCTTTCAAGATCTGCTCAGGTCCGGTATGCAACTCCCATTGTAAACTGGCTCAGGTTCCTTAATAATCTGGCTCCTAATGTCGGACCAGGTCTGCTGCTCATCATCTATTAGTCCAATGTAAAACAGTCTCCCCAGTGTTTGCAGAGCCCTGATCATAGCTCAGGCCTTTAAAAACTACTATAAAGCAAATAAAGCAACCAGTTGCTAATAACCCCTACACTCAGCAGGCCCAACTTCACTCACAGCCTAGTGCAGTATGACTAAGGTAATGAAAGGCTTCACTAAGTGTGATTGAAAGCTGTGACACCATTTTAAGACTGTTTTTACACTTCAGCAGTCTAAAGTAACACTACCAGAGACATTTGAAAATTAGGTAGTGCTCCAGCTTCCATCGGCAATCATGTGTTGCTTAATTTTTTTGAAGGACAATAACTCATAGGCTCACTGCTGGATAAAACACACTGCACCAAATTCTTCACTTCATGTTCCTAGAAGTCAGTCAAGTTCCCTCAGCAGACTCTTATTTCCCATTTTGAGCACACTAAGCTGTTTGTTTTCCATGCACAGTACTTTTGCATGCTCACATCTTACAAGACCCACAGAGCATTTAGCAGACATTCACTGAAGCTGCATGTTGCTGCACTGAAATGAGTCCTAGTGCCAGTTAATGCCTGGGGAAAATGAAGCAATTGCCTTAATATTACTCAATAAGGCAGGATCCACAGCAGGATTCCCAGCACCCCGCCAGACGCTGGCCTCAAGTCTCACTTCAGCAGATTTGCTCTGGAATTACCCTACCACAGCAAAGTTCCAAATTGGCTCTGTACCTTTTTTCTGCAGAGGTTTGATAAATGGACCTTTGTTCAGAAAAAAGCCCTGATGTTGGAGAACATGGCTCCTTTTTCCTCTTGTCCCTGGAATTGTGATTGGAAATAATTGGAAGTGTCACTGGAAGTAATCAGAAGTGACAGTCCCTGGGCTATAAGGCTTTTGCTTCAAGTCTAACGATCCCCCCCGCAAAACAAAACCTAAATTTAAACAATGAAGTCATAAAGTGATTTGCCTTCAAGGTTGAAAACCCTGCAATATTTTTTTTTTAAACAAAAATTATTCCTGACTGTTTTAGTTCAATATTCAAGGCTTGCTGTGTTTATGAAAGACTTCCCCCCTGCACACACAAAAACACCCCACCATTTCCTGGCACTCTGCAGCTCTACCCTACAGATAAAGGTTCATATCTATATTAAACATTTCTATGGCCTTTAAAATTTTATCAAGCCTTTAAGAAAAAAAATAGCCTAAGCAGTCTGAGATATGAGATTCAGCCAGCATGTATCTCAAATATTCCAAATACTGGAAAGCCACCTAAATTCCAATGTTTTTGCTGAGGCACAAAGAGGGGAAGGGAATGGAGCCACTCTTTCACATTCCACTTCTGGAAAGGCCTCTTACCAGCCCAGTTTGTACTAAAGGCCATCGAGGCACATAGGGAAAGACAGTCTCTGCTCAAAAGAACTTACAGCCTAAATAGTTAACAAGTAAAAGGCACAAGACAGTGGAAAGAGCTAGAGGGACCAACATGACTTGCCAAGATCTAGAACAGAGCAGGGAACTGCATCCAGATTCCCAGCCCATGCATTGACCACTCCCTAATGCTTTCCTGAGCTGTTGCTTTTTGGTTTACCTCCAGATACTCCAGCAAAGCATACCATTTCCCTCTGCAAAACAGCCTTTGAAAGGCATTTCCACTGACAGAGTACAATATTGTTAGAGTTACTATACGACCGCTGCAAGTTAAAAGATTATAAGGAGCAGTTCAATTTTGAATGAATGCTGGTGTACATACTTTAAAACAGACATACAAATATTCCCCTTTATCAAAAGCAACAGGGAAGGACAGGGGACTCCCACCTACCACTTAGTGTAGCTGGCTTCCAGGTTCTGCTCTGCCAAGCAGCTCAGCACAATGGACACCTTAACTACAAGTGATTACTCCACAGGTATATGCTGTCTCAAAAGATTAGATTTTCCTCTTTCATACACAGAACAAAGTAATTCAGAGACTAAACAGACACAGTGCAGAATTTCCTTTCTGTGAGGGTTCTTCTGGTAACACAGCAGTCATTCACACCATGAGTGGAGTTTCTCAGCACATTGGTACTAAAAAGCCATTAATACTTTATCAAGTACATTATTACAAAGCAAGGGTAAGTCAAACCTTCCTATTGCTTAGAAGTCATCCCTCCAGATTGCAGCTCAAAGATGGCAGCTTGATAAATTGTAGCTGATGGATTCAGCTGCTTGTCAATGATCTGCCCATGACCACTTCTACCCATGTTTGAGGACATATTAAAAGGAAAATGGCTTTAAGTCAGAGCTGCAAGGGTTCTAGATATGTGACATAACTGCTACCTTACCACATAACTGTTAACTTAGCTTCCTCCTCTGTTAGATGGGCTTTATATACTTGTCTACCCAATATGGCCCTGCTGGACTCAATGAGTTACCCAAAGCTTTATACAAGTGCGACCCTTCTCACAAAGCATGCTACAAAAGTAGCAGCAGTGCAGTATTATGGCAGACTAAATGCAGCCAAGTCATGGTCATCAGTTGCCTCTAACTGTGCACGCTCCATTTCAAAAGACTGTTTCCAGGAGAGCAGCCTCTCTTCTGCCAATGCATATTATAAGCACAACAAAATTTTCACTGACCTTTTCCTACTGAAGGCAATTAAACTGCAGGCACTAAGCTGAACTTCAACTTTTCTACCTCATCAGTCGAGAACAAGTCATATACACTAAGGCTTCATACTAATTTTCCAGCCACAAAAATGGATGTCAGCTACACAGGAGAAGAGACAGGCTGAAAAGATACTGTAATGTATATTGATTCTTGTAGGACAGCAATTCCAACATCACGAATCTGGGTCCGGCCCATTAAGAGAAATGCTGAGTTACAGCATTTGCCTTTTTAAACTGCCAAGTGCTTTCCTAGAGAAAATGAAGGAGCAGTTGAGGAAAGGACTTGTTTCATGATCTTCTATCACATTCACCACCTTCAATGCATCTTACAATTGCTCAGTCCTCTTTGCAACTTGTTTAACTTGTTGCAAAGAAAAGACAGTGCTACCTAATGAGTCACATGAAGAAACCAAAGTACCAAAAAAGCAGCTTGAGAAAAGCGTAGCAACAGTGCTTTGTGAGGCAGGGCAGTACCCATCCTCCTCACATCGCCCAGTTGCTTTTTCTAGTACTTCAACAGTGAGCTTCTGGGAAAAAGGACCAGCTTTATTCTGGGTTGCTAACCCACTGCTAGAGCTCCCAGTCACTATTGCATACACCTTCTCTGTATTCTGCCCAGGGAAAAACATGTTTTAGGCAAGGTTTGAACCCCTGGCTGGCAGAGGCAGGCTGTTATTCCACTCAGCAATACTGAAGAAGCAGATTGAAGGGAGAAGAGAGTCTGAGATGAACAAGATAGAAATTCACCCTCCTCACTTCTGTCGACTTGACTTTCCATCACTTCACACATTTTCCATTGTTGTGCTTCCTGCACAGCCATTTCTGCATCCTCTGCTATCCTGTCATTTGAGTATCTATTCGCAGATCTCAGTGACCTGACTTCACCCTTGGCTTTTTGCTGGGCTGCTTCTGTAAACTAGCCATTTCTAAAAACAGACGAAGACACAGCTTTGGGGGGTGGCGGTGGGGGAAGATATCCATTCATCTTTTAGGCAGAGCACTGCCAAGTTCCCACTGCACCCAAAGTAGCCTCTTTTGTAACACATTCGTGCATGGAAGATATGCACAATACTGTGTGCATGAGCCAAGCTTTCTCTGCAAGTGTATAAAATACATTACAGATACACAAGCAATGATTAGTGCCTTGGCTAACACAGGGAACTGATTTAGCTAAAAATCTAAGGTATAGCTTGACTAAGGCTGCGGGGACTACTTCTGAAGACAAAAGGCACAGAAAACAGCCTGCAGCACCCCACTTCATTGGTACTAGACACACACTTGCAGTGATTTAGTACAGTGTAGCAAGCACACTTACACACAAGATTTTTCAAATACACACAAGGCTTTGTCAGAGTGACTGTTTACATTTCTTTTCAGGAAGTTCCTGAAAACTCAAACAAATCCCAGATTGCAAACCTGCTAAGTTCCCTTTAAAGCCCTGTATTTGCCTTGAGGAAAACAGGGGCATTTGTTGTGATCCTGAGGATAAACATCAGGATATTTCCCAGCCAGTTGTGCAATGACATTTCTGGGAAGCTTGTGCTGCTCTTACACAGTGCCCTTCTGAAGTGGGCCAGAGTACCCCACAGAAACAGACCATTAATTCTACATGGAGGAGACAAGGTCCAGGGTGGGTACAGAGGCAAAAACACCAGTAGTTTTCCATAGGAAATTCAGAAAAGTTGAATGTGTCATCGTCGTCCCCCCCCACTCTATTTCCCATAAAAATGAATTCATCTTCAGAATTTCAACTCAACTTTGGCATACTGCTTTTCCTCACTCTGGAAGGTTACCTTTTTTCTCCTTTTCTTCCTCATAGTAAAATGGAAAAAACAAGGATAAAAATAACCCCCCAAATAAACATTTTTTTTTTTAGATGCTAATAATCCAAACTATTTCATATAAAACAAAGCACTAGTAGAGAAAAATAGGCCATTTCTCAAAGTGCCTTGACAGAAAATATTTGATGCAAACCATCCCTGACTTTAGAAGAATTTCAGTGTCTCACAAGCAGTGTTAACCCTGATATCCTTCCAGATAGGAAGTCAATTATGTCTAGCACCTTTGAATTCCCCCCAGAGTGCCAAATGGATACACTGCTTTTCTTCACTTCCTTTCCTTAGGTATTCCTAGAATAGGGTTCTATTAAAGAGCTCTTTGCCCTGTTCTAAAACTAAATTCACACTACTGTAAACAGGCTGAATCCTGCATACAGATGTCTTGTTGACTGCTTTTGGAGTTTTCATGACATAAATGAGTTGTCAATTATCAATTATACAAAGCTGTCCTTGGGATAATAGTCTTGAGCTAAATACACCAAGAAGTTACCTGCACTCCTTCGGAATCCGATGACACAAAGAGAAGGTGAAATCCACACAGCAAAATCACAAAAAAATCCCTTTTCACAGCTACAGATTTTTCTTTTTGTACTCCACTCCCGAGCCAAGGCTTTGTTTTTAAGTGCTGTAAAAACATGGGGCAAAATCCTTGTCTCATCAAGCTTCTAAATACACCATGAAACAAACGGGCAAAGGCAACAGAGAAGGAACCATGAGAAAACTAGGAAATAGCAAGTGTATTATATACTGTTAGATATCACTGAGAAATTTGGGAAATACCTGGAAAATCAGCAGAAATATAAGATCAGTCAGCTTAGTTTTCAGGTTGCTTAAAACAGTCTCCCTTGCTTTTTACTAGTTCCAGGCAGAAGCAGTCCATTAAAACATAAAACTTCCAGTAACCTCATGGGGAGCAAGAGTGCTTTTTTTTAAAACATTGCAGTGGTTCTTGGCTTTGCTGGAGTGTAGCATTGCAAGGGTTTCAGGAGAAGGACCTCAAGGAGATGCGATAGGGCACACTGCAGGTTGCCAGTGCTCTTAAAGCAGGAGAGAAAGCCAGAGTCAGTATACTAGAGCACAGCCCCAGGCTGACCTACCACTGCTGAATGCTGCAGAGCTGCTTCCATATCACAGATTTTTCAAGCTAGAAGTCTGGTGAATACCTAGGCAAACACATGCTGTCAGACCCAATTGCTCATGCCAACAGGCACTGGAAGGATCTGCACCATAACCTTTTTCCCAGTGCAGTGAGACAATCAAAAGTCTTGGTGTTCAATGCAGCAGCTGTATACCCCTGGGACAGAGCTGTAAGAGAGTCACTGACCTCAGAGCTTAAAGGGCAGAGCTCAGCTACATCAGTACAAAAGGTACTTTTGCTATTACAGCTGCACCCACTCTAGCAACATCACCCCTGTATAACATAGATTCCAACACACTGAACACATCTTTGTCACTCATAAGCCAGACTAAATATGCATTGTGGTAAGCAGCCCCTAACACTAATGCAAAGGTTCATTGCCAATAGCAGGACACCAGAAAGCTGGATGACTGATTTGGCTTGGCACATCTACTGCTTTGGATCTTGAACCCATTGGTTCTTCTGAAGGGCAGAGCACATACACTAGCCAACAAGTGAAGAAAAACCATGTAATACCAGCATCAAAGCCAGGCATACAAGCATTACCCATGTGAACATATTTGATTACAAGGAAGTTAGCTTTTTACTTTAATGGAAGGCTCATTAAAAATACTCAAAATTGACTTGGAGGGAGTGAAAGAAGGCAAAGGAGACTTCCAGCACCTGAAAAATTAAGCCAATTCAGCAAAATATTTAAATCAGAGCATTTGCTAGTTTTTTTACTGGCTGAGAAACACAACATTGTATTATGAAGTTTTTACACTCAGAAGTGGAGAATCACAGATATTTCCCTTGGAAATTTCCATTTTTATTTTTAAGAGTGCAGTGTATTACACAAGGAGTTTGAAACAATTTTGACCAGCTGTGGACTGAGATGGCAATCAGATGTTCCAAACACTTACATGTAGGCACACACATTAGCATGCATCACCTTCCACTCCTCACTCCTTCCTGCTTCATTTACCTAGCCATTATTAGGGAAGTAAGCATGATCACACCCTTGCCCACACTTAGGAAAGTCTTGCATCTTGTCTTGTTTTAAGTCTCCTTAAAACTAATTGGCTCCTGTTTCCTGTCTCCTCACACAGCTGTTCACTTGCCTCAGAGAGGTAAACAGCATAAAAGACAAGGACTGTATATATTAGTCATGATATTAGCATGTTTAATAATGAAAACCCAAAACCAGGCAACCTTCATTTCAAGTTTGCTTGGCTTCTCTAAACTCTTTTTTCCACACTAGTCTTTCACTTTATCAGCAAGAAAGCTAAGCTATCATTGGCATTTCTATACCTTTTCACTGCAGAAAATTAGACTTTCTCTAGCTAGCAAATGAGACCTCCCCAGCCTTCTTGTTTTCAGGACGATCTATGAACAGGGAACTACAATACTTACTTTTCCCTGGAACACACTTCTAATATTGGTGAATGAAGCTGGATGCAGAGCAGAAAGACTAAGTTACCTGTTGACAAGACAGGTAAAGCACAGGCAAGACAAAGGGCAGTTCAATGACTAATGTAGTACCAGGAAACAAAACATTCCAGGTTTTGCTGTGAGCTTTGGGAAGCCACTCACCCTCCCCTCACCAGTGCTTGGACTACTCCCACAGAGGGGCTGAGAAACTCAACTCATGGGTGAGGGCATAAGTTGTTGAGGGCAGGGACTGTCTTTTGTGTTTATGTGTTACTAGCATAGTGGAGATGCCTAGATGCTAAAAGACATAAGAATAACGATGATAAAGCCTATTGCATTTTATAGATAAAAGCAGCACTAGTCATGCAAAGGTAAATTGTCATTACATTACAGCCAAGAGCACCCTTTCTCTGGCATATTCCTTTTACTCCAAGCCTTCAACATACAGGAATATTCAGCAGCTGAATAGGGTTGGTGGATTGAAGACTGTAGTTCCCATTTGTCTCCATCAGTGAGGTAAGCAACCTACCTAATTTCCCAATTTTGTCTCCTAATTTCCACAGAGCAGCTTTCCTGGCCATTTCTGCAAGGCTAACCCAGCCCAGGCACCTCTGGCAGAAGCCTAGCTGTTCATCCTAACCTTGCTGCCTCATCTCCTGAAGCCTTCTTTAAACACTATCTCCACCATACTGAGACACAAATGGCCAAGGCAGATGTGCACAGGGGACAAACTGCTGCCTGCACTCCCCTGCAGATTCTACCACCTTTGCTAACAGCAATTGCTAGAGCAAAAACCTTTTCTACAATTTATTCAGCAACTCTACAAGTGTAGACAAGTGCCTGTCTTTCAGATATCTAACAAATCTGGCTAGTCCATGTTCCACACCTGTGAGACTTAAGGAACAGGGTTGTCCCCTGCAACATTTCTTTATAGCTGTCCAAAAACCTCGATTCTACCTGTACCCAGCCACATCAGTCCACCACCCTGTGGGGCTCAACTCTTGCCAGGGAATCAAAAACCAAGTCACTTTCACACCTGTACCCAGATTCCCAGAGGACAGGAGGACCCAGGAATCACAGCCTTTGCCCAACCATAACAGATTTCAGAGCTGTCTGCCTGTCAGCACGATCTGGTGAGCAAAATGGAGACAGAAGCTCACTCATCACATTACGGTGCCTCTGGAGATGCAGAAACCCAGGCTGCTTCTGAGTCAGTCTTGTAGGCAAGCCCCCTCAAAGACCTTAGGGCTGCAAACTCTTTTCTCCATAGGCTATGGCTTTAACAAACAGCTCTCTTCAGCCCTTCTGCCTTCACTCTCCACTTCCTTTAACATCTCCTTTCCCACTCTCCACTCCTCTCCTATTCAACAGTCAACCTCTACCCCTTCTTTCAGCAGTCCTCTTTCTTCCTGTTTCTTGCCTTCCCCCTTTATCTCCCTTCTCCCATCCTTTTCCCCCCCCAACTCCTCCCTCTTGCACTTCAACACATCTGTTTCTAATCTTAGGCATCAATTGGAAACAATAATGCCTCTTTATTTTAAAATCTGAATGTTAAATGCCCAAGCAAATCAAAACAGAGTTAAACAAATTTGACACTATGCCCGAAACAAAGACATTTTGTTCACCTTGTTTTGCCAGAGGTTCAAGCCCCTCAGTAGTTCAGTGCTTAAAAGCACTGCCCTCTTTAAACAAGAAACATACATTCCAAAAGGAGTCTGTTTAACCAGCACTTCTAAAAAATTAATCCAGATATTAAAATATCTCTGGCTATCAATCTGCTAATAAAGCAACAAGAAAAGCATCAGAACCCAAACGACACTGAAATTGGAGTTTTCCATAAAAGTTTCTTTACAAATCCCTTTCACTAGCTCATCAGAAATGAATTTCAGTCGTGCAGAGAGGGTGCATGAAGTTTGATTAAAAACGCTAAACAAAACCAAAAAGCCAACCTACCTAAAAAGAGAATTGAAAGTGCAGACATTCCGTCTCCAAGCAAGAGAGACTTTTCCTCCCTTTTTCTTCCTTTCTCCCAGGAACAGCAGGCAGACCTGCACAGGATTCAAAGGAACGCCTCTGGAATGCACTGAGTGTAATTGCATCCATGTGCCAGAAAAATAACCAACTTTACTCTTTCTTCCCTTCTGCTATTCATCTCCTTGTCCATATTCCATCCAGATTCAGTGAGAGCTTTTAGATCTCTGCAGCTGGTAATTCAGGCCCTTAAGTTTCTGGAAAAGAAGAGACAGAGGCAGTGCAGCAAGGAGTTCACATCTACGGCAGCATAGAACAATTTTGCTTGACTGAAAAGAAAAGGAGAGAAGCAGTGCTCAATGTTCACCACATGGCTGCCTCCCAGAAGAGCCCCTCCCTACCATCAGCTGGGATTAATAGTGAAGACTAGTCATGTGGGTGAGGTAGAGCTAATTTCTAGCAATAATATATATATTTACCTTTGGAGGCGAAACAAGAGGATTTCTCTAGTGTCAAAACAGTTAAGTTTGGAGGCAGTAAAAATCCAGCATGGAAAAAAAATCAGATTCATCACTCAAGGGCTAGAGAGACACTCTCAGAAAAAAGCACACACGCTCTTCAGAATGATAAACACACTCACACATAAACATTATCTTTATTCTCTTTTGTAGCTAATAAATTGCAGAATTAGAGCTTTTAGTCTTCCAGTAAGACTTTCTCCATTTGCTTCATTTTTTTTTCCGTTTCTAGGAGCAAAAAAAATTCCTAAAAATTGATTTAATTATGCATTTTATCTGTGCTTCACTGACAAGAGAAAAAGCCAAATCAAGCAGACGCTGGTTGTCTACATTTAGTGACTGCTGTGGGATGCAACTTAACTCACTTCTAAAGGTCATTTTAAGCCAGCCCAAGACACCTTTACAGCTCATCTTCAGTTTCACCCTAGTGCAGTTAGCAGGTTTTAAAAACTAGCTCAGATACTCCATTCCATTTCTGCCATCACAGTAGTGAAGACAAACCCCTCAATTTCTGTAAGAAGGATCAAATGTGGTAGGGAGTAGAGTTCACAGAAGATGACTTTGACCATCTGAGCTGAACCACCCAGAACAGAACTTTTTTTATTCTTTACTAAAAAAAGGTATAAATCTTGCTGCTCACAGCAAGGCCATGGAAACAGCGATGTTTTACATGTGTGCATAGACACAGCTGTTCTGATCTATTGCACTTTACACATATACAGGTCATGCTTGCAACTTTACATCCATATGCCCTAGGATGCATCTGCTTTTCAGAAAAGCAAAGTACTTTCAGCTAGCCTACTTGGGTATCAACAGAAGAGTAACACTGGCTACCTGAAACTCTACAGTGGCTGTAGAACCATTCAAGAAGCAGAGTAAGCATTTGGGTGGCTATCCTGTGCTGACCTGGGTGTTGCCACAGCTATACAGATACCAGGACCCCAGCTAGTTAGTCTAAGTCTGCTAAGGTGCATCTACATAAGCAGCAACTGCATTTTTTCCTAAAAAATAGGTATATTCACAAATAAATATCCATCATACACAGCTGATTGCAAATCAAACAAATTTACCCATCTTGTGCAACTTGGGGCCGAAGGAAAGCTTTGGAAGACAGAACAAAAAATCCCTTCCCTTAGGAACACTTATGAAGGTATTTTTAAGACCTAAGAGAAAGAGCAGGCCATATGCAAGGCAGCCTGTGGTTTGAGACTTCAGTTTCAAGCTCTCATTAGCTCCCTGTGTAACCCCATCTACATGCAGTTTCTATATACCTCCCTTGTAAAATCAGAGATAGTATGCTGCTCTCCCTCTTCAGGGATGAAAACAAATACAGCTACCTTTGTGAAGTCCACAATGAGGGGCACTATGCTTAGAGGCTCTACAGGAATTCAGTACCTTAGCTCTTCATTACAGTACAAACTTTTCAAGTATTTATTAGAAGACAATAAACACTGCTACCCTGGACAAAATCAGACCCTCAATTCAGGTAGATCCCATCAGGGAGAAATAACATGGATAAAAATTATCCTTCTGCATCCTGTTTCATTAAAGTTTCATTTGCCCCTCCCAGCCTCAGATGGAAACAAAAGCAGCATTTGGCTCCTCCTCTCCAAAACAGCTGTTCCCTCTGTAACAGTGAGAAAATGTTTTAAACAGCATATTCAGCTTCAGTATCACTGATGATACAAAAGCAACCATTAGGTGAATATAACAGTTCCTTCAGAGCAGCTGTATCTATCCATATCATAAGAGCCAATTCCTTCAGAACTTTTCACCACACACTTGACCAAACAAGCTGCTGGTTTTCAAACAGTTGAGTGGATTTGAGAGAACATCATTGATTTTCAGTGCAGGACATAAATCAATGGAGAAAAGTGCATTTAATCCCTTCCCCCGCTCTCCAGAAGCCAAGCAGCACTGAGCTTGTCTCTCTGCATTACAAGTCTGACAGAAGATGTCCCAAGCTATGCTGTAAATACCCAGCATGCTGCTTTGCTTTAATAGAATCAATGCATCAGAAACCAAGACAGAAGTGGTGTCACCCTGCACTCGCTGCCCAGCCTCCACTGTAATACACAGAGGAGGAGGGGGATGGGAAGAATGAAAGAGGAGGCCATGCATGCAAAATCTCCTCTTTATCATCTCAGACAAGCCACTCCGCAGCTTCTTCTCACATTGCATTCAGCCCCTTCAGGAAGCTCCTCAAGAGCAAGTTATGCTTTGGGGTTCAGTGGGGATTCTCCCTCTGGTGGTTCATACCTATTATGGCAAGGGTATCTCACTTGTTTGCATAATAGTTTCAGTGAGAGGCTAGCAAGGGCTGGTGTAAGTACATATAAGGACACCCATGCCATTCACACCAGCACATCCTCTCAAGACCTCTGCTGATTGCATTTGGGGGAATACATCCTATCTGCAGCACATTATTTTTCCAGAAGGAGCAAATTCTTCTTAGTAGGCTTGTGAATGCTTTCACCTGTTCCTATACAACACTAGCACAGCATGGGAGACATTTATCATGCACTTCTCAGCAGGGAGAACAGTGAAATAGAGAAACTGATGTTTGATATCATAAGCATTAAGGAAAAAAGTTTCATTAAAAACCTTTATAAACTGAGTTAGGTTTTCAGGGTTCCTACACTGCTGTTGACAGGCCCTGACTTTTAAGTCAGCGGTAGGTTCAGATTAAAATAGCTGTATACAAACATTTGTAGAAATCCTCATGGGCCACAGACCAGCTTTTTGGTGGTCTTCCCTGGTGCAGTCTCAGTTTCAGCCCCCTTCACATTTGCATGAGTAACCCCTTTCAGGAAAACATGGTCTCTTAAATCTGCATGCCCCAAGAGCCTGCCCAGCACTTGTTAGCTTATTCCTGCACCTCCACTGGTAGAAGCATGTAGGGGGATCCTTTCTCTAAACCCTACTAATTTTTTTTTTTATCAGGTTATTTGTTTCCCTGGAGCAGGAAGAGCAAGGCGAAAGAGCTCCTTGAGATGTAGCTGCCCCCCACTGCTTCAGAGCTGCACACTATCTTCTCAACACTACGTAGTGCTGCATATGCCCAGCAACAGCAGCTCTAACACCCCCATGACCCACAATGTATCCAGAAGCCATATTTTCTTTCAGAACTGTTATTACATAGCAGTAACACAAACTATTGCTACTCAGCTACCCTCTTGTGTTGATTCTTCAATAAAGTCTGTTCTCTGAAACTCCCAATACAAACTTACCTTTACACAGTTTAAATTATTTAAGCAGCTTACTGACACAGCCAGTAGAAGAACAGGGTTCATCCACCAGGAGAGCCAGATGAGGACTTTGAATCTCTTGAGCAAAATCATGTTCTGTTCAGCTTTTGGCTTTGCAACTGTAAAAAAGCACAAAAAATACTCTGACAAAGGAAAAGCCAACCACACAAACAAACCAGCCTCTGAACAAGAAAACTCAAAACAGACAACAAGTAATATTAGGGTAGAAAATAAAGCCCTTCACACAGATTTCTTCTCACAAGAAGCCACTGGTGGAAAGGGTGCTTTACACTACATGAGGACTCAGATATCAACTTAGAAACCAGTTGTTGTTTAAGAAGCTCTCATCTCTCAAGTCAGCTTCAATAATTAATCATAAAAGCACTATTAGTCATTTAGTATTAGTAAAAAAAAAAAATCTCACTTCAACAAGCCTTAGCACTCACAGTGTCAGTACACATATCTGAGAAAACAAACCACCAACCAAAAAGCTCTTTAAAGCTCTAGCTGGTTTGAAGTGCCTCAGTCCACACAGCTTGTTACTCCAACATTTATTTTTACATTTGTTTTATAGGAATATATCCTTACTATTTCTCTGGATGGTCTTATTTTCTATATAAGCTTATAACTATACTCTGCATTTATACTTTGAGGAATAAAAAAAATAAAGAGCTCCTCATACACAGAAACAGCATTTTTAGTCTTCATTAACTTTATATTGTTGTTACAATAGCCAAGAACTCAGCACAACATAAGCTACTTACATTGTACTATTGATTTTATAGCAGAAGACAAACCAGGTCAAAACCCACAAGGCTTTACTTTCATTAACACCAAAAGCTTTAAATATTTTTCTAATACAAGGCTTTTGTTTTCAAGCAAAGCCCTAACAGAACTTTCCC
Organism: Aptenodytes forsteri; assembly: GCF_000699145.1. Lineage (NCBI taxonomy): Eukaryota > Metazoa > Chordata > Aves > Sphenisciformes > Spheniscidae > Aptenodytes > Aptenodytes forsteri. Next base: position 660,311 of record NW_008795485.1, read on the forward strand.
AGGAAGGAAAACACCCCCTCAACTAAAACATATTACAAACTAGTCTAATAAAACACAGAAACACCATAAATAAACAATAACCTGTCATTACCTTCAGAACCCAGTCCCCTTCTAACAGAAACAAACAAATAAAATCAATCAAGAATGCTGGGTTTTATTCTGTTTCCTCTGAAAAACCTGCCAATGAAACACCGTGCTTTAATTTCCCAGCTGTGAGATTGGAAAGTTGGCAAGTAAAGCTTATCTACGCATCACAGGTGTGATAATAGGAGATTACACAGGGAGGGTCAGAACACAAGTTAAAAAGCAGGAGAGAAGGGGGGTTGGTTTCTTAGGTAAAGGAGTTACGGAAGAAAAAAAAATAATGGTTTGTACGTTTGAAGGATTTTAAGTCTTTGTAATGTATGTTTTAATATTTATGTAATAAGTGGTGATAGAAAATGTTGAACGAAAAGCTGAATAAACTAGCTAGGAAGATGTGTGTATGTGAAAGTAATAGCGAAGAAAAGTTGTTTGTGGCTTTTACTGCACTATGTGAAAGTAATAGCGAAGAAAAAGAAGAAAAGTTGTTTGTGGCTTTTACTGCAAGGTAAGTAAAAGCCATGGGTTTTTTTAATACTTAGGTATAAGTTCATTTTAATTAAAATAAGCTTTTAATAGGTAGGGGGTTTTTTGTTTGGTTTTTTTGTTTGTTTTTATTTGAAGTAAAAAGTAAAAATGACTTTATGCTATTGATCTGCTTGAACCAGTAAACACTAAATGTGTAAAGGTGCAAGATGTACCTTATGATAATATTATGTACAATATTTAAGTAGCTATTCTATAAACAGAGTTAAGTAAGTAAATAATAGTCAATAGAATACAATGATACCTAGAGAACCAGGGAAGCTTTCAGTTAATCAAGATAACCTGAGTTTTTGCTACTAGGTAGTAAGGTGTTAGTTTTTAAAGAGTACCTCTGAGAAGACCACCTTCTTCTTTTATACTTTTAAGTAGGTACAATTTTTGTGTTGGAGAATGGTTTGAGCACGTAAACTTAATTTTATTGTAAGTAAAATCTAGGAAAACATAGAAAAAAAGATGCTGGAGGATGATTGAGTGAGACTGCTTAGCTGTTACTCTGCCTAAACCTTAGCTTAGGGAGGCTTAGGTAACTGTGGTGTCTTCCTAGTAAGTGCTTGTGCCTTCTGAGCATTAATAGTTCAGTTTTGATGGTGCTTTTTGTGTTGGTGTAGCTTTCTGTTGCAGAAGCTTTTGTACTGTTGAAGCTCTTAATGAGGGAAGACAGGTATAGAATTCTTACTAGATTCAACTCTTAAAATTACTTTTCTCTTCCCAGCATGTAGCTGTTTCTTTGAAATAGGAATAGCTTAGTAACGTGGCATGTTTGAGTTGATAGCTATCCTCAATCCTTCCTGCTAGCCCTGTCACTGACCTATTATGTGATATTCAGCACGTTAGTCATTTGTGTTTTTTCTTTTCCCTTTTTCTTCTGTACTACTTCTATATAGCACAGTAGTTGCTAGTATAGCAACTAGCTGTATGGAACCTGTGTCTTAGCTGGAGCCTTCAAACATCGTTGTGAAACAAAAAATAGGAAATTTGTTTGCCAAGTGTTTTCACAGTACAAAACACTTTTAATTCTGGGTATGAGTTCTTTTAGGAACAGATGAAACTGAACATAAAACAGAAATTTGCTCAGATGCTTAGAAGCAAAAGAAGGCAATAATGTTGTTTACTATAATTGAACAGATAAGATGTCAATACTGGAGGACAGAATTTTTTAATTAACTTCAAAATATAGTCCTACAGTACTGATTAGGAGTTTCAAAACTCCTTGCAGCTGTTTTTTATACTTGAATGTCTTTCTTCAAGTGCAATGGACATAAAAGGCTCATCATGAGCACTGTCTTGACTTTGTAGAAATTCCTTTCTTCGAAGGACTCAATAAAGCTTAGTAGAGATGAAGTCTGACCTGCAGAAAAATTAAGGAGAATTTTTGTTTTACCGCAAGAACAAATGCTTAAGCCTTTTAAAATGAAACCATTGAAGGTAAAAGGTGAACTTCACATTTGACTTTTCTGTTGTTCTTCTCAGCTTTAAACAAGTATTTCGATACTTTCAATATAAATATCAGTGCTGCTTTTGAACAAATTTATAATAATATGCTCCAGAATAGGAAGCCATAATGTGCTTCTGAATTGCTTTCAGGTAACTTCTGTCCAAGTACTTCTGCCCTTTTAGACTCTCTTCTGCTAATAAACAACTAGATTGAAGCTTACATTCTTGACCACTTCCATCATAGCATGCAGTTTGTATGACACAGTATCACCAGCTGCCTGTAGAAAAGTAAGTCCTTTGGCTTGGTTAACAGAATGTAACATGTTTTGGTTAGCAAACAAGATTTTTCTCTTAATATTAGAAGAGATTATTTAGAAGTGCTGACTTAGAAAAATAGTAACGTAAAAAAAATCAAGGGGAAGGAAGAAACGCTGTATGAGTTTTCCTATAAATATGTTTATAAGTGCTTAGCAGTGCTTGAAGTTGCTGTATATAGTAGGCAGGGCAATCTAGGAATACCCATGCTGAGACTGAAACTGCAAGTCCCAAGCCACGGTCTGGTTCTCTTGTATTTCTCATTTATTCAGCCTTAGAGAAGGGGAGAAGAGGAACGAGCAGGTCATTTCCCATGTGGAAATGGTCACTGTGTAGTATTTCCACATCCCTGCTATCTTCACTTCTGCTCTCTTACAGCAGTCACCAGTTTGTTAGCAGCACTGTTTAACAACTGGGTAAGATCTCCTGTTGACCCTAAGGAGAAGGGAAGATTTGTATCAAACCAGAGAAGGCAAAGAAACAGCTTGTATCTTAGAAATTTCTCTCTCTCGTCTATTAACCTTGTCATTAGGGACAATGGCATGCATAAAACTCATCTGTTGACTGCTATCCAATTCAACTTGGAAGTGGGCAAAAGTTTTTGACATGCAGTGGCTGGGTGTAGAGCACCAAGAAAGAAAAATGAACACTGAACTGTTTAGTGTGGCTGTACTGACCCCACACACTGTTACAACGACCTAGCACAGGAGCAGGGGGAAAGGCTGAAGTTAAAATGATTAGTGGAGACTTGTGGGCTCATTCTTAAGTGTTTTTTTTCTAGGTCAATGTTAAATACTGTGAAGTGAAAATGACATGGGTAATGTGATTTGGAATGGTAGCCAGTCTGTTGCAAGCAGGGGCCAGGCAGAAACCTTCTCTCCCTGGAGCTTTGTTTTAGTCTTCACTAATACAGAGTTCACTTAGAGTACGTGGAATAACTGAAGAGCCTACTTATTCAAGGACAGTCCATATAAAGCATTAACTGGAATGGCATGATAGACATGATTGTGTGGCATTTGAGCACCCAAACTTCACTGAACTGTTTAGTGTGGCTGTACTGACCCCACACACTGTTACAACGACCTAGCACAGGAGCAGGGGGAAAGGCTGAAGTTAAAATGATTAGTGGAGACTTGTGGGCTCATTCTTAAGTGGTTTTTTTCTAGGTCAATGTTAAATACTGTGAAGTGAAAATGACATGGGGGTAATGTGATTTGGAATGGTAGCCAGTCTGTTGCAAGCAGGGGCCAGGCAGAAACCTTCTGTCCCTGGAGCTTTGTTTTAGTCTTCACTAATACAGAGTTCACTTAGAGTACGTGGAATAACTGAAGAGCCTACTTATTCAAGGACAGTCCATATAAAGCATTAACTGGAATGGCATGATAGACATGATTGTGTGGCATTTGAGCACCCATGGTCCTGGATTCTGTTCTGTTCTGCCTCTTTCGCCTACTCGCTGAGATACAACAAGCTGTTAAGTTGTGCCTCAGTTTACATCTCCATAAATACATTGGAAAAGGGTTTTTTGAGCTGCTTAGAACCTGTTTTTAAGCACTTTGACATTGTAAGATCAAGGTTGCCTGTTTGTAGATTATAGGTAGTTTGATTAGATGGGATCTGTTTCTTCCTTTGCTTTACAATTGTTGCACTTGAGTTGTATTTTCTTTCTTAGCAGTCAAATTTTCTAACCTCAGTGGCTAGAATGACTAGATAATTTCATTAGGTATTGAGCATTGCAAGAAACATTTACAAACCCATTAGGACAAATTCCTTGTTTGCCGAGTGCAATGCCGAGCATATAGTTCCTCACAGACTCAATTTTAGGAACTCTCAACAGTAATATGAATGCTGAAGTATGCATGTTTGTATTGAAATTGCTCGATATCTGGATTTAATGACTGTTCATGGCTGTCTTGATATCTTATTGGGTAAGACTGGCATATTTTCCTCTCTTGGTTGGAGTTGTTTGAACACATTGTTGAAATACTTCGTTTATTGCTATTCAGCTATTGTATCAATATTGTGCAGTGTGCAATGTGCTGACAGGCTCAAATGTGTGGAGTGTATTTTAAGGTGACCTAAAATTTAAGATATTTCATGTTTGTGTTTGCAGGTTTGAGTCATCACAGCTGGTATTAAAATGCTACCCTTTGCCTACAGTATGAGTACCACCAGGTATTTTTCTTCTGCTTAGATAGCCACGTGTTATTCATTGATTGGGCACTTAAAGTAGATAGCTTCTGTTATTAGTCCATTGCTGCTTTTACTGGAGTTAATCCAGCTAGATCTGGGTACAAAATGGGAAAAAAAATTAGGAAAATATTTGTAAATATGCTGTGTGTCTTAGTGTGTCAGTGAATGACTTGTCTAGCAGGATGTTAACTAAATGTCTTCAAAGACTGACTGCAATTGCATTACCTACCAGGTGAAAAGCTCTACGTGTGTAACCCAACTCATTCTCAGTGCATGTGGTGATAAGTTCAAGCTGCTTATTTGTTTATCCATGTTTTCAATAGGAAACAAATGATGGTGAGCCATACTGGCCAGAAGAGACAGAACATGGCTAAATCCTGCAATTCCATGGCTGTAATGGAATATGAACACTACAATTTCTATACCTATGTTTGTCTGAATCCTGACTTAAAAGAAGCCCTTGTAGAAAGCAGCCCTTGTGCAACCTCTGTTCGATACCTGTGGCTTAAGTGGAATGTATATGACAGTCCGCTAGGAGTAGACTGAGGTCCAGATGCTAAAGAGATGCCAAACCTGAAAATGTCCCTTTGAATCAAAAGGAATTTTGTCATTGAATTAGAGGTGACTTCCCATGTTTAATGAGTACCAACTTTTGGTCATGAAGCTTGATCTCTGGACTTGCGATCCTGGTGTTTAAATATTCTAATGCAAGTGTTATCAGACTGTTGCATTAACTGTGTGCTGCAGTACCATAATTGGGTCAACTTGCTACTGGTTAGAAGTAGAAAATGTGTTGTCAGTGAATTTCTCAGCCTGCTTTTATCTTGGTGTCTTGAACTCGATGTCCCATTCCTACTTACAGATGGTCAAGACTTAATCCAGTTTCCAGGACAGTTAAGTGATGCCTACATTACTCTGAAAGAATGTCTGGAGAGTCTGAACATAGTTTTCTTTGCCTTTCTACGTAGAATGTTCTCTCTGGGTTTGTTTTAGAGGACTTTGTGGTTTTGCATCTGAGGCTATATTGAGGGTACTTTCTCTGTATGTCACTAAATTCTATATGCAATCCTATGTACAAGGATTGGTTTATTTGATGACAGCTTTATTGCACCATTTGCTAATGTAGTTGAACTTGTGCAAGTTGCTGCTGCAGACTGTATTGCATCATGCTGCTTAACACTATATGTAATTGTTAAATTTAATTACTGCAAACTATGATTTAGTGTACTGTTGCGCTAATAAATAAAGCAAGGCAAACCTTTGTGTAGGTAACCTGAGGCACTTCTCAAGATTTCATGAAATTCTTGAGACTTTCGGGTGCCTGACCCAGGAAAACTGATAGTTCTGATTTTTAAGAAAAGTAGTCATGTGCTGATTGCCTTAAAATGGGAGGCCTCCAGCCTGTTAAAAAATGGCTGTATCAATTATAAAATGCTGGCTTTTCAGTATGGACTCCTAATGGGTTTGGGTTTGTGTCGTGTGTGTCCATATGCTTCAAAAAAATATTGAAGCTTGTGAACTTGCCTGGGCACACTTACATGTGCAAACGTGTTGTTGTACACTCATGCATATATGAGCTCAGCTTTTTTGTTGCGGTTTGCTTGAGGCAAACGTCCTGCGAGGTTATGTTTAAATAATGCCATCTAAGATAATCATTTAATGTATATTACTAATTTAATGTGAGCTGTAAGAAGTGAAGGTTCCAAGACCTGTTCTTTCAGCTCCTGTTAAAATGCCAGTGTGGTCACTGAGGCTATGACACTGACTCTGTATGGCTAAAAGACACTCAGAAAGGTTTACTGCTCCGTTGCTAAACCTTTTCTGACAGTCCCAGTTGCACCAATCAAAGCCATTTAAACCCAGAGGCCCAAAGGACTCTTTTGAGAAGTGATAGGAAATCTTGAACACAGACAAGGAACACAGGCCATGGGAACCTATGATGCCAATGTGGGCAACGTTCTTAAGTTCCTTTTACAGCTCTGCCTTTGTTATCAAGTTGTGACTGGGTGAAATCCACCCCATTCTTCAGAAGAGCTCAAGCAGTGAAATAAGAGGCAGTGAATGCCGCAGGTTAACGCAGGAAATCCCTTGACTCCTCATGGTCTCATGTTCTTGTCTGGTGGTCTGAGTGATAGTCAAATTGTTTGGGCATCACTGGGCAGCCTGGAAGAATCAGGACCATGGTTAATAGGAGTAATTTGATAACTGCTCAGGCCAGTACATTAGGGAGCAACTGCTTTCTGTACAAGCCAGCTGTCTCACAGGAGGCAGTACCTCAGTAGAAGCTCTCTCTCTTGACCCCTGCCTTAGCTTGCTGAAGTGAAGTAAGGCTCCTGTCTCCTGTTATTTAACAAGAACATCTATTCTGACATCTTATCTATTTCTCTTTTCATCTCCTCTGAGGTATTATAGCCTGGTTCCTGCTGGAATATTTGTATAGATGTTAAGATCGGTGTGTTGGACTGACTCCATCCAGGACCGATCAAGTTTTGAAGGAGTCTTATTCTCTCTTTGCTTCTTAACGTGGGTCTGACAAATTTCACTTAAGAGAGTTACTGTTCTGTTCTTCACTTTCTTCCACCTACTGTGACTATTCTTGGGAGATGGTATGGGTTTAAGTGTTTGGAAGAGGCTTACCCCACATGTACTGTGCTGTGAATTAATCATGTTATTAAATAAATAATCTTTCTCAAAGGTATTCCTGGCTACTTGAAACTGGATTTCTGTTGATTACAAGGAGTTCTAGTTTAAGGAGAGCAGATAGGCAGGATGGGTTTGCTCAGGTTTCTTGATAGCCAAATTACAATAGCCTAGCATCTCTAAGGAACCCAATTTTCATGGTTCCAGCAGTAAGGAGAGAAGCAGAAGGATCTCCTTCCTGTGTGCATAGAAATATTCATGAAGATGTTGAGATTGCTAGGCTGGAGTGAGAGCACTCTATCAATAAATGAAGAGCATCAGTATCTTATGACATTAGTGAGAAAGAATGACATCTCTTTTGCTTTTGTTTCCTTCTATTTTAGAACATTCAAGTTACAATATTCAGCTCAAAATGACACTTGAAGCAAGCTTCTGAGGATTTGATTAAAAAAAATGTACTTTGTGTTGCACTAAAAGAATCCATTAAGCTTAGTGGGGGATGAGCAGCTGTGTAAGACTTCTCTAAGCCCTCTCCACGGGCACCTCAGTGTCTGAGATAGCTGGCTGGCAGGTTTGAATGCCCTGACTTCAGGCTGGAGAGGTCCTGGAGGAATATCAGGAATGCAGGTTCCCCAATAAGCATATGTAGGGAAGGAAGCAGCGTGAGCTGGTGGATTTTTGGTATACTGTCAGGGATGGTAACCGTAGCAGAACTTCAATCCTATTTTTTTTCAGAAGGATCAAGGTTTTTTTAAAAGTAATTGGTCCAGTACTAATTAAGACATGAGCCCTATCTAGCTACTTTGGTATCTGGTAAAATCTTGCTCTCATCGTGTCATAACTGTTATCTCTTACAGAGATAATGAGGGAACCATTTTTAGACTATTCTGTTACGGAGTTTCCTTCAAGAATTCCTTGCCCCTTCCAGATTTCCCTGTTCAAGTGATCTGCTTATTGGCCATTTACTTAAGATTTAAGCAGCCTACAGGCTATTGCTTGAGTCCTAATCTGAAATGCATCACCTGAAAGGCAGTATTATTTTTATTTGGAATTGTCTGCTTTTCTTGTATGAAGAGTTGTACCACTGTAGATTGGTGGTACTGCCTTGCTGATTCTGTATTATGTAGTCCACTTCTAAAGAGGAATGCTGCTCTGCCAGTTCTTCCATGCAGTACCTCCTCTGCTGGGCTAGAGATCCTGATCTCTGGGAGAGAGCTGGGGGGAATCCAGGTGTTTCAATGTGATTCACTTCTAATCCAAATGTGTTTAAACCTAAAGCTGAACAACCTCCATACAAATGTTGAATATGCCCAATAGTTTTCTGGCTCAGGTAAACTCTCATAATTCTTTACATGCTTGTTTCTTTCCTATTTGCAGCACAGAAATGCTCTGGAAGTGCTGATATATAGCACAGGAGGAGGCTGTTCACTTAGTATAGATGTAGCTCAGGCTGGGAAGAGCTAAAATGCATAATCCTATAGGTTTTGGAACAAAACTGACTTTTTCCAGCTGAGATTCTCCCCTTGAAGACTAGTAAGGGCATTTGAGGGCTGCTAAATATCTGGGAAGCTGGAGGTTCCCGCATTGCTAACTTCTGGCACCTCTTCCAGCCCCCAAAATGAGCTGGTTATTATTGTGAAAGAATTGCAAACGGGACAGCCTGCTCCATTCCCGCAGAGGAGAATCTCATCAGGATATCATTAGAGTCCTAGCCTCACAAATACAATCTGAGAGGCAGCAATCCTGTCTGTGCAGACTGCATGCACCTCCCTTATAGAAGGCTGCCACTGAAAAAGTGATGCTCAGCCTAAGTACACATGGCTGTTCTGGTAAATCAGTGGAGTGGTGAAAGAGGAGGGGCTTAGCAGACAAACTCCTGTTCTGAATGACTTTACCTGGAGGTAATCTTTTCCGCCAGGCTGAGTCTGACATTAAAAATGGAGGAGGCTGGGGACGTTTTCCACCCAAAGCTCAATAGAAAGTGGCAGGTGTCAGATTTTTGCAAATTTCTTTCTCTTAACTCATAGGCTTCTGCTGACAGGGACTTGAAGGCTCCAACCTGGAAAAGCTCCAAACTAAATTTCTGCAACTAACTTAAAATACAAAATATTTTTTAAAGGGGGAGGAGAGGGGGAAGGACAGAGAGGTTAAAGGTAGAAATGGAAATTCTTCAGCTCGGAGAAGCAGTGTGGGGGAGAAATCTCATTTGTACACTGCTAGTCAGCTGAAGATATTCACTTGCCTGCTGGTTTAGTCATTCAGAATACTGTGCCTTTGCCAGAAACACTGAACTTGGAACAGGATTTTCCTTCTCTTGTCATTCAAGTGCACATGGAGAAAACTGCTCACCAGTCAGGTCCTTTGGCTAACCCCTCCTGGGTTACCAGCTGCACCTTCTTTTGTGTGTTAGATTCAAATATGTGTATCCTGTATGTAAGCTAATTCTCAGTATCATGCTATTTAGTAGTCTACCATCAGATGAGGAACAGATGCTACAAGAAAGTAGATCCCAAATTTAGGTGACTCGTTTCCTGCTTCTGACAGATACGATGGATCTGTCTTGGGCAACACTTGTGTCTTTTGTCATAGCAATAAATTTCATGGAATTAATCAACCCTGCAGACCATGACTTGGATAAGATGCAGTCTTAGGACTTGAGGCATGTCATGAAGATAATGTGTGCTAACCAGTTACTGTGTGTCTGTTGCATGGTCATAGTTATTCGTACTCTTAGGCCACTATGATTGCAAGGTTTTGCAGCTCAGTTTAGATTGTGATGGGAGACATTCAGTGCTTAGGCTGTGGTGCTTGGGAACCTCTGTATTAAGCTGGTGTTCAAACCAGGTCATGCTTAATGTCAGCTTTCAGACAGCCACTTTGAAGTAGTGTGTAAATTCCCACCTGGGAGGGAGTGATCTTCCCTCCCCACTTCCCACTAGTGCTTTCTTAGAAGAAGAAAGTAAAACCAGATATTTAACCTTTGACTTAAGAGGTATGTTAGCCTGAGACATGCAATCTAGAATCTGTCTGGGCTCCATAGGTAGGAAGGCTACTGTGTATTGATTGCTTGGAGGAAACTGCTTTGCATAATAACCAGTTCAGTTTACAGCAAGGGGAATTAATCTGTGTACAATACCTTAGGAGATATTTGCTTGCTTGCACCTGGACAGGAACTAAATGGAGCAACTTGCTTTGGGACACTTTCAGCTTCGGATTACTGAAACAGAAGAACATTTGAAGTGAATATTCTGGCTCAATTAGACCTCTGAATTAAGGACTTGTGTTAATAAATATAGGAGATGTATTGCATTCACAGAATTTCAAACTGTTCCTGGTTGGTTTCATTGGTAAGGTTTTCCAGGTATGTGACGGGGTGGAGTCATACGAGAGTGTGAGAGGAAACAAGAAGGGGAAGCTTTGCTGCCTTACTGACAAGGAGATTAATCTGTTTCATGTACTCTAAGTGAGCTATCCAATAACCCGCTACACTTTTTTGCTTTCAATTTATATTGGTTCAAAACTAAAGTTTGAAATACTTCATTAAATAAACTTTTCTGCTTCAAGTTCTAATTTCAGCTGGCTATGCAGGTGGGTTTTCTTAATGAGGTATTCTTAGCCTAGGATTAGAATTCCCATTCCATGATCAACAGCCATGTTAAAAGAAAAAAAAAAAATAATTCTACATAGAAACAAGCAGCTAATAACCTGTGCAAACTGAAAGTTGAATTAAAAATTTTCTTACAGTAATGTTTAGTGATATCACTTTGACATTTTGCTACTTAAAGTCATTGTGATGGTTTAAAGTAAAAAATCAGAAAAAGCGAGAAGGGAATACCTTGACTTCTGGAATTAAATGTTCGGGTATTTTTGTTTCTAGCCCTCTGTCCCTCGCATCTTGTTGGTGGACAGGAATTAAGTAATTGACATTTTTAATGTTCCTGTGAAACCTTCAGATTTCAGTGATACTGCCCCCTTTCAAAGGAAGAGTTTCATCAGATACATTGTAGCTAGCTGTATGCGCTTTAACTCCTCTGGCTAGAAACTGCATGTAGAGGGCGTTCAGTCAGTAGCATTTCTAAGCAGTATTGCTGTTCTGAAAACACTGGAGTTGAGGTTTGGCTTCCTGCCCTTTGATCTAGTTGTTCCTCACGTGTTACTATTCTTGTTCTTTTAGATTCTAATTATTTTCTCTAAGTTTGGTAACCTGAGGATAAGAAGTTGGAGGAAGAAGGGAAAAAACCCTACTTCTTTCCTCTTGGAGAAATGTTTTTAGTTGCCTTTGTGATAAATGTTTCTAGTGAACTTTTAAACAAGTTGTCACAATGTATTGCTGTGAAAATTAACAAGAGTCTCCATAAACAGGTTGTGCAGTGATAGCAATGTGTGACATACTGTTTCTTTGACAATGGCCCAAACATAAAAGGTTTTTAATTATACACCCATCCAGCCTCAGCCCAAGAGAACAGCTGCTAGTTGAGAGCTCACAAGGTAGCAGAAACCGTCAGGTAAAGAGTGTGTGCATGTGTCCTGGTGAGGATGATAGTATCACTGAAGCATCACTTTCATCATTGTATCATATCCTATTCCACTACTGCAGGGTTACTTATGAGTCCTGTCTTAGTTGTGCTTGTGGTCATGCACAAGAATACTCTCTCTGCCTAGTGGAAAATAAAATCTAAAGAATAGAACAACTATACTTGGTCAGAGCAGAAGTGCAGAAATTGCAGTAATCTCTGGTGATGCTGGTTGGTAGTCAGAGCTTAGTGGATGAGTATAAGAAGCAAGCAAGCACAGTATGACCTTCTCCTTTGCATCATCCTGATGCTTTACAAGGAGTGATTTGAGATTCCTTGAGCCAGAGGCTCTAGCTGCCTCCCAATGTTTGATGGTTGAAAAAATAAACTATTTTAACTCAATGGAGCTGGGGAAATTGGAAGATAAAACCTACTGTTTTCATCTAGTCTATTCATGACTCAGTACTGTTTCTTGCAAGTATATGGCTCAATGTTTTATCTAGTGTCCCATGTCGTTGCTTCTGTGAAATTTCAGAAAGCATAAACAGTCTTAGGCTTTAATGTGAGTCACTGTATGCTTAGTTATGCTTACAACTATGCATTTAGATAAGATGGCCTATCAACATCTGCTTGTGTTACAGGATAAAGTATGCCTGTGTGTTACTGCAACTGAATTCCTTGAAGTACATCGTATGTTTTTGTACTTAGTGCTGCATTATTCCTGTGCTTAAATAGATTTACATACTGTATGTAATAGCACACAGATTACCACATCTATGATTCTCTATTAATGGAAAATTGGTCCTTTAACTCTAGTGTATGTAAAAAGTTGAGCTTTGTATGTTCTTTCAGTATGTAGCTCTGAATTATTTATGACTGACCTTCAAAAAGCAAGGAAAAAAGAAAACCCAGTTAATGGAAATACTTTCAAAATGTAAATATCTTTTACAAGTACATTGTGTCTCTGTTTGGAACTGAAGACAAAATAGTATGTCTGGGAGATGATAAAGCAAAAAGCTCTTTGGAACATAAATTGTAGGAACTTGTGCCCTGCTGTCTCTGAGCAGGGAGATGCTGGGTGGTCTGTCACTCAGCGGGGGGGGGAGCAAGTTTTGGCACTTGTAAAGCATACAGATGTAGCTTTTCTCTTATGCTATATCCCATTCTTCACAGTGAGAAGAAAAACAGTGAGATAATGACAAGTTCATTTTCTGGGAAAAGGGGACACTTGATCACTGATACTGCTTTAGTTACCTGAAGAGGGGTACTTCTGGTTTTGCTAACAGATGAACAGGCAGTGTTCTAACCCTTGCCTGACATTAGCATGGAGTTTAAATAGAAGTGACCTTGGCCTTTCACACAAAAGGATATTTCCAATAGTTTTTGGCACCAACTTTTCTGTCACACATAGCTGGCTGTTTTGACTCTTAGCTTTTCTTGCACTACCACCTTTTGTTTGACAGGAGGATTTTGATCACTTTACTGAATAACTGGAGTTATTAATCCTCCGGTTTTGCCTGAGTTTCAGAAGGGAAGGAGAGTGGGAGCAAGAGCGTTACTTTGGGTTCCACCCACAGTTACTCTGCTGGACTGGACAGGCAGAGAAAGATTGCAAAAAAGCTGGCGTGCTTGCTAGCATCTGCTAGACAACATAGTCTGTGGTGGGGGTCTAGCTATGTCCTTCTGCTGAAACAACTTTCCCCCATGCAAGCAATAATGAATGTGATAGTATCTTCTCCGTTTATGCAGGTCACTCTTCCTTTCCCTGTTGTGTATTTTGTTCAGTTGCTTCTAAGTGAAGGCTTTGCTGATACTGAAATGTTGGCTGTGAGTTGGCCCTTACCTTGCCTCACTTCAACTGCAACTTCAATGAGTTCAAGTAGGAATGCTGGGTAGTTAGAGGTTGGGGAGCACCAGCTGCATCAGTGTCTGAAATTGTTGCTATTTCCCACAGTGTATATGAAATCAACTCAGTGTCAAGAACAGCAGTCTGTTTGTATCCTTCCTTTCATCCTCTTTGCAAGGGGCCCTTACTAGTTCCCAGACTGTCCCATTACTGTGATGTGAAAAATTGTTTCCCCCTTAAACTGTGCGTGACAGGGGTGGGAGGGAACACTGAGGGGTGGAAAGGTTGATGTGGAGGGAGCAGCAAATATTCCTGATCTCTCAGAATCAAAGAGACTAGCTATAAAATGTAGACTCTTCTCTGCACTATCAAGGTCAAGTGATTTGTTGCTTGTTCTGTTGACTGATGCTCTATCTAGAAGGTGGATGTTCATTCAAAGTTCTAGATTGACAGCCCTGCAGCCCTCAATTTATCCATTCCTCAGAATAATTTGGCAACAGATTTGACATGACCTCACTACAGTGGAATGATTGGATGTCTGAAGGGAAGAAAGGGGGTTGAAGCAGATATGTAATAGAGAAGGAAGACAGGAGATTAACTCGAATGTCTCATCTGCTGATCCAAAGTGTGATGTCAATGTTGCAATGTGAACTTAACGCTTCTCCTGGGCTGCATCAAAAGAAGTGTGGCCAGCAGGTCGAGGGAGGCGATTCTGCCCCTCTACTCTGCTCTGGTGAGACCCCACCTGGAGCACTGCGTCCAGCTCTGGAGCCCTCAGCGTAAGAAAGACATGGACCTGTTGGAGCGGGTCCAGAAGAGGGCCACAAAAATGATCAGAGGGGTGGAGCACCTCTCCTATGAAGAAAGGCTGAGAGAGTTGGGATTGTTCAGCCTAGAGAAGAGAAGGCTTCGG
>NW_008795485.1:675133-704462 GCF_000699145.1 Aptenodytes forsteri
AGGTCAGGTTGGACGGGGCTCTGAGCAACCTGATCTAGTTGAAGATGTCCCTGCCCATGGCAGGGGGGTTGGACTAGATGACCTTTAGAGGTCTCTTCCAACCCAAACTATTCTATGATTCTATGATGTGCACCTCAAGAACTGGATTCCGTGATGCTTGCTGAGTCTTTTGGGCCTGCATGCTTCTGACATGGTTATGTGGACCTTTTGGGAGCTGTCCCTTGATGCCTGAATGCAGAAGTTCTACACTCTACTGAATGTAACTAGAAGCCTGTTAAAAGGAAAGATATGTTTTGGGCAGATATGCAAGTTGTTACAGATAATGTTACAGATACTGTGTTTTTTTCAATGTCTAACCATGAAAAAGAAAGAAAAATGTTGCTTAATGAATAATTCACAGATCATGCTCTGTTAGGATTTGTACCTCTTACTGGGCAGATGCCTATCAACATTCCTGTTTTTCTGTAGCTTCTGTGTTGGAATCTTAGTTACTGGATGTTAATTTTTATAAGCTGTAGGGTCAGATGGAGGAAAAAATTGCAAGAACAATGAGGACGCGTTGTTGTAACCAAACACCTCTGCCTGCATTTTTAAAAGGAGCTGGGTTGTTATAGTGAAAGGTAAAAGAGCTGAAATTGCTTTCTCCTCCAGAACTTCATTGTTGAACAGATCATGAATTTGAGAATTGCAGTGAAAGCCACCCATTAATGTGGCATAAATTCCATGCTGACCAGTATCACCTGAGAATATTGTTAGGTTCTGTTCCTTGTTTTAATTAGAATTCCCAGTTTTTACAAGTTAATTGTCTCTAACTTAGGCCAGAGGGAAAGGTCTTCTCCCCTTTGGTTTTACTGCCCTATGTTTCTTAGTTTGGTATGAGAACAGAACTAGAAGCTGCTGTTATCCAGGTGTATCTGTGTCTTGGCATTTGCTTGCTTTTGCTGTGAGTGTACATCTAGGTGCCTGATGAGAAAGAACAGGTAATTCTTGGGAGAAGGGCAGTAGTCTCGGGACTCCTGCTATAAATGTTCATCTTCTGGCTCTACTACAGAAGTTGTGGGTAATGTGCAGCTATTTGCTTGATCTCTCAATGCCTAGGTTGCCCATCTGTGAAAGGAGGATTATAATTTCATGTTTCTTACCCCATTAGTGTTTACAGAGCAGACAATTCATAATGGGTACATGGGGTAATCCCCTCTTGGAACAGAGTTTTGGCCCATCTGGGGACTTTCTTTTCCACAGGAGCTCAGGGAAAAGCTACTCCCAAACTGGAAAAGGATGGGGAGGAGAAACGAGAACAATGCACTGGAGGTGTTCATAGCCTGCCTTGCTTTCAGGGGGAAGACATGAGATGAGGGAAGCCTTTCATGTGTTTTGTGGTTTTAGTGTTTGAAGAATAGAAACTTGACTTGTGTGGGAAAAATCTGAATAAATTTTGGGCCTGTTACTTGTTATTCCTCTGGCAGGAAGGCATATCCACCATCTTTCAGAGTGTGCACATTCATGCATGTGCACACACACACCACATGGCGTGTGGTATTTGTCTGCAAATTTTTTCCTTCAGTTGGTAAGATGCTTGTGATTGCTGGTCGTTTGGGAATGCAACCTACTCCCACTTTGTTTTGAACAGTGCAGTAGGAAATGTCACCTTGTTTCAGATTCTCCTCTGTCACATTGATTACAATGATCTTAGAGAAGGACAGAATGATCTTTAGCAGCAGAAACCCATGATTCTTGCAGCTTTCATGCTCTGCAGGAAACACTAGAAATTTTTCAGCCTGGCTATCAATATCCAATGGAGTTGGAAATAAAATAAGACAATTTCTTATTCCTACTTATCTAGCAGTAAGACAATTTTTTAATTAGGGATATTTTCTTTTTTCCTGTTTCGTGCTTTTAGTGTAGTATTGATGAGGAAATCACCTAAGTAGGTGCCACTTGCACTCTGTGCTCAGACAAGTGAGGTAAAGACACTTCATGATTTTAACAAACTTTGATTTCAGCTTTGTATCATCTGAAGGTTTTGAAGATGTGAGTTGATTCAAAGGTGGTATCGTCATGGCTAGACTGTGCTCTGGAGTTAAGACAGGGTCACATGGGACATGTCTACCTGTGGATCTTCCACCATAACTAGATGTGCTACTTCATTCTATGGCCTATATTGGGAATATAGGCTTCTAACTTTGATCCTTATCTAGTGGTTTGTAGTGGGTAAAATTTTTACTTATGTTAGATACCTGCAGTATATAGTTTGTGGGTATTGACGTTGTCTTAGGAGCATTTGTTAAACTGCCACCATGAGAAAGCAAAAAAATATAATAGCTTTTTTTTTTCTAAGGAGAAGTATACTTGCATCACTGAACTAAATGGAACTGCAACATTTCTCAGCAATTGCTGGCCACAGCATTTTAACAGAAAATCAGAGCGTATTTATCATTTGAAGGTGGAAAAGGAAAAATGTCAGACTTGTAACTTGAAATGGAACAAGGGACATAGAGATGGAAGACAGTGGTCTATTCCAGTCATTAAATATTGAGGCATATGTCAAAACCAATGAAACTGAGAGTGTTTCTGTTGATGTTATTGTTATGAAAATTAGGACTGGAGAAGAGGTACACAACAGGATGAAAGCTCTGGGGCATGACAGACACAGGTTTATTAAAACTATGGTCCAGACAGTAGCTGTTGTTAAAACTAAAATTTATACCGAAGTAAGCCTCCATGTCTCATCCTGTCCCTCAGACCGGGTGGTTAAATGTTATTTGAGTTACAGTAGCATTGAAGAGCCTCACTCAGAGCTGCGCATGTTGACAGTAGGTGCTCTACAAATGCAGAACAGATACTGTCTCTGACTGTTTTTATTTCTTTCTCAGTGTTGGGCTAAGGGAAAACTTGGCATTAAAAGCCACCGTGTTTCATGAAAATGCGGTTTCCAACTTCACTAAAAGCTCGGGGTTTTGTATTTGACTATTGGTTAATGGATTATGAAATAATGAATTTCTAGGCTCTCATTCTTTTAGTAACGATGCCACCTAGTGGGCTTGGTCGGTAGGAAGGACGGTGGGCTGTGTGAAACGGTGGGGCCGATGAGGCTGGAAATGAGGGGGCAGAGCATGTTCCCAGTGCTTTGGAAAGGCTGGTGGTATTTGCCTTTGCCAATGTTCTACTTATTCCCCTTACCGTTATACAGCCTTACCTAGCAACAATTTTCTTGTCAACAATTACTTTTTACACTTACTCAGTTGCTATCTGGTTACTTTCAACTTCTCGCTGCTGTAGTAAGGGAAGGCCTATTTGGTAGATTTTAATTTGCAGTTTTAAAAGCAGCAGGTAGTAACCTCGAATTTTTGGACACCTCTATTAAAGAGATGTCAAAGAAATATCATGCCAGCAATAGCTTATTCACTGGAAATTTTAGTAACTTGTACTTCCTGAACACTGCTCCTTTACTCAAGATTTCAAAGGGCTTAGCTCACAGGTTGGTTAATGTAGTTAAATCCCACATCCATCTGAGATAGATGAGGCATGGAGAAGGAACTTCTTGAAAGTTCTTCGTATTTCTAATATCTGGGGCTGTCCTGTAACCCTTCTGCTTACCAACAATGATGAGATGCCTTTGAAGAATGAGATCGCTTCATTTTCTGTGCTGTCCTCAAGTCCTAAAAAAAAAAAAAAAAAAAAAAAAAAAAAAAAAAAAAAAAAAAAAAAAAAAAAAAAAAAAAAAAAAAAAAAAAAAAAAAAAAAAAAAAAAAAAAAAAAAAAAAAAAAAAAAAAAAAAAAAAAAAAAAAAAAAAAAAAAAAAAAAAAAAAAAAAAAAAAAAAAAAAAAAAAAAAAAAAAAAAAAAAAAAAAAAAAAAAAAAAAAAAAAAAAAAAAAAAAAAAAAAAAAAAAAAAAAAAAAAAAAAAAAAAAAAAAAAATCCTTTTGTAAAAAGAGTTGATACAGCCTTATTCCTCCTAGTGAAAACATCTTGCACATTTTCCAAGGCAAGGGTAGTAGAGAGAACACTTGGACTCTTTGGCCTGCAGCATCAACAAAAATAGTTGCTGTGATATCTTGTGACAGTGATGGACAGAAGAAAACAATTCTGTTAACTGCCCTGTGCTCTGCTATTGCATGGATTTGTTCTACTCATTTCCAGGAGGAAAAAAAGAATCCTTCTTCCCACTATGACTAGGTCTCCTTGTTAATTTTTGTGAAGAAATAAAAGATTTGAAAAATCCTCTAACTTCATAAAATGGCTGGCTGTCTTGTTAAAGCTAGACTCCCAATGTTTTGCGTGCTGGCAGAACTCTTTACTGTTTGGGCTCAAGCCATGAGTCTCATGTCAGAGTTAACATGTGCAATGGCTTAAAACTGGTGGATCCCATCCACGAAAGGAACAACGTGTACTCTTTCTGTTATTTTCAAGGGGAATTGATTAGAAAAGGGGGCTTAGCCAAGAGGCTTTGGCTAACAGGCACATGGGTTCGAGCCATGTGTATCACTAACCTTGTCATTCATACTTAGTCCTGAACAGGAGTGGGCTACATGTCTCCAACCACTCAGCTGCTGTGTAGCAGCTGACACGTGGCAACTTGTTACACTTCAGTAACTAACTCGTCATCTACCCAAAGCCCCTTAGCATTGATAAGCTTCAATACTGTGGTGGTAGTATGGGCAACACCTCATCTTTCCACCTCTATTCCTTATCTTTTTTCGTTTGTTAGGAATCCATCTATGCTTCACTAGAGATGAACCTCTTGTGTGCTGCGTATGTGATATATTTATACAGTTTTTGCAAGCTGGATCTATGTGGTTCTTCTGCAAAGTATCAGTAGTAACCTGTAAATTTCTTTGTGCTAACTATGTTCTTGCTATAAAAGAGAACCAAAAGAGTTTGTGGCCTGAAAAATTTGTGTACACATACCACTATTTTGATATTTTCTTTAGAATTCTGTATTTTTTCCATTGTTTCACTGTAGAACTACCTGGTTCTGAAAGGGAAAATAGATACTAAAACATTGCACTTTTAACTAAATGCTTGCAGAATCTCACAAAGAATCCCCTTAAGTGTAGAGGGTTGGGAGGAAAAAACGGACCTGCCTGCTTATTAGTTCATGCTGCCATTGAAATACTAGATTTCTCTGTCACAAGAAACAAGTGTGTGTGAAATAAGCTCATGGCTTGCCTGCAAACCAGAAACAAACCTTCTGTTTCCATTTCATAACAAGCATTCCTGGGGGAGACTGCCAACAGTTTTTATATATTAGTAATTATTATCTTGATACACAGAATAAGCACTGCCTGACAAGGATTTGGGCCCATCAGAAAACATACTTAGCATAGAAACTACGAATGCTAAGGAGATGTGAAGGTATAAAGTAAGAAAACAGAGGAGGCTAGCTGGCTGGGAGGTGTTTGCTCTAGTTTAGACCTGGAGCCTCTGTTCAAATGTAGTCATTCTCAGCAGGTATTGGAAGCCACACTTGACCGCTTTGTGAAATGTCTTTCCTTTTGTTCTCAGCTCTCAATCATGAATGCTCTGGGAAGCGTGGATCATTTCAGTCCAGTAGATGAAAAGACGAAAAATGAGTTTCAGTAGAGCTCAGAGCCTGAATAAATACAGGACATCTAGTTTTAGTCTTATCCAGGCGTCTGCCTCTTGGATTTGCAGCTGTATGAACATACTGAACGTATGCATCGATGCTGTGACCCTCAGAGGCGCCAAAACTGCCTGCTAGCTCTTTACACCTGTCTTGGGATGAAGTGCCACCAGAGCCTGAGGCCTGCCCTGTGTCCCAGTAGATAGAGCCCTTGCTGAGCCTTTCCATTTTCAGTTACTGCTGCATCTGCTAAACACACCCTGGTAAGCAAGAAGTCTGGGAACAGTTGCAAGGCAAGGGTTAGTGGGGTAAGGAGGAAAGAGCAATAACTGAAGTTTATTTCTTTGCATGAGCTGATCCTGAAGATAAAGAAATTGCTACACAGGACAAGCAGAGATAAAAGAAATTGCCTTGGTAAATCCATTGCTCTTAACAGCTTGGAAAAAGCTGAAGCAGTTTTGACCACAGCGTAGTGCTTCATCTCTGCTAGGAATTTAGGGAAGAGGATGCAGTAGGTTGGATCGTGATCTAACAACAGCTTAAATCTACTCATGTCATACCACATTAAAGCTTAAATATGTTTCTCCCCAGGCCTCCAAAGAAACTTAATGCCTTTCCCTAGTGCTTTTATCTTTCTTTTCCTTGTACTTCAATTACAAGCATGCTCTTTTGCTGCTTTCCACAGTAAATTTTTTTCTAGGTCATGATTTTTATCTGGCAATGGAAGTTAAGCAAGGTTAGCCTAGGTTAACATTTGAATAGAGTTTTAAATAAAACCCATAAAGTCTGAGGACAGATTATTTATGCTGGACTTCTTCCACACTACTTCGGTGGACAACGTACTACATGAGATGCATTTGTGGTGTGAAAGAGTGAGGTCCTGATGGCATATGGTTATTGGTATTAAATAGCATGTGGTACTTCAGACAGAAGTTATTTTTGGCTTTATTTCAAAGCAGATAGTATCTTGTCATCTTGGTTATTCCATCAAAAGGAAATATTGCCTGATCACTCTTACAGTTCTACAGTGTTTCAGTGACCTGTACTGGTGGCTGCTTTCCACTGCTGTTTAAAAGACTTCTTGTTAGGAGTGATATATATGTAAAATGTGCTCTTCTTTGCATGATAAATGCTCCAGGGAACAAATGTTATTTTGGTGTCAAATGTCAGGGTTTGAACTCTGAAGCAAATTACTGGGTCATGCACACCGGCAAAACCAGGATGCTCTGCAGGTATGTCTACTCATAGAATGGCTATTTCCTATGTGTGCACATTTCAATAGGCGCTAACAGGAATATAGTAGAGCAGATTGTATAGAAGACAGATGGCTGCTTCAGCTGTTCGCAGATGTCACAGCAATGTCCTAGCAATGTTCTTTGCAAATACCTGTGTATGCTTTTATCTGTTACTGGATGCTGACAAAAATCCCCTAAAGGCAAAATGAGGAGCCAGGATTTGTGCAATTAACAAGATTTCATGCAGTTGTTTGCTTTTTGGGTGAAAGTCCTTTATGTAAGACTGGCTGGGAAGGCTGCTATTTAGCATAAGAGGAAAGCAAATTCAAGCTGGAAGGTGCTTATTAGGCCATGCTAATTAAGAGCTAGTCTGGATGCGTTGTGTGTTGCTGGTGGGGAAAGGACATTTTACTATGGAAAGGAATTTCATGCAAGTGAATGTATGCAAATATGTGTTCTGAATTGCTTAACAGAAGAAGGATTCAAGAGGCATGGTTTTTGTGCTCTAGACTACATAATAAGGCATAAGAGGGCATATAAGGACTGTGGATTCTCACCTATGACAGAAGCGCAGTTGAGAACTTAAATAGAGCAGGAACGTCTAAAATGAGGGGTGTGGTAGAGAGTCCACTGAAGGTACAGATGTTGGGGGAAGAAGAGTGTGACGCTGTTAAAGCAGCATTGGCAGGGGTTTTGTATGAAATAGTGTTGTCTGAGTTTGCCAATCTACTATCCTCACTGTCATAAGTACCAGAATGTCAGCTTCATGAAAGCAGTAGTCAGCAAAAGGCTTTGCATCAGTGAAACAGATGAACACAAGTCCTGTCTGAAGGGTGCTATCATTACAATTTTCCATTTGACCTCAAGAAAGGTCTTTCAAAGGTAAATGGTTGAAAATGGTGTTTGATTGACTGTTGTCACTCAGAATACCTTGAAAGACCTCACTTCTAACTCTCCTGAGGTACTGTATTAATCCCCCAGGTCAGAGATAGTTCAACAGTAGGGTACATAAATCTATTCCTATTATCATTTAGCATGTAGGAGCCTTAAGCATGGGCAAGGAGTCTGTTTTGCTAGGTGCTGTATAAACATTGAACAAAATAAATTCCTGCCCTACAGAGTGTACTGCATGCAAATTAAGTCAATTACAGAAAGCTTAAAATAACTCCAGCAATTGCTGGCATGCTGCAAAGCGGCTAGGCCCTACCACATCCTGTTCACTGGAGTTTTGTGGTTGACATCTGAGCAGCTTCTCCAGGCTGAAAGACACAGAAGGCTAGGGAAGAAATGCTGGAGTTCCTCTTTTTGAGGACAAGGCTTTTTTCTCAAAAGGGAAAGTTTCTGCTCCTTTACAAAGGAGTAAAATTATGCTTCCCATTAGAGCTTTTGAATCTTCCCTGAGGACCTGTGGGAAGGGTGGTTCAGCCTACTTAAAAACCAAGGTGTGCTGGAATACTCCTTAGTGAGGAGACTGCTTACAGTGCTGGTCTCCTTTCCTGTATGGATGAAAGCAGTGGCGCAAAAGATGGAGCTTTGTCAAGTAAAGCCAAAACTTGTAAAGGGCTTTGACATCTTTAGTTGAGCAGTGGTATTCATTTATGAAGATAGTCTAGGTAATGTGAGTTAAGATGTTAAGCAAATATTTCATGTAGGAATGCATGCATGCCTGCACCATGGTGTGAGTTTGTATTTATAGCATCATGCTCTTGTGTTAAGTGGTATGCTGCCTCTGTTCTTTAATACTCCCTTTTCTCTTCTGCTAGCTTCTGGTATTCAGTCCTGAAATCTGACTTCCCAGTTGTCAGCGGTGTCCTGCTGCCATCCCTAGAGAGCAGATGGTTTATAGTAATCAGTGTTCTCAGTAGCAATCAGTCTGTCTTTCAAGTGGCTAGCAATTCAAGCTGCACTTTGAAAATGTTGATTGAACATGGAAGGCAGCATGTATTCTTGATGGAAATAAGGAAGTCAAAGGCTTGCTCTGAAATTAGGCGGTTTGTAAGGTTAGCATGAAAAAGCACGCTAATTTCTGCAGCCCAGGACATGGGAGGAAACGCCCTCCAGGCTGGAAAACCATAGACTTGAGCACAACTAAGATGAATTAGAGCACCCCTTAGATGTGGAGTGAGGTTTGAGTGTAGAATGATCCTTTACAGAGAAGTTTTTCTTGACCAAAGTGGAGGTCACAGTGAGTGAGGCTTGACATGGCCAGGTGGTCTGAAAATAGAGGAGGGATTTGTAGGTGAAGTGATGATAAACTTGGATTTATGCTGACCTTGTCACCCAAATGCAATCCCAAAATACTTTGTAGAAGCATCTTGAAACTTAAGCACAGTGACAGCCACCTCTGCGTGGCAGCTTCTGAATGCAGTGTGGCTATGCCACCTGGTAGTTCAGGATGAGAAATTCTGTGTGTCTCCCTGGGAAATAACACAGACTACCTCCTGTGTGGTAAGTCCGTCCTGCTGCAGGTCTCCAGCTCAGTTATAGCTTTTATGTCAAGATCTTTATATGCTAAGGACAGCTCTTCCCTCCAATACCCTTTTATATGCAATGCCTCTCTCTCTTGCCTCCCAGTTTTGTACAGTGCAATGTTGTGGCTTATGTAGCAAAGCTCATGCTTTTTCCAGTCTATCTAAATAAACTTAGATCAGGCATGGGTTTACTAAAGGCTAGAAGGGCTAAAGCCTATGACAGAAAACTGTTGAGGTAATGCATATTCTGACTTCACATGATGTGATAGCAGTTGTTCTTCCCCCGCTCAGATTGGGGAATGCATCTGCCACTGCCTTGTATAAAATGGGAAATTTAGCCTCTGGGAATGCACTGGATGTGGTTGTGTAATAAAGCCTAGCAGGGAAAGACTGCAGCAGGAACACGAGTCTGGATAATACCAGCAAAAAGAATTCATCCTTCTGTATTTGATACAAACCCTGTAGCTATAAAAAAATGGTTTGGCATGAAATCTTCATATGAAGGTCCATAATTTTCCATAGTACTGGAAATAATTTTGATTGTTCCAGTCCGGCAGACCTGCTACTGCCATAACGTCTCAGTAGTCAAAATAAGTAACGTGCTGCTGGCCTTACCTGCTGCATGTTCTGACCCCCAAGGCTCACAATCTCCTACTAGTTTTCCTTCTACATACTGGAGACTGGCTGAATACATCTACTTTTCAATTCTAGGAGGCACATTTTTATGCTTATTGCTATCCAACCTGTTGTCAGCCAGGAGGCTGTTCTGTATCTCATAAAGCACAAATCCTGAAGGAAGGACGTGCTAAAAAAGTGAATCACAGCAAGAAGTCTTAAGAGAGTGACTCCATCTTAACTCTCTATCTCTACAGACAGCCCGCACTTGTGTTCTTTAGAGCATTTCACCTTAGAAAATGGTCTTGGTAAAAGATCAGTGTGACCCAAGTGTACATAGAAGTACTGTTAATGGAGCCTAAAAATACAGTTAAAGTAGGGGGTAAATAAAAAGTTGCTAGCATATCTTGTGTGGCTTTTTTGGTTTAGGTTTTATTTTTGCTGAATGAATTTGTTGCACTGAAGGGCAATATTGGCAAATGCCACCAAATGTTTTTTCCTCCCCTAGGCTGTTTGCTGATAGATCTTGCACAGAATGATTGCTATGAATATTTTACTCTGCTGTTCAACAGGCTAAAATACGTTACCCTGGGAAACTACGAAATATTAATACTTTATTTGGTGAACAATGAGTAAATAATCTAAGCCTTGGATCAGAGGTGTTCAAATAATCTGGATCTAGATAATGGAACAATGAATTTGCATGTAACTGTCTTCTACTGGAAAGCTTAAAATTCAAATTCTGCACATCATCCTGGAGTGACTGGAGGGAACTGTATGTCTGCCAGACTTCTCCAACTCTTGTATTCAGACAGGCAAGAGGTTTCCCTCTATCAATTCTTGCATGTAAGGACTTGTCTCTTAGATCTGATTAGTAGAATCCTCAGATTTCATATCAACTTTTCTCTGACTGTTACTGAAAGAATCTAATCTTTACCCCAGAAGAGGTAAATTTACTGTTACACTGGACTATTTGTTCGTGGTGTATTGTGTTAAGAAATGACTAGACCCTTTTGGCTTTCTATAGAACTAAGGCTAGCATGCCTCTCAGTTTTCAGTTTTTGCAGTTAATAAGTTTAAAAGTTCAGTCAAAGAATAGTGATTTTTCCATAGAATGTCTCACAGGGATGTTTGTTTGCAACAGCAGCAACAGGTTCACTCATTTGACAATAGGTATAAAATTTTCTGCCAAGGCAGCTTGTGTCTGTGTAAGACTACACAAGTAGAAGTGAAAGACAGGAAAGCTTATTCAACAGTTCTCATGCACTGTGTTCTCCTTGTAATCTAAGGGCAGTTTTACAAAGTATGTTCCTAAGGAGATTTACAGCTGAGGCCCCAAGGATCTGTAGTAAAATACTACTTGCTTTACCCCAGCAAGGGCCCCTTACCAGAGAAGGAAAAGCCAAGCCATAAGGAAATGAGGGTCAGAAAGGAACATGTCATTCCATGTTTCAGCTTGCCTAAATTTAACTGATACTACTGAGACACGCCAGTGGGACTGGTTGTTGCTTCACATAGTGGCATCCTGAATCTGCATCCAGCTGTGAAGGAAGAAATGGCCCTTGCCTGATGGAAGCAGGCTGTATTTTACTGTTGATTTGAGTCTACTGGAATAATTAGAAAGCTCATACTGTCACCACAACAACATGGGGTAATAGAAAAGGTATGACAGGGTAGCCTCTTGCCAGGATAAAATGCATATATGCTGCATGTTGTTCTAGCTGAGTTCATTTGCATACCAGACATGTGAGACAATTTATTGCCTGCACCCTGAAACCCTTGATAATTGGCAGGTGCTTGATGGGGGTTTGAGTTCCATGACTAGAATCACCTTTATTTGTCCAGTGTTCTGTTCTCTGGTTTATTCTTAATTGTCTCTGCATCAATGGAAGGAAGTCACAGAGAAGGAACTTTGCCATTTGGTAAGCAGGAACTTTCTCCTACCCTTCTTCCCAAGGGAAAGTAAAAGGAACAGTGGCATATTAGCTCTGCTCTAGTCCCTGGCTGGACACAGCTCTATTACTACTTAGATGAATTGCAAGAAGTTAAAAGCTCATGCCAATATGATCAAGCAGTTAAAGGAACATATTAGGAATTCAGCTGAACTCTAGTTCTGACTCTGACAAGGCTCCCCAGGTGGTACACAGCAAGTCACTTAACTTACACATAGCTTATGGTAACCTTTCCCTAAAAATGATTCCTCTCTGGACCCTTTCCAGTGGCAACAGCAGCTCTGACTTAGGAAACGGGTCTATATGAATACTTGTGTTTGCTAACCTTGCAAAGTTACCAGTCTCCTCTGCAGGTGCTCTGAAACACTGGGTGCTCTGTGAGTGCCTTGGAAAGGCACTTGTGGAACTGCAGGCTTGGAGGGAAATTGGTATAAAGCAAGCCTTTTTCCTCGCTTCTATCTCGGGTAGGCTAGGTTGGTACTTACTTGAAGTTAGTTTAGGGATGCAATGTGGCAGCAAAGGCAAAAAAAAAAAAAAACAAAAAAAAACACCTGCCAGAGATGCTGAAGCAGAGGGTTGCAGGACTGCAATGGCTGGCTCCCCTGACCTGTGTGAGGCAGTGTCACTGCCTGAGGGAAAATCTGGCTGTGGGGCATGGTGTGGGATGACAAAAGGCTGAGGGGGTGTGTGTGTTCTGAAGCCTTCCCCACCTACCCTCAGCAGGGAACCTGGGCACAGCTGTGGGGACTCTGCTCCCTGTGATGAGCTGAGAGGACTCACCTGTGCAGCCTTGCTCAGCTGAGGTAGTTAAGGCTCTGTGAGGGTCCTGCAGTCCAGTGTCCCCTCTTCTCGGGGAAGAAGCTGCGTGGCAGTGCCTCTCTGGGAACCAGGTAACTTTACACAATTTTATAGGCCGAAGGCGGGCAGGGCCGGGGCAGCCCTCTCGGGGGAGCAGCCCCTCAGCGGCAGCCCGGGGGCGGGGCGGCAGGTGAGCTCTGCTTCTGGAAGGTTCTGCCCGTGTCAGGTGACCCTCGGGGCCTCGCGGGAGGGTGGAGCCTCTTCCAACGGGTGGTAGCGTCCGCCTCACGCCTGCTGGTCCGCGGTCTCCTTGGATTTCAGGGGTAGTTATGCAGAATGCAATACCTTATAAACAGGTAACTTTTTTTCCTTCCCTCCGCCTGAATCTGTCCTGTGTGCTGAGGCCCAGGAGCATGTGCGATGCCGTCTGGGGGTGAAAGTCCCCCAGACTGTGGTGTGTGTTGGAGGGCTGTCTGCTGAGGCTGTGGCTTCAGTGAGTTTAAAGAAATAAATGAGGGCATAAGGGAGGCTTTCGGACCTTTGCTTTTGGGGGTCAGGAAGCCTGAGTTCAAGTCTCCAGTTCTATTGGTTCTGACCAGTAAATAATCTATTACTGCTACAATTCTTGCTTCCTTAGTGTCCTAGTGACCTCCTAATTGTCTCTGCTGTCATAAATAGTATCTGTTATTGGTGGCTGGCTTTTTCCTGTCCAAAAAAGCAGGAGTGTGAAGTGAAGCAGTACCTGTAGGGTTGTGAGAAGGGGTAGGTCCTTGAAAAATGAGAATCGTTCGAATGTCTGAGGTATCTGATCTTCTGTGTATCTGTTGTTCCCTTTGCCTCAGACTTGGTGATATAAATGGTCATGAGTTTGCACGGGGAGGAAAGACTGGGAGAAAGGACTTGCTTGCGATTATGCCTTATGATTAAGGGTTGGTCTTGACTAGTAGTGTTTAAGGGGAGTTTTTGTCTCCACCCTGTTGTCACATTTCAGGTGGGCTGCTTTTGTTTTGCCTAGGTTTCTGGAAACTGTCTAGTTGCTGATACAAAACCTAGAGCAGATGCTGTAAATCTGAGTTTAAATGTTCTGGTTACAAATGTTACAATTTTTTGAGCCAAATATTTCAGTTGAGGTTTTGAATTGTATGAACTTGTTACATGATTTTTCTCCTTTCCTAAGCTCGTGGTTATTAATGCATTTAACAGCAATACCTGGGCTGCTTTGTTAATCTCTGGAACTTGAATTTGCTTCACAGCTGCAGGGTTCCTTCTGGGCAGATAAAGGCAAGTACTTGCATTGTGAGCCTTAAACAGGTTCCAGTGAAGGGAGAATGGATTAGTCTTGAAAGAAAGGGTTTTTTTCTTTCTTTCACATGCCCTGTACATATCTGCATGTTTAAGAAGTTTTTTAGTGAAACAATATAGTAGAGGGATGTGAAAGTGATAAACCACTGTTATAACATTGCAAATCCCCAAATGTTGCTTATGCTAAAGTAATCAATCTTCTGGTGACTCTGTAAGAATCTCAGTTATAATACCTTAGTTGGTGTTCGTGGTTTATAATTTGGGCAGTAAAAATAGACGCTAAAGTCAACAAATCCAAAGAGCCCTTTGCTCCCTAGCTATTTTAAGGTGCAAAAAATTTTAAGTTACATTTGTGAATATCTTATCTGGAGTAGGCATGCTTAAATAACCCCATGGCAGAAGCCACAAGAGTTGAAAAATATTATAGCAAGCTGATTAGCTGCTTCAGTGACTTGATAGAAGAGGTAGGAGTAGCTGTGACTTTATTGCTACATTCTGTCAGCTTCACTGTGTGAAAGTTTAGTGCCTTCTGTGTAGGGTTAAGAAACTGCTTTGGTTTGCATAGGTATCAAAAGCCCAATTTTTAGAGTGGCCGTGCTGGAGCTCCAGGCACCTCATAGTTCTTGTTGCCTAAGCACATGTCTTGGAGTTTAAGGCATAATGAGTTTAAGTGTGGTGGCTTGGCATCTCTATGTAAACCAGTGACAGTCAATAGTATTCTGTGCTCCCAAGGTCAGGCTGGGGCATGTTTATTGTAGTTACTTATATTCCAGAAAGACTAGGAAAGTTTGAGCTTTGAAGGCAGATGCTCTCCCCATATGCTCAATGCAATTTCTTTTCCAGTATCACATTGGAAGCTTTCTCATTAGATTATTTTGAAGAGGAACAGTTTTACTGTTTAGCAGGAATGTTTACTGTTTAGCAGGAATGATGCCCTTGATACACTGGTGATTTTTCACTTGCTTTGTTGTTCTCTTCGCTGCTTTAAAGATCTTCTTGAAGAATGTTTTGCGTGTGAAATGCTAGAAAGAAGGGGAAATTGAAGAGCTAAATTTGGACAATGCATCTGTTCGTGTGGAGTGTTTTTGGTATGGAGCAAACACTGTGAATATGCTAAATGACTCTAATAAAACAGGCTCAAGCCCCGTCTTTTTCCCTGAAGGCCTGCCCTGGTGGTTGAGAGCTGTATTAATCTTGCATTTATTATTAAACACCCTGTCCTTGAAAGAAGCCTTGAGGCCACAGTTTTCCTCATGAACTTTTATATCTCTGGTATTTATTGTCTACTGCTGCCTGTCTGTCTCTAGTGTAATCTATCAGCTTTATGCTTGTCTTGGCCTTGATGGCAGTGACCACTTGGATGGGAGGGGAAAGGAGTACAGTAGAGATCTCATGACTCTTTTCTGTGCCTGGCTTCTGGCCTTTAAAACAACAGTCTCTAATTGTGGCCATTACTCTGGCAAATGACTTGGATTCTAGCCCGAGAGGGCACAGCTTCTAACTCTGCCCTAATGTTAGCAGCTAGTGTTTATACTTTCCCCTTATGCACAATGAGCTTCTATAAGTAGAATAAACTTTTTGCTCTGAGTTTGAGCACTAAGTTTATATCTGAACTTGCATAAGGCTTTTATTTGTGCAGAACTTGGTACAGATTTGGCTTTTTACAAAAAGTAAAGTTCTAAGTTGCAAGGTTGGAATTGCAGTTCTGAACCTGCCAAAGTTCTGATGTGTGTTTGAAAGTGGTATTGTTAGAGGATAGACTTTTGTCATCTGCTTGGATAGCTCCAGGTAGCTTAACCTTCTGGGAGATGAGGCCTTTTTCCCTGAGATGTATTATAGAATCATAGAATTGTAGAATAGTTTGGGTTGGAAGGGACCTCTGAAGGTCATCTAGTCCAAACCCCCTGCCATGGGCAGGGACATCTTCAACTAGATCAGGTTGCTCGGAGCCCCGTCCAACCTGGCCTTGAAGGTTTCCAGGGATGTTAGTTGCAAGTCTTTTTATTGCTGTAGGTGTTGCAAGGCTCTGGCTGTATTACACAGTGTGCTTGATCTTCAAGTCTAGCATAGCCTAGTATCTCAGGAAATAGGAGAGAGTGAAAAGGTTCCTCAAGAGTGTATGAGGTAATGCATAAATTAACTTAAAAATCTAAGTAATAGTATTAATGTAACTAGAAAAAGACCTTTTCAGAGGTATGTTAATGTTGATTAAAGGTATTTGGGTTGATAACTCTAGTGAGCTGAGACTACTTGTAGGCGTACCTAAATCTATGGAATGACCATATCTAAATGAGACTTTAAAATGTGATTTCAGGTTTTTTCACTGTTCACAAATGGTGTCAGAGGCTGAAAGTGGGTAAGTTAGCCATCTAATCATTTCAAAAAGGGCCATGTCAGACAGCCTGTCGAGGACTTGATTGTCTTAGTATCTTTGTTTCTTCTCCTTATTGAAGTGTTATGGATTGCAAGAGGAACTGATAGTTGCAAAGTTTCACTGATGTGTAGTTCTGCTAGAAGTCTGCCAAATACAAGATACAAGAGTCATTTTACAGCATGCAAGACTTAGATAATAGGTTTATTTCCTGAGAGAAGGAAGCTCAAAGCTATCACATGTTCTTTGCTGCCAGGTCTGTTTTGCTCACCCCTGTTGTTAGGGCACTAGGGCTTTTGAGACTATACCTTTTTTGCATCCAATTACTCATCTCTGCTTTTTTGTTATTTTAAGTGGGTATTCTGAAGTAAACATGAGTTAAGAGTAGGATGCAATTGTTCACTGAAGAAATTCAGCACCTACAGTTGAGCATTTCTGCCAAGAGTATTCAACTGGAGAAAAGATACATCTGTTACAAGTATTTTTCAAATCTGGCCTGACCTCCATAGCTTGAGGAATGTCTAGTTCTTCTGGTGTAAATGGCTTGTAGACCAAGAACCCTTCAAGGAAATGGTTCAGAGAGTAACTTAATATTTCTATTTTCAAGTTCTCCGCAGTATACATGTACCTTAATTTCTCTGCTTCAGCACTCACAGGTACTAAGATGGCTTTTATCTTCTGAATTACTTGGTGCCTTTATTTGAAACTAGATTTGGTTATATGGAAAAAAATATGGAAGGAAATTAGGTCAAAACCTAGGAGCTGCTTCTGTGATAGAAGCAATGATTCTCAGAAAAAGAACCCATTTCCTGAAGGAACTCCTTTTATGTTTGTATAGTATTTATTAGCTGACAAATTGTAAATTCAACATTGTGATCAGCTGACCAGTCTTTTTTTCTGGTAAGGGTTTTGAATAGTTTAAACTTACATAATATGGGCTAGCAAACTAAGCTTTTTGCTGAAACATTTTCTAAGAGAGGTATCTGAGTGCACTATCGTTTCCTAAGAGAGAAGGTGAATCCATCCTTGGTTGTGTCATTTCGCATTAGACTCTCCTGAACAGTGGATTATATATTCTATCAATCTCCAGTGGGGGAACAATCCTGCAGAATGCCTAAAGGGACTGAGTAGATGTCTAGTGACCTCTTAAATCATATGAAGTCACTCAGATCCCATGCTCCAGCTGCCTTATGCAACACCAGAAGCTGCTCAATGTCTTCTTGAATTTCCTGTCTTTAAGTAGTCTGCTTTCCTTTCTCCCTGCTCCAGTTCACTGGTAACTGGTTTGCATTCAAATTTATGGGTGGTGGGAGGGGGATTTTCTGGTGGAATGGAAGGGCCAAATTTCACTTTCCTTCAGGTCTCCCCTAAGGACTTGCAAATGAAGAATGAGGTCTTTTTTGGCTTTTCTTTCTAATTGGCAGCTGAAAAAGTAAAAGCTAGTCACAGCAGTTCCTAGCTGGATGGAGCCAGTTGGAGTTGTGAATGATTTAGGAGTTGTACTTGCAGTGCTGAGCTTCCAGCTGCTTTCTCTACTTGGTTCAGGACAGAAATGAACATGGGGTCCTAAACTAACGATGTCTGCAGAAAGCAAAGCAATAGGATAACTGAAAGAGTTCCTTAGCGTGGATAGGGTTTTCGTCTTAAGTTCTAATCCCATCTCTGCCAACATTTTTCTTTTCTTTCTCTTTATGGGATGGTGTACTACTGCCTTGAAGGGATACTACTGTAACATTTTGAAAGCAGGGAAGACTACGGAAGTGCTAAGTCTAGTTCTGTGGTTTATTTCTCTGGGGGGGAGAGAGAGAGAGGTGCTGTCTGTGCCTGCTTGGAGAAAAAATGCTGTATTTGTGTAGTAATAAAGTAGCATTTGACTGATTTTTGCGTCAGAAATTGAATGCTTGGCAAAAATGAAATACTGATTTTACCCTTGAGTCAAGACTTAGCAGAAAACTTAATATTTGGGGGGAATAAATAGGAACCTGTTGTGCAATCAGACGTAATCCCGTGTCTAGGTGGGCTATTCTAAATGTTTTATTTCTTGTTTGTAAAATTACTTTTCTTTTGCAGCTTATCAATATCCATATAAGTCTCTGAGGTCAAATTCCATTCTCGGAAGCACTGGATTAGCTTTGTGCTGACTCCCTGCTTGCAGAAGGGAGATTAGTGCGTGTGGGAGGTAAAATGGTAGAGTTGGCTGTAGGGGCACAAATTCTTTCTCTTCTCAAGGGAACAGATTTAGATCTAAAAATAGGCAGGTGGAAACCTGATGTCCAATTGCATAACTACCATAAGCGTGGGAAGCACGCTTTTTGGTACTATTACCATCTTTTTTTTTTACTTTTAAAAGTCACTATCTCAGCTCCTATGGAAATCACTGTGTAACTTTGTCATCCTAAGAATGTTTTAAGCTGTGCCTTGACAGCTGTGTCTTCAAGGATGCTTTTCTGAGCCATCAGGTGATGCGTGAAGGAGTAGGCTTCTGGAAAGGGTCGGCTTTGCTTTTTATAGATGAGCGCTCAAAACAAGAGCGATAAAGATAACCTTAGCGTAACAAACTCATTTGAGTAAGGGCTGTATTTGAATAATAGCTGTATCCCTGATAAATTTTGGCTTCTCAGCACAGAAATTTTTCTTCAAGCCTGGGTAGACTAACCTGAGACACTGATTACAATATGAAGTTTGCAGTATGTCTGGATGGTCTCTTGCAGACAGACCAGTGCTCATTTTGCTTGTGCTGTCAGCCCACAGAACAGTGAACAGTGCTTTACTCGGGTATACCCAGTTAGCTGAAGAGCAGTGGCTTTGGTTCTGTGTTTGCTTGTATATAGTAAGGAGTGTAGGCAAAACAAACGGTTTCCTCAGTAAAAGGTCAAGGGATGGGTCTGTATTTTGTGGACTACTAGTACTTCATGCTGCGATGGGCTTAAATGCTGGCTGTGCTCGCAAGAGAAGGCAAATTTGCAGGAAAAAGTTCTTTGAGCAAATTTTCTTGCTTAACATTGAGAAAAGCAGTTAACTGAAGTTGTTGGCAGGTGGCTGTGTTGCTTGTTAACCTTATATAAATGTTGCTACATCCCAGTGGTAATCACAGCAATGGTGCATCTTAGCATGTATAATGCTGCTATTCTGTATTAGATCAGAACAATGTGTAAGTCCTACCCTCTGTGAAGGGTGACTTTCATACTGGGAATTAGGCGGAGACTCTTTTCCACTTGAAGGAATTGGGAGATGTCAGTTTTTCCTTTCACTTGCTCTATATGTGCTACTGTGTACATGAGTACACAACTACTCTAGCAGCACAATGGGGGTCATGCTGAGTAGGCTGCTCTGTTGTCTCTGTTTAGATTGCATCTGCTATCCAAGGTAACCTGGATATCTGTACTGCAGTGTAGACAAACCTTTAGTCCCTGACTGCAGTTTTGTCTGCTGCAATACTCCTTTATGCTAGATAAGGTTGTTCTCTAGAAGACTACTTGCTCTTTTGTTACAGTCTGTTCAAATCCTTGCAAAATGTGATTGCACCCAGTCATATGCCCTCACAGGTATTAAAGAACAAACACTGGAGTTTGCCAATATCTGACTGAAAACTACGATACGAAGGTTGAGGTTTGCTTTAAGAACAGACAGTATAGAAGAAGCCCTGAATTAGACTGTTTTGGGGGGGAAGGGTGTTGGAGATGGTTGGGGTTTGTTTTGTGGAGGTTTTTTTTGGTAATCTGCTGTCTATACCATGTACTCGAAGCTACACTTCCATTTCTCTGACCATGGTCCATTTGTGGTATGTGTTTGGTTCTGAGTAAATGTCTTTGAGGAAATGTGCTGCTTTAATTTTTTTCTTTTTCTGATTAGGGTGGGGCATGTCAACCTGCTAAAAAAACAGTCCACTGGCTTTCTCTGACATGCATTGTACAAGTCAGTCTGTCCCCTGACACTTGTTAACCACAGGATGGGATCTAGTGCTTGTCAGAACTGGAACTCTTGGGTGCTGTACTGAACTGTGGTAAAAAGTAGGCTCAGATATCTGAATTTCAGGCTTACACAATGGATTTTGACTTGATTACAGTTAATGAGAACTCGGTGTCCAAATCCTTAGGGCATGTTTTTAAGAAAGGAAAATTTGGTCTCTGGTCACTGAATTAAGACAATGTGCAAAAGCAAAGTAATCATGATCAGGAAAAGAGGATCACATCAAAGCTGTGAGCTTGTTTTGGCAGAGACAAGTGGTATGCTCTATGCAGAAGCGGTTTAATGCTAGAACAAACCTGATTACCCATTAACCTGCTCTAGCTCAGTATCTGTGTCTTCTGTATGTAATTTTTGTCAGGTATATATAGTCCTAGTGCCCTAACCTCTCTGATTCTGGGAACAAATAAATACTTAAAATCCCAAAGAGCTGTATTCTTGCTGCAGATGGCAGGAACAGATGCACAAAACCTCTGACCCTCTCTAAATCCCTCTGTAAACGGAGGAAGTATAAATATTCAGACCACTCCACTGTAAGATTCAAGCCACTTTCTTTCCATGTCCAGTCCTGTGTGTTTGATTACAATGTGGGATTCATTTAGTCTAGGCACCCTCTTTCCATAGCAGACGCTTGTTCTGCTGATAATGGGTTTTGTTTGTACCTTCCACATCTGCAGCTCTTTTTTTGGGTTTTGTTGGTTTGGCAGCCTCCTGTCATTCCTTTAAATATCTCTCTTTTAGATTACATTGCAAAATCCCACCTGATGTGGAAGAGGGGTTTCTCCAGGAGTGGCTCTGAGGGGATGGATTGGAAAGCACAGGGAAAGGAAGATCCCTTAAGAGAGCTCCTGCTTCCTGCCCTAGAGCCAGAAGAGGGTTAACAAGGCACACAGCTCCCGTGCAGGCAGTGTGTGTACTTGGCAGTGAAGCGATGTGCTACAGTATGAGAGGAGTGGAGCAGCTCTCTGTTCGGTTTGCTGGCTGTCAGACGAATCCTGCATCTCTGGAGCTAGTGTCCGGCTCGAGTTGAAGGGTCCCCGCCTCCCAACCCTTCATCCTGCCTCTCTGCAATGGGATCTTCCCCTCTTCACACGGTGGCGTCTGACCCGGGCATGCTGCTGTGAGGCGCTGGCTGATGAATGAGTGCTCCTCCAAGCAGAGCCAGGTAAGACAGCCTTATTCTTGTTCACATTCCAGCCGGGAGTCAGTGACAGTACCATAGCCACTGGGTTTTCATGGTCTGTGGGAAGCCAGGCAGATACATGACGGTGCTGGTCTCTTAGCATGGAATAAAAAGTACAGTTCTTTGGGGACACTGTCATACTGTCCCCTTTGGAGGTGTCTATGAGGGGACTTGCATCGTCTTATCAGCTATATTCCCTATTTGAAGCATTGAAGTTACTGCAAGTGAATAGTAAAGCTATTAACATGGACTGTTGAAAAGGCTGTGATGGAAAAGATAGGCTTGTATTTTTGGAGGGATAAGAAATTCTGTAACTTTTCACTTGTTTCATTTCACAAGATTTAAATGTCTTTGAGACAGGTCTTTGAGAGTCACAGTATTAAAATACTACACACCATGTAAAAATAGAAGGCATGTGTCTTTTCACACAGGAAGGGTGGTATGTTCAAATAACTGTATACTTAATAACATAGCATTTTGTGGACCTCCTGGATATTGCAAAACACTTGTGCAGATACTGCTTCAATTTTAAAAACAAGCTTTTTGCTCTGTTTTCATATCTCTTAATTCTGTGGGTTTTTTCCTCTAGTTTCTTAGGTTTTTTCTTTTAAAAAAAGATCTTTTAGCTCTGTCAGCACATATTCCTAGCTTGCACATTTAAGTGATTGCCTTGGAAATAGCATGCTAAATATGAATTAGCAGGCTACTGAATGCAGCAGGTTAGTCTAGCCTTCTCATTTGAGTTGTCAGAAAAGCTATTGCAACAAATTAGTATCAGTCTGACCACATTTTTCATAGCTAGTTGTCTATGTGCTTTTAGAATGAACTTAAACAAGGCTCCTGAATATCTTATATATAATTCATACATATACACATATATGTATGACAGGAGGCATTACTTAGCGCGGTAAACGAACAGAGTTGCCAAAAATCCTTGGTTGGAGTGCGGGCTGAACTAGACAAGGATTTTGACCACACATTGATTATTCTGTGAATATACTCGGCTCATAAAACACATACCCACCTAATCTTATTAATAGTGATCCTTCTCAGAAGCAGGCGTTGGGCCTTAAAAGATGACACTGTTAATCTTGGTTGTTAGCTGGTTGTGATTCTCTGAATGTTTGACAAAGAGAGAACACTTATAAAATATTAGCCCTGTATGTTTACAGGTATAGAGTGAATGCAGAAATTGCAAACTTCAAAAGCCACTGGAATTCTGATAGAAATGTCAAACTCTGAAAGATAAAAAGCAGATGAAAGCTTGACTTAAGGTCTAGGAAGCATTCCCTCTTTTGTTTAGTCTTTTCCAGAGCTACTTAGTGTCCTGTTGCTTATAGCAATTGCAAGCATGTAAACTGGAAGAATACTATGATTTGTGACCAGAGCTGATTTGCTTGTCTTTCATTTATCTAATAACAAAATGTTGCACCATGTGATATATAATCCATTGTGCCTGTGTGCATATTTCATGAAAACATGCTGAAGCAAATAGGGAAAAAGAAATCTAAGGTCAGTATGGAGAGATCAGGTGCTGTTACCATCGTCTGCTTTTGACCTTTCTCATGTAAGAAGCCTGAAACAATTGGGTTAAATGTTAAATAAGAGATTTGTTAGAATTATATGAATTTTCATGTTTTAAGGAATGACTGTGATTTGGATCTTGCTTTATGTGGATTAGATGACCTCTGAATGGTTCTTGTTTCTTTCCCTCTGCAAACTGTATTCAGTGAATACTAATGACAAGACTACAGCTCAGGTATTGGAAAACCAAAAGTTTAAGGCATTTGAAGCTCCTCTTGCCTTTTTCCTCCGTAAGTTTGGAAGCAGTGGGGTGAATACTTCAATCTTTGGCCTATCCTGGAAAGAACATGGTCTCCTTAACGCTTTATAGCATCAGTTTTCTTTTGTGAATGTAGATGTTTATCATTAAAATTCATCTGGCAATTTATCAATTCCTTGCTAGGAAGTCAGAGATCAATGACTCCTAGACAAAAGAATGTTAGGAGGGAGCACAGCTAGAGCACCACCTAATGATGCTCTTGAGGGTCCTGTGTGTGCCAAGGAGGCATGCTGTTGAGGTTCCTCAAAGGATGTGTGCAAAAATCTAACACCTCAGGTAATGCCATGTGGCTGGAGTGTCTATTAGAACAGAAGTTCCTGGCTTTCATTTACTGACCAGCAGCTAAGAATGTGCACTACTTAAGTACAAAATATTGCTGTAGTTTAACTATTCCTTGGCTACCTTGGAATAATCCACGCAGGCTGAAGTCTGATGGAGTTTCTCCATTTTTGAGATGGCCCTTGCTATGGAAAAGGCAGAATCCCCTTGTAAGCCATTAGCACTGTTTCCCTGCGGCAACAACAGTCAATTGCATCTGTCATTGGACCTGGCCTGTGTCCCAGCTATGAAACTGAGTGCTAGTGAAGTCTTGGGAGAGATGGTGGTGTAAATCATTGGGCTAAGAGGAAATGCGAGGCCTGTGCAATGGCTTAAAAATGTGTGTATGTGGCAGCGGTGGGGAGAAGAACCTTGAAGAGAGGTCGAAAATGTTAAACTCTTGGGGAATGTATGGGCTTTAAGTAGCATACCTGCACACCCCTTCAAACAGCATGCCTTACTGTTGGCTTAAAGTGTCTTTTTCATTTAAATTTCACAAAGGAAAAAGGATTCTGCTTATTCAGTTGAGGAGCAGGAGTGTATTTTGACCTCGATGATCAGTACAAGCTGGAATATGTACCATGTATAACTAACAAGTCATTTCTAGAGTGAAGAGATATTTTATGGAAAGGCTGTGCATGCTGCCGAAGGGCAGAAAACGCATGATTCTGATTACCTTGCATCTTGAAAAAATTCTGAATCTTGGAGGAGACTATATCACCCCCAGGAAGAAAATTAAGCAAGTGAAGTGCAACACCTGACAGGGAATAATCTTATGGTATGTTTGGCAAAACTTTCTATGAAGGTTTCATTTATAAAAGACAAAGAATTTATAGTTGACTGTTGTGTGGGAAATACTGTGTAGCTAGACTGTAATGTGCCTGTATCAGAGGTGAATTTAAGCAGAGAGTTTGAGAACTTGTTCAATTCTACGTAGAACTACTGTTTACTATTTCTAAAGCATCTGTTGCTCTTTAATTACATTAATGACTTATGTCTTACTCAACATGACTATTCACACTCCTTTTTTTTTTTTTTTTTTTACTGCAAATAGACTTCTAAAGCCAAGCTTTTGTCTTGAATCATAAAGGATGAGGTGCTGGAGTTCTGGGCTTGTGGTTAAGGAAGAATTTTAAATTGATTTGGGGATGAGCAGTAATGCGAAACAGCAATAGTAAAAGGCACTGTAGGAGAAGAGGAGGGGTAAAGCATAGTCTTACCTGACCTAAGGAATACAATCATATTTTCATGAGCTTTCATGGCATGGTTTATTTTTTTTGATCCAAAAAATAAAATTGCTGATTATAACACCGTATCTTTGGCAACATGTTTGGTATGCCTGTGGTTAGCATATTCTTTTAGTGCATCATGCTTAATAAATGCTTCTATATGCATTGATCTTGTGTGTTGCAGAGCAAGATGCCACCCCACTTACACCCATTGTCACATTTGTCATGCATGCTGCAGTCATGTGAACTTGTGATCTGTGTATATATTCTCCTGATACGACATATTGATGCTCACTTGCCCTATGCACTTCATGTCTGTCCCAAGCTACTTAATGCAAAGGGTTGTGGTACACAACATTATTAGTAGTCTACTCTGGAAATACAGAGATCTTGGGTCTCAGAACAGAGTTGAATACTGCAATAAGTTTCTGTGGTAATGAAGGGCAAATCAGTTACTCTCCTGTGCTTCCATGCTCTGATGAGTCTTTATTGGGGAGGCAGGTGCAGGGTGATGTTAAAGGCAGTTTCAGTCCTGTAGTCTCTGAAATAAGTTACTTCCTTATAGGAGATAAAGTCAAACAATATGCAAGCTCAGTTGGATCAGGTGTGCAGTCAGCAACTTACTGAGTACATATGGTGAATTTCATTGCATTTCGTATGTACAAATTAACAAGTGTGAAACAAACTGTGTCCTTGATCTTGAAGGCCTTGGGTTTGTCTACAGTCTAGCTATTCATGAAAGGCAGGATCAAACATGCTGTTCTTGGATGGCAGATGAACGGTAAGATCTATATTTTAAACTTCTATTTAAAGATATAATGATAGGTTAGTTAGAGAGCTAACACAGGACACTTGGAGGCTTGGGTTTTGTCCCTGCTCCATTGTAGACTTCCGGAGTGACACTAAGTAGATCATTTAAGGTCAGCCATTTTATGGGTATGCTGGTATTGATTTTGGTGATTATTTGAGTGTCTAAATGCTGTTGAATGAGTGTGAGCTGTGCTGGCCCTCAGCCTCTGGCAAGAAGGATGCCAGCATCATCCTAGAGGATGTTGTAATGATAAATACAGAACAAATAGAGAAATGCTATGTAGTTGTAATGGGAACCAGATGAACATCTTAACTGATAGACTAGAGATATCATTGCTTTTAGACTAGCGCTACTGTTTTTCCTTTCTTCTGCTCTCCTCCAGACTGCTTAGATTTGCTTCTTTCAGATACAGTCTCTTCTCTAGCTTGTGGTAGCTATACCAATGACTACCTCCAAGACCTCACGTGTCCTGGACCCCTTTACTTAGTTTTGAATACTTTGAGACTGCTTGCTATGCCATTCCTGTGTCTGGTTCTGGGATTTGGCTTGAAAGCTTGATGTGAAACAAAATAGTAGCCCTGTTGCCTGTGGCAGTGCCTGCTGATGTTGTTCCATTTCAGAGAATTATTGTTTGTCTGTTGCTTGTCAGCCTTGCACAGCAGTGCTGTGGATTTGTAAATATTTCCCTGTTGCTGTGGGGTGCTACACCAATGTTGCTGTGGGGTCTCTTGAGCCACTGAAGATGTATGCTGTATAATCATACAGTGGCATTCTACCACTACAAGATTGTCAAAATGTGGGTGGTGTCCTATGTAGTGTCTCCTATCTGTAAACCAAGAATAGGTGTCATGCTTTTCAGCTGTACTGTTCTGCAGCCTGTCTAGCTCCTGTTGATCCACAGTTTTATTTCTGTTATCAGCTTTATGCTATTTCCAGCACTTCTCACACATGCCCACATCTTTCTGCATCCTTTTTCCAGCCTCCCCTCCTCTCTTGGATGTTTGGCAAGATGGACACCAAGGAATTGGGCTTTTATAAGGATGATGATACTTGGCTTTCTAAAGTAGTTTAAAATGGACTGACTTTTGTAAGGGATGGAAAAGGTCATGCTTCTGGCCATGTGTCTGTATCTGCTGATGGTAAGGAAAAATTTGGGGGTGGGGGATGGAGGTGTTTCAGATCTGGCTGTAGAACATCTTTCCCTATTCACACATGAGGCAGGAGTAATAGATGAGAATGACGATGCTATGTTCTAGCCTTGCAGCTGCCATGTTTTGTGCTGTGGTGTGTTAGGCTTTTCTACGACATACACCCAAATTCTGAATAGTTGCCCTGTATTTTTTCCACCACCACTTCCTTGTGAGACAAATGGATCACATAGTGCTACTTGTGTCCTATGCATGCTACAGTGGAAGGAAGAGGGATTAGAAATGCGATTCAGAGATAATTGTGACCATCTTCAGCCCTTATGTCTTTTAGGAGATGCTAATGTAAAAGAACAAGCTGTTGTCTCTGCCTGTGGTGTGACACTCATCACTGACACATGATGCAGTAGAAAGGGCAGAGACCCACAAGCTGGAGAACCTTGCTGCCTTCCTGCTCCCTTAAGCAAGGAGGGAATCCATCCAAAAAGGAACAGTTTACCTGAACTGACAGACTTGGTTTTCAAGTTAATTGTATAAAATGTGGAAGAGAGCATATACAGGGAAGGAGGATGCATCTTCCCCTGTGCCTTGCTTGTCTAATGCTAAAATAACCAGGTAGCTCAGAACCTGAAAGTGTTTGTGCCATTTGGAGGGATCTTTGCTTTCGGTAGGACAGAGCACAGCTGGGTAGAGAAATGAAACTAAAGGCTCAGTGTGCTGGTGTAGGCTCTAGTGCTGATTGAGTGTGAGATTTCTGCAGCTTTCTCTCACACATTTCCATTTCTAACTAGGTCATTTACAGTAACCATGCTTAGCTGGCAGGCCTGACAACTGCAGCAGAGCCACATGTTTTCTCTATTCCAATTCTTACTTAATGTATAAGGTATGTATTTTAAGCAGCTCTCATGTTAAATTCTGCAGCGGGGGGTTAGGAAGAACAGAATTGGCATGCTTGCAGGTCCCGATGTATACGTTAGGTTGTTTGATGATACCACAGGAAAAACTTACTCCTAGAACTATGGGTTACTCTTTCTTACATTTTTAATTAACTCTGTGGCAGGGAAAGAGGACAAATAACCTCAAACATTAACAGACAATCTGTGTTGAAATAGAAGATTAATCAAGGAGCAGCTCTGGTGCACTGTTGTGATTGAGGTGAAACTGCAGAGTCCAGCTAATGACTTAATAGTTGGCTGAGGCCTGAGTCCCAGGAGAGAGCACTGTTAGGTTAATATTTTTTTCCCAAAATGATTCATGATCTTTCAGCTTGCAGTACTTGCTGGCAGAGTATTTGTAAGTACTAGAAAGGAGGGGAGATAAGCTTACTATACTTATTCCATCTTAAGTTCCTTGGAGCGTTATTTCTATACCTGCAATTATCTATATGCAAGGCACCCAACTGTGACCTTGGACTGCGGTTTCTAGAAACTATTACAGTACAACTAACTTGCAAAGGAGAGTGCGAGTTCAAATAAATGACTTTGCAAAAAGGTGGCTTCTAGACTATGCACGAAACAGCCCACATAGCATCTAGCATGACAAACGGCTAGG
The DNA here is from genome assembly GCF_000699145.1 of Aptenodytes forsteri. Classification (NCBI taxonomy): domain Eukaryota; kingdom Metazoa; phylum Chordata; class Aves; order Sphenisciformes; family Spheniscidae; genus Aptenodytes; species Aptenodytes forsteri. Next base: position 703,508 of record NW_008795485.1, read on the forward strand.
AAGATGGCCTTCAAAGGTATCTGAAAGCAAATATGCATATATTTGTCATAAGCTTTTTAAAATGTAGGGAGATGTATTATGTCCTGAAAATAGTTCCTGTTTGAAAGATCTGCTAACCACTGTTATGTTTGTGGTATAGTAGATTCCCTTAAAACATGCCACTGCCTTCAAGAAAATAGAGAACTGGCTTTACATAAGGGACCACTCACATTGAACAAGACATGATTTTTATCCTGAATTTTAAAAAATTTCCCGTGGAGAGTTAGACATGGTGATCTGCTGTTTTAAATTCACCTTCTCAATCAGAATTATTATTTAAGCCTTCAGGTTGCTGATCAGGATATAGGTATTAGTATGTTGTAATCTACAGAAGCAGATTTGTTGGTCAAGTGTTTCCAAGTTCTAAGAGGATTTGCATTTCAAGGTACACAAAGTGAGCACTGCTCCTATGGCATCTGTGGATGCACCACTGCATAAATGTTGTCTGGCTATGAAAACAGCTTGATCAAGTCTGATATTGTCACGTACGTATCAAAGAGCACAATCTGCTTTTTTTTTACCTTGCATGATACTATTAAGGATATACTTGGATGCATTCTTTGAATACTAGTGCCTTGCACCCCAAGTTTCCGTGACATTTTGCACAGTATGAGTCTGGGAAAGTTGCATCTAGGTAGCATTTTGTGATACAACCTGCAATGTCTGGGCTACACGTGATGAAGATGTGCTTCAGGGATTGTGGCCTTGGAGCAGTGACTGGGAGACTTGAAAGGATACTAGTGTGCTTCTGGTAGAGCTTAGGCAGGCTAGGACCTGGTACTGTGGAGTTGGTGTGGTGAGATGCACAGGGTGTCTGTGATACTAAAAATAGGAGCTCTGTGCCCAGTAAAGAATTACTGCAAGCGGAGAAAAAATCAAGCTCAAGCCCTAGGTTGCTCTGAAAACTTTTTTTTTT
>NW_008795485.1:704633-735083 GCF_000699145.1 Aptenodytes forsteri
GAAAGGGGAAAAAAAATAAAGCTAAACCCCTAGGTTGCTCTAAAAACTTTTTTTTTTGTCAAATGCAACTCTAAGGGAATAAGAAATACTGACACATTCATCCAGGGAAGGCAAGCCTCATGCAGATTTCCTCCTCCTGTGCTGAGAGACTTAAGTAATGTACCTATGGCAAACAGAATGAGAAACTAGCCAAAGCTATTTTTATCACCTGGCCCCTGTCTGTCTGCTGCCTGTTCCCTTCCTTTGCTCAATTTTAGTTTCTGTCCTTCAGCTGTCCTTTCTTTGAAGTGAAGCACACCTTTTCTCACATTTTGAATCTGTTTCTGCATTTGCCTGCTAGATGCAAACCCATTTTGTGTTACTAGTTTTAGTCTTGCAACCTTACATTCCAGAGAGAGAAATGAGAACTCTGTTAGGCTTGGCCTGGGTTAGCTATTGCCTTTCAGTAATGATGCTTTGCCCTAGCACTTCTTACATCTTATGGCCTCAATGCTTTTTATGCTTTCCCTCTTCTACAGGTGAGGAAACTGGTGTAGAGAGAGAGCGCAAGTCATTGTGTAATGTCAGGCATGTTTAAAGGTCATGTTACAAAAACAACTTGGGGATTCTCCTTTTGTTGATGGAACTTTGTGGCCATTGCTTGTAAATGACTTGTAACTCCTTGTAGCTTCACATGAAAGTGTCCAGAGCTACGTTCTCTTTGCAGTATATGCACTTTTGCTTGTGGACTCTCTTGGGTTGCTTCCCTTGTAGAGTTCTTAAGAAGCATTTAAAATAAAAAAAGTGCCTATGGGTGGTTTTCATAAACTTGCTGTGACATGCACACAAAAAAGTCAGTTTAGTAATTCTTACCTGCCTTATTGTGAATTCTGAAATTTCAGTAAAGTGGGAACAGAACTTGGACTTGCTGTAACTCCATCTTGAGTCTTCAGAGCATAAATGCTGGAAGGGCCTAACCTCTTGACTGAAGAGCAAGAGGTTAATTGGATTAGTAGAGCTAAAAATGAATAGCTTTGACAGTAGTGTGCTCAAACCCCCCAAGCTAACCCAGGCAGGTTTACCAAGAGTCTTGCTGTAGAGAAGGCTTTAAGACTTGGTTTCCTGACAATGCCAGGTCAGTGATCATACTTAGGACTTAAAGAACCTGTGCTAGAAAATGCTCTTGAAACAGGACACCTGGAAAAGTGGTCAGCAGGGTGGAGAAAATCAGTAGCTTGTTCATTATGCCTGTGTGATTGTTTGCTGTGATGTCGTCCATGGTTATGACTAGTCCAGCCCTAATGAAAGGCATGAGAAAGATGGCTTCTTTCCGTAATCAGTTCCACCCTTTGTGCTGGGAAATTGTTACAGAATAATCTGTTTCTGATCAGCAGGATGGAAATCGCAAACTGTAGCTGGATACAAGTTTTATAAATGCCTTAATCCTTGTTTCTGCATCAACCCCCACCCCTCACCTACCTTTTCACCCTCAAGTTCATCTGTGTTATGACTGAAAGAAACATCCATATAACTGTCTTAGTTCATTTTTATCCTGTTATTCCTTGCCTCGCACTCTGGAGACCTCTTTAAACAACTCTGTTGGCTGTGTGATATTTTATCATTTGAGTCACTGCAGCTGTCATCCAGCCAAGATGTACACATAGAAACTTTTTCTTCTAGCCTAACTTACCATTTTCTCCTCTACTTTTCCTGATTCTTCTTTTGCTTCTACCAGTTTTCCTTTCCCTTCTAATATTTAGCTTTTCCTGGCTCTGGGGTACCCAATAATTAACGAGTATTTCACACTTTGGTTTTGAAGTCTTACGGGTGGTTGGCAAGATAAAATCAGTAGACTGGAGACACAAGTTCCTCAGGCCAAGGGAGTTTTTGTAGCCAAATTGGTTCTGCCACATTTTCTACTTGGTGGCAAAGTTGGCCAGTTTCCTATGCCTTTTTTTTTTAACTGCAGAATCAGTTACCAAATCTGTGAGATCTTTTTCCTTGGCTTTCATTTGAATCTGTATCCTTTCTTCTACAGGATAGGGTACCCATATGCAACATTTGTCTTTAATCTCATCTGAACTGAACATCTGCTCTTCCTTGCCTTTGCCAGAGAAATCTTTGGGGATCTAGGCTAGATAGAAGGCAGGGGGAATCTAATTATTTAGTGTTAGGCAGTCTAACTGTCGAAAGACTTACTTCCCCCTTGTGTCACAAGGGAGAGAAAGGAAAAAAATGTGACTAGTGTGTACAGAGGCTCTGGGCTACCTTGGTAGTCTGAGAGAAGCTCCTCATTTCATTTTAATGAGACCTTGGGGTACAAAGGCAATGGTATCTGATCTGTCACTTAGCAAAGCTGGAAGAGAGCAAAATGGGGCAGTGTCCCTAAAGCTTTTAACTTTGAACTTCTGTGAGGCAGTCTGCTCCTCTGGACTGGGAATGTTTCAGCCTCTGCCCTGCTAGGAGATCACTTGATACTCATGTTTTTTGGCTGCTTTTGAGCTGTCTGTGCAGTGCTATGTGGGTGTCTCAGATCTGGAAATACTCTACCTCCATCTGCACCAAGTGCTGCCCCTGAGCTAACAAGCCCTTAGAGAGCTCAAGGGGTGTCTGTGCTCCCTTTCTAAGCCCTTGTGATCTTATGGCTGGAGTAAGCAGATCAGGCCAGCTGTATGTTTACTATTTGTGTAGGTAAGCCTTTTATTTCTTAAGGTACCTTTGAGGAAGGGCCTATCTCTTACGAGTAGTTAAAATTTGAAGACATGGGCCCCTAGCATCTACAGGAGCTCCTTGGGTCTAATGCTGTACAAATAGCATTGTTCTTGTGTAGATATTATCCCTATATATGTGATGGTGGAGATGGACGTGAGGAATTTTCTGGGGAACAGGAAATTTAACTGGAGCAGGAAATAAAAATGAGCTTTTTAATCTCAGTAGTGGTTTATATGCTAAACTGTTGTCTTTTCCAGTGGAGTATGCTTGGTGCCAGAGCATAGATGATATGGATTGCAGCTGGGGGACATAAAGCCAGGCTCCCCACTGCTCAATACTAGCTGATGGAGCTCTATTGAAATCAATAGAGCTGCTCTGCTTTATGCTGGCTAAGAACTTTTGCCTGGAGTGATTTGCTTTTAAATGTGGTCCTGCAGGGCTGTCCATGTCACTGCAAGTCTGTGCTTCTATGTGGCCACATCTTTTCATTCATTGTCTCCTTTGGTAATTGCAGAAATTGAGACTGAACAGAGTAGGCCAGGTAGCATTACTGAAGGTATTTCATTGGGTGTGAAGAACAAAATGCACGTAAGAGCCTTCCAGAGAAGGAATAAGTGCTTTTGTTTTGCTTTCTGCAGGCACTTTCTGCAGGCATTGCCATTGAAGGCAGAATTCTTTTTTAAACAGGTCTAGTGCTGTTCCCAAGTTGGCTCTCTCCTTTGACTTGACTTGTTGAAATGTCAATTAATACCAAACAAAGCTTAAATTTGGATGTGAAAAGGGAGATGGGTCGAGATCTCTCTATTTAAACACTATTGAGTACTCTAAGTTTAAACACTATGGAGTAGAAGGGTTTAGAGTGGCTGTGGATCTCAGCACTATATAGGCAACAAAAGAAACCTTTTGGATGTTTAAAACATGTTGTGAAGACCCTTTTGCTGGAGCTGATGTCATTAAGTACTGTGGCTCAAATTCCAGGCCCTTGGAAACCACTCCTAACCCAAATGGGGCACTGTGACTGTTGCTCTGTTTATTTCTAAATGCAGCTTAGTTTTTACACACTTGTTACTATGAGATCGTGCAGTGGCTGCTTTAATCTGCTTGTTTTTAAGAGGCAATTGAGTTCTGCAAGCAGGGGTTTTAGGCTTGTTCTGTAGCTTCCCTTCCCCCCATTCACGAGTTTTTTCCAAAGTGTAGGAATCTAAGGAGTTTAATGCTGCTCTGATGTCAGCCTGTCATTCTTCTGTGATGTTTATTGATGGTTTTTTTTCTCCTATTACTCAGTGAAGGCCTAAATGAAATTATTCTGGGATATAATTTCAATGTCAAGTATAATTATTGCTGAAATGATCTGCTTACTAGTGCCCTTCACTCTCTGGAGACATTCCTTCATCCTGAAGGGTGAACAGAAATTGAGATGAGATTGCTTGAGGCCAAAACCTGTAAGCCTTGTCTGCAAGAGAGCATTTTCTCTTGCCCTTGTTGTGATGTGATGAAACTTTATATAAGAGTATGTACTTTATGATTAAAGGGACTATTAGGAGTATAGGAGTAACTGGGTCTCTCTGATCTCTGGCGTAACCCTTCAGGGCTGAGGGTTAGCTCAGTGTAGTCCAGGGTTTATAGTAGCAATCTGGAAGTCAGCATCTCCTGGGTTACGCCCTTCTGAAGATGGGCATCAGTGACTGGCTGGATGATTCTGCACAATTCTGCACTATGGGTTTAGAGCAGATGCTTCTGGGTTTTTTTGCAACACAAGAGAGAGAAAATTCACAAATTCATATGTCTGCGTCCTATCCCTTGCTGCTGTGGCAGCTGTAAGACTACCAGCTCTGCTTCCTCAGTTTAAAAAAAAAAAACCCCGCTATTTATAAAACCTGTGAAATGGCTTTCACTTAAGCATATTTTAGTATCTTGTGTAACAGTACTCATGAATCTTATGGTGTATTGGTGCAATGGAGCAGGATTCTGCTGAAGTAGTTTAGCTGACTGCAAAACTGCCAGAGAAGATTTGAATCCGTTTTAAAAATGGGAATTGGGCATCTTCATCTGCTATGTGGGTTGGGAAGCATGAGAATGGCAAAGAACATTTCATCTTTAACCTCTGTGGTGGATAGAGAAAGTACAAGACTCTTGGACTTGTTTCTGTAAGAACTTTGACAAGTTGGCAGAGACATCTAAAGGTCACTTCAATGACTGCTTTACTCCAGCCAGGAGTAAAGTTTCTGAAGGGTTCTGTTCCTTTAGGTATCCTTTTCATGGGTTTACATATTGCTTTTCTTTTTCTGTTGGCTTCTGGCTCCCTCCAGACGCAAGAGGGAGAAGAAAACTAATCACAGCAACATAGCAAATCCATGTTAATAGTTTTACTATGAGCATGCTCAAAGATATGTGCTGCATATGTGTTTAAATATGAAAATAAATGGGGTAGAGTTTTGTTGATGGCAAGTAAGCTGCTCTGAGTAACAGCTTGGCATATTCAAATCCAAATGTGCTGCTTCCAAAATGTCATAAAATGTACGTGTAGCATTTGACTGTCTGTGTGCCATCTGTGTGTTTTCTAGTAAAGCTCTGAATAACTTGCTAATTGTAACTGTATGTTGTTCCTTTCTTTAGCACCCTTGGATTGTAAGCAGAATTCCTGACATAGTATTTTTTTTCTTGGGGGTTTAATTCAGCTGCTTATTCTGCTTTACTGGAACTCTTATCTGAGGAGGAAATGAAGTCAGGAACTCTTACACCTACTTGAGTGTTTTGAATTAAGGAGTGATCCCATTAAAAAAAGCAAAAGGCCCCCACTAAAAGGAGGAGACCTCAGCTTCTATACACTGATCAACAAAAGATGCAAGTTAATGCATCAGTATCAGACAGAAATGGAGCTAATGAAGTGATCTGAGGAGAGAAAAAGGGAGAGAACATAATGTAGGCAGGTTGGAGAAGATTGCTTAAGAGTAGAAAAAATAAACACTTGAGTGGTCTGTCAAGGTAATTCTGTTCGGTGGTAGCAGTAAATCTGTTAGCAATGCACCCCTGAAGGATGGCTGCTTTCTTGGTTTGAATTTTGGATAAGTTACTGCAAACCTGTGGACAATGTCCCACTGCTTGTAGTTCTAAACTGCCATCTTCATGGCGATAATGGCATATAATTCTGCAGTCAAGATGCTACAAACAGGCTATAAAGTCAAGTTCTCCCATTGTGGGAATACTTGAATTGCAGTGCTAGCAAGGACTATGGATAGCAAAATTATGAATTTGGAAGAAAATAGGGAATTTACCATCAGGTGCTTGGGCGGATCTCAGCTTTCATAGTATTGGCTGGGAGATGCAATCAAGGGATACAAATTCTGTACTTTTGAGACTGGGAGGAAAAAGGATTTTGTGTATGTATTTCTTTCGAGAGAAAATATTGGAAGACGTTATCTGAAGATAGCATCTTCCCTGAGGCCCCCTCCAGTGCTTAGCCCCTGAGTGTTGCACTATGTACTGAGTTTTACATCTGTGAAGATTTACATTTATGTAGACAAGATAAGCATCCTCTAATATCTTAAATTTTCAGAACTGGGCAGGCATAAATACTTGGGAGAGGAATATTCTATGCTGAGGATTGGGGCAGAGCAAGCAGTACTTCTTTAGCTGTTGTCTTAAGTTCTTGGCTGTTTAAAGCCACTTAATGGCTTGAGTTTTGTAAGTTCTGGGGAAAAATGGAAAGGAATGGGTGAGTAAGTAAAGTTCAGGCAAGCTGAAGAATCTGGAACATTTCACCAGGGAGCTCTGTGATGTAAATTCCCCATAAGTTTAGGACTACAGGCGTGTGCACATTTTTCTCACGTGTAACTGAGGCTGTGACACATGTTAAAAAACTTAGCCCTCCTTGTGAATAAAATAGAGCATTAGCTTTATGACAGTGGCTGGACAGTTGCACCTGAGGTCTTCAATGCAAACCAAACTTAAAAGACAAGAAAATGAAACACTCCTGTGAGATCCTACTGTATTTTTAGTCATTGCTACTTGCTATATTTTGACCACACATTGTCCATGTGGGTGGCTTACTTCTGAATTAAATAAAGCAGCACACAGGCAGATATCCCAATTTACTTATTGTTGGATCCCTGCACGCCAGTAAATTGGTGCTTTTATATGAGCATTTTAGTATGGATCAGAATTATACTTCTGAATCAAAACTTCCAGTCTGACTCAGTGTGCATGCTATTTACATAGACTGGATTGCTTTCAGACAGAGCTAAATTGTAGGATGTACTCCTTACCATTGAAATGCATTCAATCCACAAGACCAGATTAAAAAAAAAAAAAAAAATTGCATCTGGAATGTTGTCAGGTCCTCAGTACCAACTGTTTGTTTTTAGAGCTCTTTTCACCTGTGCTGCTTGCTAGTATGGATGCAGCCAGTGAAATAACCTGTGTAATGTAGTCTGTGTGAGGTTTTTCTGCAGGTATGTATCTGTCTTGTGCTCTTGCTGGTGTCTCACTGATGATTTTACTACAATTTTTCTTTGCTGAGAGAAGTAAACCATTTTCATAGAAGAAAACCATTTAATTTGTGATCCAAAGAAAACATGCAGTCTTTCATGAAGTTCTCTTGGAACTGAGCGGAAGCCTGTATTCCACAAAGTCAGACCCAAGTCTTATTGCAAACGTATGCATTAAAACTGTATAAATTAGTAAATGTGTGCTGGTGTTCTTAAGGTCTTCTCTGATAAAGGAATAAAAAGGCTGCTGTAAAGGCAAAACTCTGAGAAATTCTAGTGATGATGGGCACTGAAAAGACTCACCTGTGAAGACTTTACCATTGCTGCAGCCCCAACTGTAGCATTTTTATCTGTTCAACACTTTCTGACTCTAAGTCATGTTCCAAAACCTTAAATTAGCTAGAACCTAATCTTCCTACTTTGTCTTTACAAAAACACAAAAAAAGTTACCTCATTCTTCTTCCTGTTCTGCTAAGTTCCTGTAATAGACCTGGATTTCAGGCAGGAGGCTGTTTATGCCATGCCCTCACTTTTTTCTGGCTTTTCTGCTGTCCTACTTCCCCACCAGAAATGTGTTTGTGTGAGGCAGAAGCTCGTCTTCCGTGCTTGTCAGCTGCTTTCCAGATACATAACTCTTCTGTGTTCCAGACAGCACAACAAATGTGCATACCCTTATAAAACCAGACTATCTTTGAAATGCTTTCAAACTAGTGTGCTAGCCGGTACAGTTCCCATCAGTCCTCTTTCCTTTTGTCATTCCACAGGGCAACTGTCAGCAGGTTGCAGATAAGCATCTATTCAACAGATTGAGTTGGTTCAAAGTAGGACTCCTTCCCCAAAAAAATCTATTTGTATGGCACATATGTCGTTAATGATGCTGGGTGAAAATGGTTACTTCAAATATTAGTCAACCTGTTGTTAATTTTCATGACTGGATATGCAGTTGGTCTAGGTGTAAAATGTCAGCTCTAATATTTTGAGGCACTGCAGTGTCTTGCTGGAAAGAAAACTGTTAGGTAAACAAATTAACAAATTGCATCTGTTTTCCTAGTGTTCCTGACTTAGACTTTGTAGAACTGCTTGATGTTGCTGCTTGTGCTGGAAAAACCCAGCTCTGAGGAGATGAATTTGGAAGATGCTCACAACTTAAGCTGTAGAAAATGTTTCTTCAACTGCTGTTAATTGTGGCAAGGAGAGAAGCACAATAGCCCAAGAACGGAAAATGTTTTTCAGCTTCAATCTGTACAACACTGATACCTCATGCCTATTTACACAATCCATGTAGCGATATGATTGGCAGTCTGAGATAAGCAAGACTTGTTTGTGCTTTTGAGATGTGAAAGAGTGGTTATTACAGGAGTACAGGTGTCTATTGAAGCTGTATGCAGCATAGTTTTATTTGGAAGGTGTTTACTTAAAATTGATTTTCTTGATTTATGTATTTGTTCCTGTTCTTTTCACCAACTCCTTATTAAAATTGTTTGTCTGAATGAAACCAAAGGTTCCAGAAATGAATGACTTCAAATTGTAAACTTACTTTGAGTCTAGTTCTTGCTGTAATAATGCTAGCCTTTTGCTCAAAGCTCAGCTTTGATTCTCTTCATAAGCATACGGTGAAAACCAATTCTGAGCTCCAAAGAGACTCGATTCACATAATGCTTGAGTTTTGATGGCTCTGTTCCAGTGAACTGAAATTTGCCTTTTGAGTTTGTGATGCCTTTTTTTCCCTGTAGGTTTGATTTGCTTTCTCCACTGCAGAATGTTAAAATTTTCCAGCTGTAAATAGCAGACCTGTTATAAGGGCTGGAGAGATGGTTTAGAAAACTGGATTTGCTGAGAGATAGACAACTAAGGCTATTCCTGAGCCTTTGAGAGGGGAATTTTGTAAGGAAAGTGTTATGTGAGTTAGGTTTTGGCAAGTGATTGGGGGAATGTGAAATCAAGCAGGGCAGGAAGAAGTTTGAGAGTTGTGGTGTAAGGCTGCAAAAACATGAAATAGCAGAGTTTGGAAAGCTGGGGGCAGGGCAGGATATTGTGTGTGCCTTTGAATTCTGGTCTTATTAGAGAAAAGTCTTGCCTCACATTAACTTCATGAAAAATAGGAATAGCTTCTGTGAGTGCTGTGTGTGTGTAGCCTGTCTGGCCATGAGATGTGTTTGTCTGTGGCTTCACAATATTTCACAAGTTCAGGGTTGTGAACTACAGCTGGATGGATTAATGTGAGTTTCCAAAACTGTTTGAATACAAAGTTCTTTTCAGGTAAATATAATCTGAGAGAGGGAATGGAAAAAGCTCAGGAAAAGGCTGAGACTATAACTGTATCTCTAACTCTGTACCTTTTGTAACTCTGCATAAAATGTTTCTTCTCAGATCTGTGGAAGAGCTCTGATTTATTTATTTTTTTTTCCCCCTGGAAGAATTTGAGACACTACCATATCTGTTTGAATGTTTCCTATGCTTTACTTACCCTCATCAATGCTTAATGAATGAATTGAGTATTGGCTGAGATAATGTGCCTGTTTTGCAGCTAGGGAATGGAGGTGCAGATTAACCAGCTGCTCAGGTAGTTTCAAATAACAGCATTAAATAATTTGACTGAGGTTAGTGGACTAGCATGTGCTGATTAAGGATCAGATTCGACTCAGTTGCTCTAGGCTTCTGATCTATTTAAATGCTTATTTCACCATGAGATAAGAGCATATGTTTACTTCAGAGTACTATAGAGGGAGCTCAGGGTAACTGCGTCAGACTTAGATGTTTAGGGTAGCTGACTCTTACCCTCAGTGACTAGAGCACAATCCAACAAATAATATGCATTGCTATGGTTTAGTCTTCTGTCATGTGAAGAAAATGGGAATTTCCAGAAGGCTTCTTGCTGTTTCTTCGGTTAGATGGTGCCTGTTCCAGAGTCTGCACTTCCAACGTTGCCTCAAAGAATAAATACCATCTTTTTCAAAAGAGGCTGATTTGGTGATATTTGTAGATAAACGGAATGAAAATTTACCAGAAATCTCCCTGTTTTTCTTTCAGAGTGGGCTTACAGATTTGTAAGGTTGAAAATAGTTGGGTGTGATGTGAGTGTGTGAATTTACGGACCTCTCCTAACCTTTCTTAGCTTGGATCCTATTTAATTGTGCCAGGCTGCACTGGACTGACTCCTAGGTTTAGTAGTGGTATGATGCATTATAACCCTATAGACAGATGTTTGTACACCTCCGGTGCCTGTGGGCACTGGAATCACTGGTCAACACCTGATCTCAAGTATGCCAGGAGTTCTTATGCCATTAGGTCTCCATGCCAGTCATGAAGCAGGCAGATACTTGAATGACAGCTTGCCTGGTTTGCATGGCTCTTGTTTTACATATTTAGATGATGATCATCTTGGTGTCTTCCCACACAAACCTCCTCCCTTCATCTCCTCTGACAGTCAGTGCTTGTTTCCATGGAGCTATTTCATCCATACCTTAGGAAACCTTTTTTCTGTTCCCCTATAGACATAATTTGAGGTTTCTATGGCAACATTTGAGGAGGGAAGGCCCATGATATATTAAGCAAGTAAGAACTGATTCTTGGTAAGACCCATGTATGATTGTATGCTCATAACACACATAATGGCAGTGTTCACTGCCCTATTAACTATTCTAGCTTATGTCAAATATTGTGGAAAAAAGCCTTGAGGGTCTGCCTGACTTAATAAAGCTCAAACTCTGAAAGTTACAGTTCAAAAAGAAAAGAGGAATTTTGAGCAGTTACACAGCATGACACAGTTAAGTTTACAGCTGTAAAGATATTTGAGATAAAAAAAAATGAAAGGTGTAATGTAACTTCATTCAATGTCAGCGAGTCTTCTGGAAGGATAGTAATAAGTCCTGTAAATCCATAAGCTTTTGTTTTTTGATATTTAAAGAAGTTGTAAAATAATATTAAAAATTAATTAAAGATAATTAAACTGATGTTATATCTAGAGAAAAAAATAGTACTTCCTTTAAACTTCCAATAATTATTTGGGGAAGGAAGTAAAATATTCACTACAAATTACGCAAAGGCCAACACCAACAGCATTGTGTAATTTAAGGAGTATCAGGAAGCGGAGTTCATTTGTGTTGGAAGCAGAGCGGAGATCAGGAAATGACTGTAGTTGAAATAGCAGAGTCTGATCTGAGGCTCTGCATGTGGTGGGGTTGATACAAAATATCTAGACTGGAGCTGGTTAGAAAAAGATACTAGATGTTTTTTGGGGAAAACATGAAGGCAGGTCTTAAGCTACCTGAGACAGTTTTGCCACATTCTCTCCTACAACATCCCCGCTCCCCAGCCAGCTATTTGAACTTCAGTTTGAACTGATTGGAGGTGAGAAGAATATAGTGTGCTTAACAATAACTACTGATCTCTTATTTGTGTCACTTAAGGCAAATAGTCAAAAATTAGGCGTGTCCTTCACATGCCTGCATTCCGCTGCACTTCTAGAGATATTTTGCTTGGTCTGATCAAGTTGATGAGAGGTTTTGTTGCTTGTAGAGATTTCTGGATCGCATCCTGTGACTTGAGTCTTGAAAGATCCCTTGAAGAATCCTAGAGAAGGAAAAGGTGCCAAAAACTGTCCTAAGAAACTTAGCCCTGGGTATGTATGACAGTTCAGTGACTCGGAATTGTATTTCAGTGGTATTAACTGAGAGGAAGATGGGAAGGCTCTGCTGATGACTCATAGAGGGTAGACTGTGGCAAGTTTTGTGAGTTTGGCTGGTGCTGTGAGTCCCTGGAGGTGGATTATCAACTATTGCATTAAAGAAATGCCTGAAGAAAAATGATGTGAACCTTAGAAAATGTGAGCCTTGAGTCTTCTGTTAGAAAACTATAGCTCTTTGTATTCTTGTCACTTGCCTGTTCTTGAATTGAAAGTGACTAATATGGAGTATGTCCTGGTAAGGGATCAGTTTCAACATTCATATGCCTCTTTGCTACTTGGATTACTGACAGCTGTTGTTTCACATTGTGAGCTACAGTTCACTTTTTGCTCCTGTGTTTTGTGTGTATTTTCATAAGCAGCACCTGAGAGTGAAGAAAGTTGCATATAAGCAAAATTCCTGCTGCAGTCCAACTGATAATTCTTGATAGGGGGGGAAGAAACCCCTTCAGGCATATCCCAGTTTTTTACACATCCAATCGCTGTTGACCCCTTCTAGAGCAAAAAAGGATGTGTGGAATTACTAGTCACTTCTGAAAAGTTGTATCTTTAATGTTCCCTATATAAGACAATCTCCTTTCACATCTCTTGTCTGCCTTCTGTCCTAAAAACAGATGCTGCAGAAAAGTTGCTTCTTAGAGGAAGCACCATGTGAGGGACAGAATCTCATCGTCAGTGTATGCCTGCAGGCCTCAGACCCACCTGACAGCCGCTCAGTTTCCTTCCAGTCCTTGTGGCAGCTGCTAAAGTAGCAGTTGCTGCTTGCAGTTGCTTTCTGTGCTTGTTGAAATGCCGGAGCAAGCTGTTAATTTACTGCAGTTTCAGACAGATTAGGGCCAGTGTTATAAATGTGAACTTTTTTAGTCGTAGTCTTGTTGTTTACTGCCTCTAGCTTTGAAACTGCTCTTAAGATAGTGGTGGGAAGGGAGGGGAAGAGAGCCATGGAAGATCCTGCCTGATTCTCATTCAGCAGGATTTCCTACGATCTGGTGATTCTCCCTACTCCACTTCCCCCCCTCCCTCTTTTCTGTCCCCATGCAAATCCAGCCTTCCCTCCGACACCACTGCAGCTCCCAAAGGTGATGAAATGAATCCAATGCTGTGTTTTACGATCTGGTTTCTCCCTACTCCACTTCCCCCCCTCCCTCTTTTCTGTCCCCCTGCAAATCCAGCCTTCCCTCCGACACCACTGCAGCTCCCAAAGGTGATGAAATGAATCCAATGCTGTGTTTTAGAGGTTTCCCTGATGAAGATAGCCACAGAAGACTCCCTATGCTCTCTGCTGTTTGTTTGACCCCATAAGTGCTGCACTACCATGTGCATTTCATACTGGCTATTTGAAATGTATACTGAGCATTTAACTATTTAAACTTAGGCAATTTTAGTTCAAAAAGGTATCAGCTACCAAAAGGGAGAAAAGTGTGAGTGAAGGATGTGCAACAGTGGGTATTAAACAGGCTTGTTGATTGTAGCTTATGTTTTTTTTTATGTGAGGCTGTCTGGAACAATACCAGCTTCCTTGATGTATTTGTGAAGGAAACTGCAATAAATGTGGAGGAGTTTGCTAGTGGAATTGGAGTGTCAAAGTGCTATACAGAAAAAGCATTACAATGCTATGTAGGTCAATTGTGTAAAACAGTGATTCTTGACCAGTGATACACAAGTGAAATGACTTAAATACTGCTGTGCATACTGTAAATATTAGTCTGTGGTAGAATTGTATTTATATGAATGTTAGATGCTCTGTTAGCCTCTAAGATAAGGTAAGTGGTGGGTGCTTCTTGAGACAGATGGAATTGATCAGAAAAGTGTGAAGGGATCTCAAGAATGTGAGTTCATACAAGCCTTTAGTTGTTACTTAAATTGATGTTCACATCTTTTAGCTCATCAGTGGCCTATTTGAGTGAAATAATGGATCTTGGTCTCCTTTCTACTATATCTAGCTTAGGTTTGGTTTTGTTCTGGATCCCTGAAGTTATTTACCTGGGAGGTAAGTATCATTTTCTACATTGTACAGAGACCTATGGCAAAGATTTGACCGAGGATATACCATAAGCAGAGACAGAGCTATGTGTAAAACCTATGCTTTCAGTGGTTCTTGTTGGCCCCTAACAGGCAGATCACATTGATTGTAAGAGGATGCACACATCATCAAGTATCAGAAGTGGTCTTGGTGTGGCAATCTTTGGAAAACTATGATTTCAGTTGTCATTTTGTCCTAACTGAATTGATTAGCCTTGGTTGGAATGTATTACGTACGCAAAGGTCAAATAAATCCCTGAATGTTTCATTTATTTGTCAAACTGCAATATAAATGGGAGAGATGTCTGCTAGTAAAGTTGAAATGTCAAGGTACTACACAGAATAACCAGTATCAAGCTAATCTAGAGATCCATTTTGCCTTCACCTTTTGGGGTCCACCCTTTTCTGCAAGTTGAATCGTGAATTGTGCTCCACTGCTTAGTATCTGAATTTAAGCTCCCTTGACTGGAACTGCTTAAATCAAAGAGTTGAAAAGACTCATTTCAAATGTCTGGCCCAGAGACAAACTTTAGAAAAAGTTTTAGACAGAAAAATCTGACTTTCTGGTAGAAGATGATGGTGGTAATAAGATTTATACTTGGGAACAGCTTTAAAAAAAGGCTGAACTTGATAGTGGCTATGTATTTTGTCAGTACCCTTCTTATTGAAGGGTTTCACTGGACAAATATTGGACTTAAGGGAAATTAGAAAGGGAGAGAGTGATGGTAGGAATATCCTGTTGTTGTTAAGATGTGAGCTGTTCTGGAATACAGTGCAACAGCACCAAAATATTTTGTGTGAAAGCTTAGGATAGAGTAAGGAAGAGCATACCTAGGTGGGCAGAAGATAATATACCTATGCTGACATGTTTAACACTAGCAAGGCTCGTGTGGAAAGTCCAAAATGGGAATCACCAGCCACAAATGGTCATTGCTTAGTTTTACATTTCCTGCTTGAGCAAGAAAAATGATTAAGTATTTGCTGCTTCAGCTGCACCAAAGCCAAATTGAGCTTTACTTTAAGGATTGTTTTGAGATGGTTTTAAGTGTGAAATAGTGCTTTGAATGTAAGCATCTGCAGGCAGCACAGAGCCTTAAGCATGGGTTGCAAGGCTTGTGCTTCGTGATGCAGAAGGAAGAAGGCCATGTTCTGAGTCTTTGTTGCCATTCCTTGCAGAAGGCACAGTTTTTCTTTGGCTCTGCTCAATTTTTGGACAAAAAGCCCCCACCCTTGATCCAGTTCCTTTACAAAGCTGAGACCACAGAAGAGGTGTTGAAGTAGAAATGAAATCTTTAAGAATAGCATCCTGCAGATTTCAAGGTATCGTATGGCTCTAAATCTGGCACCTAAGTAC
Source organism: Aptenodytes forsteri (assembly GCF_000699145.1). NCBI lineage: Eukaryota > Metazoa > Chordata > Aves > Sphenisciformes > Spheniscidae > Aptenodytes > Aptenodytes forsteri. The sequence continues at coordinate 719,872 of NW_008795485.1, forward strand.
CATCCAGTATCTGAAGGGGGCCTCCAAGAAAGCTGGAGAGGGACTTTTTGCGAGGCCTGTAGTGATAGGACAAGGGGTAATGGCTTTAAACTGAAAGAGGTTAGGTTTAGATTAGATAGAAGGAAGAAAGTCTTCACTATGAGGGTGGTGAGGCACTGGAAGAGGTTGCCCAGAGAAGCTGTGGATGACCCATCCCTGGAAGGTGTTCAAGGCAGGTTGGACGGGGCTCTGAGCAACCTGGTCTAGTGGAAGCTGTCCCTGCCCACGGCAGGGGGGGTGGAAATAGATGATCTTTAAGGTCCCCTCCAACCCAAAGCATTCTATGATAGGATTCTAAGAAGCAGTTGTTGTGGGCTGCAGTAGTGCAAATGAATGGTAAAATAACTGCTGAAGAAAATGCTGCTGTGCGTTTATTAAATCCACCCCCGGACACTGTTTTCAGTTTAATATACTACTATGTTCTGTATGGACATGGAGTTCTCTTACAATAATATAGCAGATGTATGTTCAGCATTCCTAAATAATTTATCTGCTTTGTAAAGTACATAAGCAACACTAAATGAGTAATTCGTGTTATGCTTATGTTTTCTATATATTGTGTGGACAGCTGACTTACTCTTCACAGTGTTAAAAACATAAAATGCGATTGTCAGCTGATTCCTAGAGGGCTGGGTAACTGCTTAAATTTCTTATTTGGTCTTAACAGTTGATGTTTGTTTGAAATGTGTCGTTTCTTATCCCTTGAACTGTTCTACTTGATAACTTTGCAAAATGTGAGATGGATGAACATGTTCAAACTCCAGTAAATGAACTTCTTTAAATGCTCTGATAGAAGTTTGCTACCTTTACATGGCTAGAGCACAAGAAGTATAAGGGGTTTTGTGTCTTGGAGAAGCTTATGTTAAAACCCATTAAAAATGTGTAGCTGAATGTGTTCTGGTTTCTGTTGCATGTTGTTTCTGAGGGAGGTGGGGACCAAAAAACATTTAGCCAAATGGAACTATTGTATGCTCTTGAAACAAGAATGATCACGTTTGTCAATAGGATGATGGCTAAAGAGAATTCACTTTCTCACCTGATTCTTAACAGTTTAGGATGCTGTGTGGAACACTTGCATGTAACTTTGAGAGGAAATGCTCAGATCTTTCCTGGAGTGCAGCAAGGGACACTTGACACATTTTGCTGATTGTTTTTACTGCTGATCCCTCTGCTGCAGTCAGTGTTGGACCTCCACAGTCTTCCTGCAATTTGTATTGGCAGCCCTGAACATCACACTTGAATACCAAACTTAAATTTGTGGCATCCAAATTCTGCACAGTAAATGAGATAGATGAGTGTCACATCCACTGCTGCCACAGTTAAGAACAACTCCATCAGAAAAGGAGCTTGTGCTGATTCCAGGCCTCTTCACAACACAGGTCAGCTGTGGTAGTGGGAAAGAGGCTGAGATGCACTGACTCAGCTTGTGTTAACCTATAAACAGCTGCAATGTTGTCTGGGCATTTTGTTCCAGGCTGAGAGGGGGTGCTGCAACATTGTGCTCTAATTCTACATCTTCATTTGTTTCCCCTTTCTCTTGATACCCTTCCTAAAAGAGTGGTTTTTAAAAAAAGTCCTCTGAGACAAGTAATTTGTGGTTTTCCCTTGTTTTGTTCTTAACTTTTTGGCATAGGTTCATTTGAGAAAATGGCTTGTGTAAGCACGTGCTGAGAAAATGTGTTCCTACCATGCTCACTCCAGTAAATATCTAATTCCTGCAGTTGCCTTTGAGTTCTATGTGGGAAACACCAGCCAGCAGAGACATGATGTAAATTCCCTCTTCCCAGGGCAGTGTTGACTTGTATGTTCACAAGTTTGGTGTAACTCCTCTGGAGAAAGACTGGTTTTCCTAGAGCTGAGAATCTCAATTCTTCATGCATGTGAGTTTGAGTGATTTGAGACTGACAGATGATGATTATTTTTATTTGTGTGACAGAAACCTTCTGGATGTCTTGAGCAGATGCTGTTGAATCCTCACTTCTTGAGGGGGAGAGCCTCAGCCTGCTCATCCATCTGTCTGGGCTTCTGCCTCATTAAGTGCTCTATATTTTAGACTAAGTGGGCAGATCGTTTTGATCTGAGCTGTTAGAAGTATTTTCATGTCTCGGGTGTACAGCTCTTTGTGTAGGTATTTGTATACCTGATTTGTCTGTCCATCTAAGTTTGGAAAAGTGGAATAACAACTCTTGCACAGCACTTTATTCCACTGAGCACAAGTACCTCGTAAAAGGTGCATTAGCAATTATTCTTCTCCCAGAAACCTGTTCGGTATGGGAGTACAAATTTCACTGAAAATTGGTGAAAGTTAGTTCTATAACATTTAAGGATTATCTGAAAATCCCATTGAACCATCACTGTGCAGAAACAAAGTATATGAATACAGGCAAATCACTTTTCCTTCTGCACCTTAGTTTTATTAGGTAAAAGCTGGCAGAAGTATTAATTACCTGTGTTGTACTGGAGATGAAAGCTTAATTCGCTATCTGCAAACTTTCACTGGGATTCTGATGGTAATTCTATATAGTGGTCTAAGCAAATGCTTAAGGCTCATGGGCTGCTTTCCAACATGCCTAAAGCAAGGGATAACTTAAAAACACTGATACGACTTCAGAGACAATATCACATCTTTACGTAAAGATCAAAGATGCAACAGGTCCAATCTCTTAGGTCAGGGATGAAACTTATGGTCATTGTCTTTGGAGGCAATCTAAGTTGTAGTGGAAGGAAGATCAACAGGTCCCCAGGCTTGGTCACAAAAGTTGGAAAGAGGTTTGCTGCGCTATTGGTACACACTGAGTATTTAAATAAAAAGCTTTACTCTGAGAACTCTTCAGGAATTGCATTGGGCAATTGGCAGTCATCCTACTGCTATCAGTACCTTTTTAACTGTGCCTAATTATAAAGCCCATTGGTTCTTTTAGATCCAAATAAGCCACTTAAATAAGCTCTGTGTCTTAGATTTAATTACTAGATGTTATTCACATCAGGGACACTGATTCATCTGAAGTAGGTAATTGCCAGATTCCAGTATATTAAAGACATTTATCTCATGCCTCACTGAGCTTCCGCTTACCGGGACTTTTTATTTTCTGTTTAAACTGGGCTTTTTTATTACAACTTTATAAAGGTGTCATTGTGCAGTTTAGCCCTAGGCAAACTGATGGGAGGCCCAGAAATATAATTTAAAAAAATAAGTGTCATTGTTTGCTCAGATCTAATACTGGTTGGCTGGGAAGAAGTGGGAGTAAAATTGCATGCGGGCAAGAATGAATGGCAGATATATTTCTAACTAATGAAAAGATTCTGTGAGGAACTAACTATTCATTCCTGCAGAGGTTATTGAGTCAGATGCTGAGTCTGGGCTGAATAATTTTGTAATTAAGAGTCAGAACTCTGGAAACTAAATTCATGGTTCAAAGATTTAATCTCTGCCCGCTTTCCAATTCTGTTCCAAATGTAGTGATGCCGTTTGCTAGAATTGGCTTTTCCCCCCACCCCTCACTGCAGCTGGAATTTGACCCTGAGAATAAGGTGGTGTTCTGCTTGTAAATTATTAGTTCAGTCTTTAAAATGTACTGCATAGCCTTCTGTAGAAATTAAAAAACAAACAAAAAAAATTTTAAAGACAAATAGTCCAAATTAGAAATGTCTCGGAATGACACTATTAACACACACGCATTCACCCACCTTCCCTGTGTCCTCTCTCCCTCCTGCTTTATACACACTTCTAAAATTAGCAGTGGTTAATATTTTAATGTCCAGGAACAGTCTGCTCTGAGAAAGGAGCCCTTGATTTCTAAATTCAATAGACTGGCCAAAATGGGAGATGCAGACACTTTTGAAAGATCTGATTCAGTTAAAGTGATTAGCCAAAGATTATTTAGCTAGTGCGTAGCAGATACTGAAGTTAAAGGCTGAAGACCTGATGTGCTTTCCTTTGTTTTAGTAATTGTGCTTGCTTTTTACAACATATGTATTTTTTTACTTGCTTAGCAGAGCTATGAAAGAGTGAGCAACTCTTCCTCTAGAAGTTTTTTGACAACCCCCTCCCCTGCTGTTGGGTTAAAACTGATATCCTTTTTGGTTTTGCTTTGTTTCTATTTTTTGAAGAAAAAGCTTACTGAGGGGAAAAAAGTATAATCAAGTCTACTATTTGATTTTTGTAGTATTCAATTTTGGGGAAAAAGAAGAAATAGTTTTAACTCTGTAAAAGGTAGTGGGGATAGAGGGGTAGAGGATAAAATATGGAACTGAATCCTGGTGTAATTTCTTCGACTTCATTGATTTATACCAGGGATTAATTTGTTCCTCAGCAAATGCTATGTACCATGTCTTGCACACCTGGCTAGCAAAACCTATCTGCACCCAGCTAGGTCCTTCAGGTTTTCTTTAGAATGTCTGCCCAGGAAGAGGCTTTTTTTTTTCCCCCCCTAAAGATTTTCTCAGAATAACCCTCCAAAGCAGAAAGAAAAACAGAGGTCCCAGCCTGAGCTGGAATACTTGGCTGATTGTATCTCCTCCTCCTATGCCAATTCAGTCCTCGGTCTGCTAGTGCCTGCTCATAACCTTTTCTCCTTTATAAGTGTGTCTGACATGACATCAGAACATTCTGTACTCTGAGGCGAGAACCATGCAAAAATCCTTATTTTCTGTATGAGCATTGAGACCACTGATACTGAAGAACATAAGATGAGCAACTGGAATGTTGGAAGAAAAACCTTTTAGCTTTTGAAGAAACTCTAGTGCCAAGGAGCTCAAATGCAGTTCCCGAAGTGGGTGAATAGGATCAATAGGTAATCAGAGTTCCCAGCTCTTGGAGAAGAAAACACTCTGTGGCTTATGGGTGGCATGTCTGGCTTGCCTTAAGGCTCTGCTGCACCCCAGGGCTTTCTGCTGTTGTCCAATGAACTGGCTGACAGATTTCTTGGGGTTAAAGAGATGTTTTTGTGGATGGCTTACGAATTTATGGGCTCTTCACAAGAGAATAGCGCTGTTAGGTGTGAAAGTGTCTGGTAACACTTAGTGGCAGCTAACGACTTCAAACGCTTGCAATGTTGTGTTGAAAGTAATTGCTGTGTACCTGTATTTAACAGTGGCAAGGAACCATTTTAAAAGCAAACTCGTGCCCACTGTATAGTACAAGCTGGGCTGCCTGCAGCTTCTCAGCCACTAGAGAGCAGCAGGGTCCCGTTGGTAAAGGGGTCCTCTAGCAGCTGTTTTGTTTCTGCTATACTTGGGTCTTCAGAGAATCTGTGGGGCTGTGGACTTTGGAAGGCAGGAATAGGAACCCGGACCAAGTGTAAAATGCATGTCGTTTTAGGGATTCATGACGCATCCTAGAAACCTCAGGTTGAACAAGTGATCCATTGTGGATGCTCCACCTAAATCACAGTTCAGATGGTGAGACAGACTTGTAATGTGAATTTAAGATGCTGTCTTTTCTAAAATTTAATTACGTGACAAGTAAAAGCCCCATTTAGTTGGATGAAGGAGGAGGTGCGTAGCCCCTGTACCAAGTACCTTTTGGTGCTGCTATAGTGTAGCTAATTTTGACTTTTTTTAGGCTATCTGTTTTTCTTCTCTTCATGTAGACAGTGTTGCATGCAGTAGTATCACATTGCAGTCATCTTGGCCCTTGGTATAAGAAGGACTTTGAACATAAATTCGTGTCCTTGCACTTTGGAACGCACCTGTGACTGGAGATTACAGTAAGTGTGCAGCAGTGGTTATGAAATTTGGTAGGAGCTGTAAACAAAAAGCAGAGACAAACAGCAGAGGGTGCATTATTAAAGTAGTCAGCATTACGTTTAATTTGAGAATATTTTCCTGTCGTTCACAACTTCTGAGTTATAGTTCAGACATGGTAGGAGAGAAATTGGCATCACACATAATATAACTGGAGATGTTAACTGAGAATTAAAGCTCAGCAAATAATAGTGGCACCCCCCTGCCCAAATTTCTTAAAGAAAAAAAATAGGACAGTAAGATTGTCATACTTAGGAATTATTCATCTTCAGCAGAACAGATTTTCTGGTTCACAAGCAGCTGGATTCCAATGCATGCTTTAGCTCTCATCAGGAAGGAGAAATAATAACAAACTGCTTGTTTTTCTGTTCACCATCTTGAAATAGATGCTTGTTTTTGTACTGCAATTGCTCTTGTTGGTGACAGGACATGGAATTTTCAGCTCTTGTAGCTCAGAACCTCTTCCAAGTCTCCTGGACTGTACATTTTGACTGTCTTTTGAAGAGTGCCATGTGACTTACATCTTTTCTTAAACTAAACTTAACACAGTTCTAGCACATCAGGCAGCTATCTTAATCTCGATTTTATCTGCAAGGAAATTGAGACAAAATGTGAAATGGGTTTCTCTGAAAGACAAAAGAGAAAAGATTGTATCCCAGGAACCCTGATATCTAGTCTCAGCAACAATCTAACTAGCTCGTGCCTCACCTCCCTGGCTTTAAGGAAAAATAAAGCCTTTTCAGATAGTTCTGCTTACAGAAGACTCTTACACTGGTTGCAATCCTGTAAATTGTGTCTCAGTGATTCTCACAGGGTAGAAAAGGTGATGTGTGGTGCAAACCCTTCCCTCTGTGATCAGCTAAAACCTCTTAGTGCTACTCAAATCTAACATGCTTGCTGGGTAAAAAATCTTGGTGATAAAAAAAGGAATTATGATTGTTCAACATTAGTTAAACCCAAACGGCTGAAGAATTGTCACCTGTTGGCTTCTGTTGCTACTTTTATATTAAAAGGCAAACAAACGAATGAAAACTTCTTTTAGCTTTTGGTCATTATTGGTGTTTGTAGCTCTGGGGATAGACGAAATAGAGCATAGTCTGGGCATTGTTAGTGTAAGCTTGCCCCTAAAGCTCTTGACTCTGACCTTGATTGAGTGCCTCTGCAGAGTTTGACCTTGCTTTCCTCGAGAGTCTCACAAGAGCATAATAATGATAACTTGGCGGGAAAATACGGGTAGCAGACTTCTGGCCATTGTGATGTAACCTGACAGTTCTAAGCTTTTTCATTAAAAGATGACCATTAGACTGATGATCCTTAGCAACTGTTTGGAACTAGGTCAGTGAGAGACTCTGTGGCACTTGAAATTGCGTGTGTATATTTAGCTTATTTACAACCTATATTAGCAGTGTAATCTACTCTGCAGCAAGGGCATCACTAGCCTTAGCAAATGAAAATGTAGTAACAGATTGCTGGGAAGATGTAACTAGGAGGGTGGTGTCTGTCATATTTGGGCAATAGCTGTAATGACTGTTTCTAAGATATACAGGCTCTGCTACGTTCCTTAGTGTATTGCGGGGGCATTTATCGGTTGTTTCACACCTGTATATGTATACTCAGGTAAAACTTCTGCCTGAGGGGCATATTCAATGCATTCTGCTTATACATGATAAATGTGGCATCTACTTTGTGACATTGCATGTAACGATGCTTTGTGATCTCGATGTATAGAACTCTTCCATACTCATTTACTGTAATCTCTACCTACTTATGCTGCAGATGTAGTATGTGTATTGTCTTATATGTGCTCTTATGGAAACAAGAAACATGGGTATGGGTTTTATAGGCTGTGTATATTTCATGTATCAAACATGTTTATGGCATGTAATACACATCAATGGAGAGATTTGTGTCTGTAGCATATGATACATGTATGCTGAATTATGTGCTGGGGTGGTGCAGTTGGCTGGCTTCATTTCTATAACAGCAAGTGCAGGATTGTAAGTGTGAATGGCAAAGCCAGCTGGAGGAGACATTTTTTTCAACTGTCTGTGAAGTATTTTCCAAATAGCTTTCTTTCAGAGATCATGAAGAAAAATGACAGTTGTCCTCAGGCATTTGTCTAATTGAAGGAATGGGCTCTATCAGCCTTGCTGCTGCAGTTGGTAATAATTGAGGTGATGGACAGGAATGGTATTTACAAAGCAATTTCTATATGCTTATTGTAAAATGAGTTTACCGATTGTAGGAAAGAACCTTTTCTGTCCTTCTGTCATTTTAGTGGTTCTTGGGAGTTCAGAGCTGTTTTTGGTGGTTTCCATTTGGTCTTGTGCAGAATAAGACTCAAGAAAATCTTTTTCTGACAGGCATTCCTTTCCACGGTATTTTTGTAGGGCAAAGAAATGTTCTGCCTCTCCCTATTCCGTAAAGAAAAAAGGAGGGAGATGACAGTTGTTTCAGGATCGTTTTTAGTTATCCTAAATAGGACAGAAAGCAGAAATACTTAAGACTATTCCACTCCCAACCATGCTGTTGGTACAAAATAATGATCTACAGGTAACACTATCATTTATTCTCTTTAGACTCAGTTTTAGATTCCTATATTTCCTATATCAGTCACGCAAACAGCATGCAAGTCATGAGCTGGGAACCACTGCTCTTAGGCAGATAGAAATTTTAATTGGAGTCAGGCCATCCTAGAAAGGACAATACAGTACTTGCTAAAGCATTTGGTGTTTTTCTCAGCTAAAACAAAGGCCCAGGTGGGAAGCAGATCTACATAACCCCTGCTTACAGGAAGGGCACTGCATGTGTTGTCGGAGTTTGAGATTCAAGCCTCTGAGTTCTTCTGATTAGGTAAAGGTGTCCTTTTCTAGACTGACTGCTTTTTGTACAAGTAATGAGTTGCATCTTCCTTGAATGAGAAGAAAAATGACTGATCTTGTGAGAGTCTCAATCACTGGACTGCAGGGTATTCTGTAACAAAACATCGTTCCTTCTTTTTTAGTTTTGTTTGTAAGGTGTTTTTTTTGTTTGTTTGTTTTGTACAGGTGCAGAATGGAAGCAAGTACCAAAACCTTACTGTTCTTCTACTTTGGCTTGTCCTATTTCTTATGAACACCCAATTTTTTTTTTTCTTCTTTCAACTAGTAACACCTTGTACTTTGCGGTCTGTGCTTGCTTGATCAGAGGGGCTTTTTATCTGTGGAAGTTTCTTCATGCTTTCATGCAGATATTGTGCTTTTCTTCAGAACTGTCTGCTGGGTGCTGATGCTCAGTGTTGGAGGAAAGGGGCTGTTATTTGTCCAAAAACCACAAGTGGTAAAAATTCCAAGAGCATCGTGCTGGGACTTAAGCCACTTGCCTGATTTTTCGTGGCTAAACTGAGGAGGGGAAAGAGTTAAGTTCTTACTGAAACTGTTTTGTGAACATAGCACAATAAAGCAAAATGTTTGGATTTTTTTAGAGGATAGGTGTTTACATTGCAATATCCGGTTGAATATGTATGTCTAAGCCTGGGAAGACACTTATCCTGTGGTGAGCAATGCAGTATGCTGCTTAGCTGTACATGTTTGTTCACCCCTGCTTTCAATTGAGAGTCTAACTTTTGTTGCTTGTGTTTGAGTATTGGCTGGGTTGCTCACAAATGATACAAGGCCTAAGTACTGCTATGCCGAACGCTTCTTAGAGTGTGATTTGGAATCCAGCTCTCTGGTGCTTGCATGTGGTTCAGCAGATGGAAGCAAGGATTTATTTTAATCTTAATTTTGCTGTTCTTGGGGCAAATAAAATTTAGGCATATTCAAATTTTTAATGAGAACTATGAGAGTTTGTCACACCTGTGTAGGCAATGGGTTTTATCTTCCCAAATAGTTGAGTGAAGTTTTTCCAGTGTGCTTGGGGCTCTTGAGCTGGTGTGCATGTTTCTGTGCGCAGGTCTGGGTTAAATACAGCAAACTTGACTGACCTGAGCTAGTGAAGCAGATATTTTAGCTGGGTAGGGAAGAATGTGCTGTTCCAGAGACCTTTTGTACTTACAGACTTGTTCTCCTGTGGTTAATGGTGTGTGCTGTGAGCTGTGACCCATTAGGTAAGTACTGTACAGGTAGAGGAATTCCAAGGAATTTGGACAGAGTCCCCTTGCTTCCTTCATATACAACGTATATAGTGCAAACCAAATGCCAAGCTCCAATGGAAATTCATTCCAATGGGTCACCCTATGTTTTGTGAGGGACTGAATTTAATTGATCTACCCTAGATCCCCTCCATTAGATTTATGAGAAGAAATGAGCTTCCCTTTTGGATGCTCAAGTGAGAGGTCTTGAGCAGTGTAAATAAGCAGTGCCAAATAATTTGCTTGAGTTCTAAATTGCAAAGAAAACTCAAACTGGGAAAAAGGTCCTGGAACCTTTGTCCTGTTGCCATCTTCTGATGAATTATTATTGCAAAGTCATGACACTGATTTAATTTGCTTTGCTTGCTATCTTAGGCTCAACTGTCCCCTTTAATTTGGAGGAAGAGCACTACCTGAAGAAATGAACTGTGAAAGTATTGTCCTAATGCTGAAAAAAATACGTAATGTGCTGTGCTATTTGAATCGTGTTTGACAATTTCTGGAATTCTGGATGGTATCTGAAGAATCTGGGGTTTGCTACAGTGTACGAGGCCAAAATTTAAATGCCTGTTACGCATGGTACTCTGTTAGTAAGAATTCACAGACTGAAGTCTTTAATAGTTATTGCTGACATGAGAATTATTTCTCTTGGAAGGGAAGGCACAAACAGTATAGGTTAAACTCGAAGCAGAAAGCCCTGTTGGAATCAGCCTTCTTTTCAGCCTCTTCAAGTATTGTTGAAATGGCCAGCAACTAATACATAACACAACATATGTTCCACAAGTTGTGTTTTGTTCTGGTAGGAGAGATTGTATCCAGTGTGGCTAAGCCTATTGCAACCCCTTTCTGTCCCATGTTGTTGCCCACATTGTTGATGATAATGATGTGGTTCTGGTAGGAGTTGAGAGTTACTGCTCCTAGGTTTTGGGTCAGGTAACCTTCTGTAATGCACTTAGCACATGTAGGCTGTGCTTTGCACTGAGGACAAGTATGTATACACCTGTATTTTAATTCAGAGGCCAATTATTACTGACCAAAATGACAGACATGTTAAAGCTTTATGGCAGAGGCCTGTGCAGTTTATGCAGCTTATCCAAAAGCTGATTTCTCACTAACTGGGGACTTGATTGAAAGCACTTCTATTATTTTTTGTCAAACTACAATGAAACTGTTCTGTTCTTTGGTCAGGTGGCATGGAAGGGACATCCTGAGTCCTTTGGGGTAAAAACGCCTTTGTGTTCCTTCACAGCATGTTTTTTGGGAGATGAAGGAAGTGGTGCTGAGACAGTGTTTAACCCAAGTTATCAGGATTTGCGGTCATTAAACAATGTGCACAACTGCCTTCTGAACTGGGCTGCTTGTCGAAGAGTTCGTGGCAAGTCCTGAATAAGTGTTCTACTGAGCAGGGAAGAATTGGGGAATGCATGGGCCACAAGAGTGCCTCCATCTTGCTTTGTAATACACTGAGGTATCAGCCTGTTGCTGGTATTTCTCACCCTGCAGCCTGTGAAATTCGTGTCATCTGTTTTGTAACACAGTCCTTGCGTTTCAGAGAACAACACATGCAGGTATCCAGTATCACATATCCAAAATAAAATTGACTGTGTATGTTCAAATTATAGCAACTGCTGGTTGGTAGTGCATGACTTAAAGGGACAGGTCTGTAGGGCACTAAAGTAAAGTAAGAATAGTTAGCCATACATGCTCCTTGCATGTATTCACAAGTTGTCACATGTCAAATCGTAATAGGCCTCATTCTAATTTAATATGCAAAGACCAAAGGATGGCCGAAGTCCTAGTGTAAGGAAGCATTCCAGTGCCAAAGATAACATGACTGTTCTTGCAGAAAACTGTTGGAATGCAAAAGTAAATGCAGATAAATATATTAGTTTTTCATTTAAACTCACAAAATTACTCCAGAATTTAAGCAGGAAAAAAGAAACGTGCGAGTTTTAGAATTTGAAAATTGGAGTTTTGACCTAGCAGGGGTTGTTCTGTTGTTATAGGCATGTCAGGTTTCTCATGCAGAAGCTGCCACTTTCGACTGTGTGCACAGAAAGGAAAATCAGTTAAACATGCCCCTGAACTGTAGGAAAAGGGGAGTTTGAATGGGAAGATATGGCTTGAATTTTTCCAGGTCTGTAAGGGCAGTCGTCTCCCTGCCTGACCTGACAGAGCTTCTGTAGCCAGATATTGTGCATCTGAGTGACTTTGTTAGTCTTCTGAATAAATTGTATGTATTTCCTGTGTTTAAAAATAACTGGTTTTAATTAATAAATTGTTTTCTTACAGTGTACTCTCAGTGCCATCTCCTACTCTGTACTCATCTCCCAGGGATGACATTTTACTGTCCCTTAAATGCATGGGAAAGCTGTTATGGAAAGGACTGCCAAAGAATCTGGGCTGGCATTGGTTCATGTCCTTTATTCAGGGGAGGATTTTTAGTTTTTCAGAGGATTTTTCTTTCCTCTTTGCTTAATTTATAAGTCCTCTTCTGAGGATGCTGGAAACCCCAGAATGTTTGACTAGGAGAAAGGCAGAGAGATTGTTGATCAACCTGAAGCATTGACAACCATTTGCTGCCCTAATGAATCCATCGTTAGAGGGATCATTAGACTACAAGAGTAGTCATTAAACAAGGATCTAGCAACACACAGGCTCTCATGGAAGCAGTCAAATCGTGCTGTTGTGATTTGTACAGAAATAGTGCTTGATCATGTTTGGTATTTTTCACTTTGTGAGTCAGGTGTTTGAGCTGTCTCTCTTATTACATAGCTTCTCTTTTTTTCTAAGAGCCTCAGACAGGTGGCCAGCATCCTCTCTGCAAAATAAAAATGCGCCGAGAATGTTGGCGTGCAAGTAAGTGTTGCTTACTAATCAGTGAGGTACTTGGAATTAAAGGGATAGTCCACATGCATGTGTACCCTGTCCTAAGTGGGAGGATTCTCATGGCACAGCCTCAGAGAATTATTTTCAGTTTTGTATGTGTGAAGGGGGTGGGAAAGGATCCCCAGTCTTGCTGAAGTGAATTCCACTAGTGTTCAATGAGACTGAGGGTGAAGAAATTGTACTGGCATGGCCATGGCAACAAAAAGCAGACTGGTGAAAGGGCCAGTTTTTCCTTGCCAAAGAAAGTGATTACCAAATGCTACAATTGCCTAAAGCAATGTAGTATGGGTCTCTTGTTGATTAATTAGATAACATCTATGGGGATTTTGAGGGTTTGCAATGTCCACTGTGCAATTTATTACTGAAGAAAGCATGCGGAAGTGCAAACTTTGACCCTTCTTATTTGCACTTATTCCTGCAATTAAATGAGAATCTTGTGTAGTTGATGAAAGATTCCACAGGAGACCAAGCTCATTAATACATGGAGCAAAACTTCTTTATGATAGCCTCCAAAGGGCTACTAACCCTTTCACCCAAAGTTGCACACACTCACTCTTGGTTAAAATTTAGGAATGATATTGTGGGGTTTTGGTTCCCAGATGCTGTGGGAAGAAGGTGAAAGTTAATTTCCTGTGTTAACAGGTAGCCAGTAATGTTATGTACAGGTGGCTTCTGGATGTGTGGTGACACTATAAAAATCATGGCAACAGGTGGCTGAAGTATTCAGGTTCAGGTTTTTCCATATGCAGAGGAGGAAGAAAAGGTATCAGCCCTTGAGAGAGGCAGAGTATGCACAGCTACTGAAGCAAATCTTCAAATATGGAGTATTGGCGTTTTGTCTAATCTGTAGATTTTTGTTTCTTGTACTTGAAAAAACCTGTTTTATTTGACTTTCTGTTATTTAAGTGGGTGTTTGTTAGAAGGCATTTTGATTGTCGGTGTGTGCATCTGATGCATAGATACCAAGGTGACAGGAGCTCCAGAAACTGATTTGAAGAGTTGCTCAAGCTATTAACTTACAAGGATGAGCAGAGCAAAAAGGACAGTACAATAAAGTAGAATATAGCAATTGAGGATTTTTAAAAGAATACATAATACTGAAACACTGTTTCCTTTCCCCTTGTTCCTGCTGTTATAAATCTTCCTTTTTTGACATGTTTAGTTATCTATGTTCCAGATGGCAGTTTTTGATGTTCAGAGTTCTTGTGAAGTTTATTTTCAAACAAAACTGAGGCAGTCCATGCAAGAAAAAACATTTTGACTTGGGTTGACAAATATTTTCTAACCTGAAACTAATATTTTTTTAAAGGTTCAGGCTGTTGAACAATGAAAACTAAAGCTGTGTCAGGTTGATTTAGAGATGGTTTTTTTTTTTTGACAGCACACTTGAAATTCACACAGCTGAGTTCTAGTCACTCCCTTAGAGAATTAAAGTTCCTATGTCACTTTTCCACCTGAAAATACAGCTTCATTTGGGAGCATTCCATGAGACCCAGGGGATCTTGATGGAGAATCTGTCACACTGTTTTCCCTGGTTTGGTTTTGTTACCAGAATTTTTGCAAGGCTTGTCCTGAGGCTGCTATTCCTCCCAGTGCTTGACCCTTGGTAGAGCTTCCTTAGCATATTAAATGCCTGGGAATCTTCCATGTAGTATGTGTCTTTCTCCTGGTCTAAAATCTGTTCTGCATGTCTAATTGTCTTTATGTGGTGTCTTTGGTTCCTGGACCTGAAACCATCCATCATCCACTGTCATTTTGGAAGCAGCGTTGCCCTCCAAGAACTCTTATCAGCTTTCACTCATGTGAACCTGAGCTAAAAAACCAATCAGCGTCCCAGTTCTGATGCCACCTGCTGCTACTGCCTTTTTAGCTATTCCTCAATCCCTCTCCTTCTCTGCCTTTTCTGTGAGCAGTCAATGGGGACAAAAAAACCCCTAGTTGTGAAAGAAGGCTGAAAGTCCAAGTTTGCTCACGCCCTCTTTCCATGGGGTGGGCTGTCTGAGCAGGAAGGTGGGACAAGGGGAAAGCCTGTCCAACTGGCTTCTATAGCAGGCTATTATCCCTTCTTACCCTTTTTCATTTGGTTGATTTGTAGCAGCAGCATATTTGGTAATATAAACCCTGTCTCTTGGGATTAAGAGTGCAGTTACGCTTGCAACAGCTGCCTGCGTATGTCTTACCCACTACAGAAAAAGAACATGCTGCTCCTCCTACTTTCTCCTGATTTTATCTAGTATTGTTGCTTCCCACCCTCTCTTTGTTTCTTTTTCTGACCTCCTCACAGCTCCACGCCGCTCCACTCCATACTTGCATCGTCTCTTGAGAAGACCACAGCTGAGTTTCCTAGCACAGCACCAGGAGACTTGGGGGGGGGGGGGGGGGGGGGGGGGGGGGGGGGGGGGGGGGGGCCTTGTTGGTTTAGCAAAGG
>NW_008795485.1:735355-745028 GCF_000699145.1 Aptenodytes forsteri
AGGCAAAAGGCGGGGGGGGGGCGGGGGCAGGGAGGGAGCCGAAAGTGAGCCAAGCCATTGCTGGCAACCCTTGTCTCGGTGCTAAACCTACTCCTTTGAGAGAGACCAGGCAGGGGAGGGACCTTACTTTGTAGAGAGGAGAAGGAGAAAAGAAACTTGGAACTGGCTTCCCTTGTGGCATGTCTGTGTCCTGAACATCCCCTCCCCACTCCACTGTTTGTTAAATGAAAAGCATGTGAAGAACATGAGGTTTCCTGCTTGAGAGGGAGGGCAGTACTGGACTGGGTGAGGGAGGAGGAAGGCAAGTTGTGGTTTTGTGGTGTGGTTTACATCGAGATCAGAGCTAGTGTGCCTGGGGGTGGGAGCAGAAAGAGAAAGGGCATCTGATGCCAGCTGCCAATATGACAGAAACCCTGCAGCTCCCAGCCCTGCAAGTCCCAGAGCAGCAGGTGGTGGAGGGTGGCCGTGCCTGGTCCAGTTCGTCCACCCCAACCCTGCGCAGGAAGCGCTTCAAGATGAGGCGGATGAAGAATGTGCAGGAGCAGAGCCTGGAGGCCAGCAGGTATCAGGATTATCCTTCCTCCAGCAAGGAATACCTGCAGCTCCCATCCATTGAAATCACCCCCTCCAGTGATGAGGACACTCCGTGGTCCAACTGCTCCACACCCAGTGCCTCCCCGCGGCGCAAGCGCTTCCTCCTTCGGAAGTGGCTGCGTGTGAGAGAGAAGAAGGAATACAGTGAGAGCAGGTATGTTTTTGGCCACTTTCTCTTCCCTGCTTCCAAGAAGTGCCTGTCCACAATAGGTAGGTTGTTCCCCTAGAAATCTTGGCGCGCTTCTCCCTGGGACTTTGTCCTCACCTGTTGGCTGGAATGGGTAATGTAGTTGGTTGGACTTGCTGATGCCAGACCAAATGGCCTAATCCTTATGTGCAAACAGTAGGCATATTAGAAACAGCAGTGCTAGGATCTGTCCTTGTTCATGGTCCTCTGCATACCTTCTGCAGGTAATACAGAGCCAGTGAAAAGAGCTTGCTTCTGAGTGAGGGAGGCTGTCCTGAAAGAATGGGTGATAAGACTTAAGTTCATTAAGGTGTCCTGAAGAGACCCTTGAGAGAGAGGAGGTGACCTCTCTGCTGGGATTACCAGGGCAGGGAGTGATGATGCCAAACCTTTGTCAGTGTTTTTTTTGGTGATGTTCATTCTTACTGCTGAGACCTTCTCAGAAATCCTTCATTCAGTTGCTGACATTGGGAGAATGTGAGAACAAGAGAGAAACAAAGCAGCCCTGTGGCTAGTAGGTGGGTCTGCATGTCGAGATGTCTGGGTTCAGTTCTTGGCTGCTTTCCGGACTTGGAAGTCACTCAGCCCTTTGGCTCAAAAGGGGACAAATAATTCATAAAGACCTCCAAGAGCTTGTCAACACAGGAAAATTAATGTCCAGGGAGTTATTGTGTGGCCATATGAAGAAAAAGCTATACCTTTGTAACCCTCTGCAGGTGCAATCAGGGTCTACAACACGCAGTATAGTTTACTCTGCCTTTTTCCTGAAGGCCCAAAATACACAAGATGATTTAAAGGTTTCTCTGAGAAATTAGTGCATTATAAATCCTCATCCTAGCTTAGTGTGGGCCAGTTTTTCTTTTGTTGCTTTGCAACTCCCATACAGCCTATATGTGTGGGTTTATGCCTGAAAATATGTACTGTACTTCCATAAAAAAAAGAAACTTCTCTTACTGTTTCTGCACGCAACATAACTAGGTTGACTCACTGACTGCTGTGTTGCTTGAGTGTTTATAGGACAGAGCTTTTTCTTCTGCTAACATCCACTTTGATTATGTGGTAACTCTTCTTGTGTGAGGTCCCTTTAGCAAGGTCAGTCTGTCATTTTATTAAGCTTTGGGGAAGTTTCATCAATAAATGCATGCCATCAAGGATTTGATAATACCTCTTTTAAAAAGTTAACATTGAAAAACATATCTTGGTTGAGAAAAATTAACTGATTTTCACTTAGCTGTGGTGATACAGGTAGTGATTCAGTTATAGCATAGAAAACAGGAAGGATAATGCATAGGGCATATGCTAATGTGTCAATCACAAAGTTCAGGTCTGAAGTTCAACAGAGAGGATGGCTTTTCAGCTGAAGGATTTAATTTGGGCTTATTGATGGTGAATGTGTTTGAAATGGAGGCCAAGACATTTCTTTTGGTGTGAATGTGTAAGAAACTTAGTTCATTCATGTACACATGATAATCTCCATGGCTATGCTGACAGCTTTCTGCTTATTCATCATTAAGACATTTCTGCCTTAACCCTGGTTATGTTTTTGAAGCAGTGACTGGAAAAAAGCTGAAGTGGTTGATGGATTAGGTGGTATTAGCATACCAAAGCCAGCATGGCACCTCCTTTCTTCATATGTAGCAGGCTCCAAAACTATCCCTTTTGCAATGGGAAACATGATGTCTTCAAATGGAATTTTTCCCTTTCTAGTCTGGGGAGGGGGGGGGAACCCCAACAGTTTGCTGGTCACTTTGTGCTGAGCCTCTGGGCTTGCAAAATGCAAAGATCATCACTGGGCTTTCAAAACTCAGCAGACATGAAAACAACACAGGGAAAGCAAAATCTGTGGGGAGTTAGTCACAGAAAGAGTGATGAACCCTAAAGGATTTTGTGGCATTAATTTGAAAGAGACTAGTAGCTAGCACCGTGGGGTAAACCTTACTGTACCCGAGGCTGTTGCATGTGAAACCCTGTTCTAAAATAGCCCAGGAGGCTGGCTTTCTGTACAGCAGATACTGCCTGTCTATCTTCCCCTACTTTAGGCTTGGTCATCTAGAGCATTGGCTCTCTCTTGCTGCTGTTTTATTTTGATGTTGCTCTTTGTAACAGATGCTAGTAATGTCATTTATTGTACAATTAATTTGTTTAAGGGCAACAGGGACTAATGTACTAGAGTAAAGGCTGAAGCATTTCATCCAGCGGTTTTTCCACCAAGCCCTGTCTTGGGGTTGAGTTACAGTGATGATGCTTGAACTGTCCAGCTGGTTAATTGTAACACGATTGTAACAGGGATTCCCAATGTGGTCAGTGTGCCACACATCTGCTTAGGAGCGTGGTACGCTATTAAGCGCTAAGGTTCCCAAATTTCACCTGGTAAAGGGGGCAGCCATCAGCATGCGGTTCCCACCAGAGAAATTAATGCAGTTTGCTTCCAGTCACTCCCTCTTTCTAGTTAAATTGTTGTCAAGCAGTTTGAATTTTTTTTGGAGTCTGGTAACCTTTACCCCCATTATGTGGCCAGATATCTGCCTGTTTGTATGGCAGGGTTTTCCCAGGAAAGCTGGTAGTTGAGAGCAAACTGTGCACCAGCTGACTTATTCCAGTGATGCATGTGTTGCTCACGTGCCCCTGAGCAAGAGCAATAGCTCTGTGACCATTAGCATACAGTAAGCATCCAAGTGAATAAACAAATGCTTTTAGGACTCGAAATGCTGTCTGTAATGCTCCAGGTCTGATGAAGGCTGGCTGCTTTTTTCATCTGGAAACTCCAGCCTGCAAAATGTTCTATATTGCTAGTTAGTTTTTAACAGCCTGGATAATCCGAAGGTTTGTTTACCTGCTGGTTCTCTAAAAGCTGTTAGGTGGCTGATGGTGAGAGCAGAAGAGAGACTGATTATTTCTTTTCATTAAACAGCAGAGGTGGCATGTAAGAGCCTTGCTTGCCTATCACAGTTTTGTTCAAGGTGAAAGAGCAGGGAGAAGCCATTTCTCGAGGGTAGGAGTTTCCCTGTAACTTGTCCTTGTACAAAAGCATGATGATCCAAACTGCAGGTTTGGTGCTCTGGGGGCCTATACAGAGGATAAATAGGATGATTTTTATAAGGGATGCAGACAGCTTCTTACCTATATTCCTCATCCATCATTTGCTACCCAGGTAATGATGGAAGTTATTTACCTGCATACAGTTTTATAAAGTATGAACCCTGCACACAAGTGCACAAATTTTGTATTAAGGCATGATGATATTTATTTCCTCACAGGCTAGTGGATACAATCTATTAGCATTTAGCTATGCATGTAATGAACATGCATTATTGATGTTGGGATGCGAGAGTGTATCTGCTTTAATTTATTATTCATTTCTTAAAGCCACCCTCGCTAGTAATCTCTG
The DNA here is from genome assembly GCF_000699145.1 of Aptenodytes forsteri. Classification (NCBI taxonomy): domain Eukaryota; kingdom Metazoa; phylum Chordata; class Aves; order Sphenisciformes; family Spheniscidae; genus Aptenodytes; species Aptenodytes forsteri. The sequence goes on from NW_008795485.1 coordinate 739,525, forward strand.
GAATTGCATGTGATTCTTGATGTGTAAGGCAAGAACTGCTGAGAGGGTAGATCACTTGGGCTTAAAGGACTGTTCTTTTGGCCTAAGATCGGTATTGGAATGAGATCCTGTGCTTCCACCCTTCCATTGGCAGAAGCTGAGAGTAAATAGGCGGGCCCAATACTATCATTGTCTGACTTGGGCTCCTGTGTGAATGTTCAACAACAGTACATATGTAATAGTTGAGGTATAGTAAATCTTTTGTTCTTGAACAGTTTCCTATGAGGCATTTTGTGCTGGGCAAAGATCGTGCTAGTGGCAATCTGAATGTGCTCCGCTACTGTGGGAAGAAACAAGCCAGAATGCCAAGGATGGTAAAAGGTTTGAATCATCTTTTACTCATTGTTATTCCTTGCTGAACTTGCTTTTGCAGGAGGTCCTGGAAGCTGTTGTGTCCTGATGCCTGCAGTCCCTTTCCAGAGCTCCCTTTCCCTTGAGCTCTCCAAAATCACGTGGTTTGTCTTCTGTTAACGCTTGCCCAAAAGATAAATTTGTTTGGTCAATCACAGCGTCCAGACTAGTTAATAATGAAATGTGAAATGTTGGTGCTTCAAAGAATGTAGAACTTGTTATGGATTTTGTTGGATCAGTGGGGAATAAATTGTGTTGTAGCTCTTGACATTTCTAAGGTTGAATGTACTCAGTTTGGTCCTCTGCTGGAAACTCTGGCACTTACTGAAGTCCTAAATGACAGGTTCAGCTAAAGGGAAAGACTCACCTATATCCTAAAATGTCTCTAACATAAGATGTTAAAAATTAAGTATATTAGAAGCATTCCATCTCATCTCATTTTAGAAAAGGGTATGTGCTGTGGAGACGGAGGTTTCTTGAGCTGCCGGACACACAACCATAGATGTTTTACAGACGAATTCTTCATAGCTTATCTGATAGTGTGAAACAAATGACACATTAGGAGAATCTTCAGCACCGTTCAGCAGTGTGCTCTGTGACTGTTACCGTTCACATTCTGTGGCAGAAAGAGGTAAAGTTTCTATCTTTTTTCCTTAAGAAAAAAGTTCACTTGTGAAGTCTCTTGTCACCCTACTGAGATACATCAGTCAACAGTGAACTGCTGAGTTGTTGGAACTTGTGCTAAAAATATTATTTACAAATAAGTGTGTTAGATATTTTGACTTTTCTCATAAAACTAAATGAATCTTTAATTTCAAGTAGTGGATAATATTTTTGCTTTTCTTAACAAAACTGAAATTCACTCTGAATGTTTCTGCTTATTAATGCTTCGTTCACCTTTTTCTTGCTTCCACACCCAGGAAAAATACTGTGGTGTTTTCTAAAGGAAAAAGGATTTTTCTCCCCATTTTGACTTCTCATAAAACTAAATGAATCTTTAATTTCAAGTAGTGGATAATATTTTTGCTTTTCTTAACAAAACTGAAATTCACTCTGAATGTTTCTGCTTATTAATGCTTCGTTCACCTTTTTCTTGCTTCCACACCCAGGAAAAATACTGTGGTGTTTTCTAAAGGAAAAAGGATTTTTCTCCCCTAAGTAACTGCTAAATTGAAAAATAAAAACCCAAAAAGCTACAAGAGCAAAGGCTATAGAGCCTCTCACATTATGGAAACGCAGTCTGAGAAGACTACTGTCTTTAGATAATATTAGTGGCAGTATTTACTATCCTTGGAAAAAGTACTTGATGAAGAGAAAACTGTTAAAGCCCTGTGCTGCTTATAATTAAAGAGAGACTGGAAAGGCTTGGTGGACTAAGGTCTTGTTCACCTCATGTGATACAATTCCAAGAAGCTGCAAAATGAATAACTAAAACTTGTAGTTCTCAGCTTCTCTGGCTTTTGTGAACTTTTTGTGAACTTTCATGTTTCAGTTTTAGGTCAGACGAGAGGAAGTGGAGCTTGTCCTTTGTTAGAAATACAGCGAGCTGCTGCAGTAAGTGGTAGACGTGTGCATACTGGGATTGCCAGTGCATTTTTGTTTTTTCAAGTTTTGATAAAATTCTTGTTGAAATCTCACTTGTTTGAGGAACTGATAGCTCCATAGGGATTTCATAATGGGGGAGGCAAATGGACTTCATTTTTTTTTTTGTGTTCTGCTTGTAGCTGGAGTTGGTTAATTGAGGTTTTCGGGAGGACAAATGTGTGTGTTGAAGTGCTGAGAGGTGTTGGCAGAAATGATTTTGTTACACTTTTTAATACAGTTGCAAGTTTTTTGGAATACATCTCTCCTTGTTAATCTTTTAAACTATATTTAAAACTTTGATTTCTGGAGAAAATTGAAGGAATGTGAGTGACGTGATTATCTTATAGATTGAATCTGGGACTTGAATACATAGTGGGGTATTTAGGTGGTATCTGTACTCTTTTGCATCTTCAAAGCAAAAATGGGAAGAGTTTTATTATATAGATCTCTGTAGTAAGCAGCCCATCTTCTCTGCTTTTGATAGCTTTGGAAAGTCCATAAGCACAAACTTCCATTTATGTGGTATCTCTTCTAATCTGAAATGTGAGAGGGCACAAATGATGGCTTAGTCTCAACTCGGCTATTAATGTAATCTTTTTCCTTTTTGAACCTGCAAGTTTAAATAAGACCTAATTTGTGCTTCCAGTGAACTGAATTTTTTTAAATTGATGCATGCATATCTCTTATGAAGAGTACTGATGTACTGTTTGCTGTGACTGCAGGTTTTTTTGTCATTTTTTTATAACGTGTGCCAAGTGCCTGTGAATCTCACCAGCTCTGTCATTTTTTTTGGCTGACTCTTACTGCCTTTGTGCAGTAGTTTGTGGTTTTCTTTTTAAATATTTGCCTTTCAGTATTTGTGTGATTTAGGATGACCAGTCACACAAGAGTATCAAAATTGACTAATTTACTAACAGCCTGGAACTTAAATGCTGTTGATCTTATCTAGTCAGCAAATATTTACCATTGGGCCGTCTGAATTTCATGTCTTACACAGCACTGTGCCTGTCAATGGTATTTAACAATCAATCACTGTGTTCATTACCACAGTTGTTTTCCACTGGATTGTGTTTTGAAATTAAAGATATTTGTTCATTGTTGAATGTGATGTTGGTGAAAGGGCTTGCCTTGATAGCTGTGAAGGTTGATGTCGATGTTTTCATTTGTGAAATGAATGCAGTGGGAGGAGAAAACTTGCCCATCCTGCCCCTTGTAACCCTTTCCAGCAAGGAGAGAAGAATCTCTACTACAGATTCAGACTCTGGCTCCCTAACTCTGAACGTGACTGCAAAGGACACAATTAGTACTAATTATGATGACGGTCTATGATATATGCAACTGTCCTTTATCTTTTTGGATCATTACTAATGGGTTTAGACTGTAAACATTGCTTTACATCCCCCCCATCTATGAAACTGAATTATTAAAAAGATATGAAGGTCTGGAGTAGGAAGTGCCCCTTTGGTTCTCGGGAATGCTGGCAATACGTTAGGCTCCAGGTAGTGCATGCTCTAAGTTTAGGTTAAAAAAGGCACTTGAAATTTCACCTTCCAGCTCTGCCTTCCATCTGTTGCACTGATTCATTGCATGAGTTTGGGTACAAACTTTCCTCTTGCCTCTGCATATTGCCATTTCAACTTCAGTGAAATGTGCACAGAAACAGGGTGCTTGCTACCTATTTCTTTGAAGAAGCTCCTTCAGAATCAGTCCTTAGATGGAGCAGGGTTGTGTAAACAGAAAGGGTGCTGTGATCCTTAGAAATGTTGTGGTACCTGCCTACCACAGAGCTTGGTAGCAATCCAGCAATTGGAGTTCGCTGAACATGAATCTTCCTTAACTTTTTTAGTGAAGCCTGATGTTACTTGCTGCCTTCAGTGTTAAGGATCTGTTGTCCCTGACAACTTTATACTTGTATGCTGAGAGTGGGAACTTGTAGCACCTATAGGAAAGCTGTATCACTGAAGGTGCTTTGGCTTTTAATTCACAGCCTGAAAGCTTTAGGTCTATCAAAGGACAGCCCTTCTTGATGGGGGAGACTGTTAGCCCTTGGAACTTAGGTCAGTGATTTCTGATTCATGTCCCTTATCCTCCTTTCTCCTTCCCCTCCACCTGACAGTTCCTTGACATTTGTAATGGCAGTCATTTACGTATTCATGCAACCATAGTAACACAGTGCTTTTGATGACAGGAATTTAATTTGCCAAGGACAATGAGGTGCTGTTAGGCAGCTGGGAGGTCTATTTCTGCTGTTTCATGAGAAATATGAGGGGGGGCTACATTCTGGGAAGGGTGAGCAGAGCAGGAGGGTGAAATTGAAAGATAAAATTGTTTTGTCTTTGACAAGCTCCTAGAGCCCCCTGTAGGAAAACACTCAGAGGGACCTTTTCTGACACACCTGAGGCTTGAAGGTCAATCTGGTTTTATTATCCTGTGTTTATGTTGCCAAGGAAAGATGGGCAAGAACACTTACCAGAAGCTTTCAAATTAAGACTGTTTGCACATCATGGAATTCACTATCTAAAATGTTCCATTTTCATTACAAATCTTTTACACTTAATTAAAAGAGAGTTTTGGCTTAAAATAATATGTATTTTGACAATACAAAAATACCATTTAAAAGGCATGATGTATTTAATTTTTTTGCCAGCTTGGACTTAACCGTAACTCCCACCAGATATTGGTACTGTTATACTTCTGGTGGCAGACATCCTAAATATTTTGTGATATATTTTAAGGCAGGTAGAGTCAAGTTTTTGTGCTTGCAGCTGTGAAGATGAGAAGAACCCTTTAGTTGTTCAAATATCCAAAAAGCTTTGTAAATTTTAACAGAAACCTTGATGCAAGTTCACTGTTCTATTGATTATAACCTGCTTATCTTTTAGTTCCCAAATCTATGTTGATGAAAATATTCATGTATTGTGAGATTTCATAAATAGTGGCTTTTAATTCCAAAAACTGTTGTCACAGTTGCTGAAAGCAGTTGAAGAATATATGTATACCTGATTGTCCATTGTCTATTATTCTCCTTTTTGAAATGCTTAATACTGAACCCAACAAAGCCTTATGAATACAGGGGTTAATTAAGCAAAATGAATACAAAATATTCATCTGGGTTCAGACCTGAACGTTTTGCTAATAGCTGTGGATAACAATAGCCTTCTGAAGGCCACATTTTTATGAATAATTCTCCAAACTCATTAAGTGATTCTATCTTCCAGGATACAGACATTTCTTTCCCATTTCATTGCTTGCTCCATTCATCCATCATTGTTGAAAAAATTTCCTCTGAATAAAAATCTGCCAGACGCACCTGCAAATGTGAAAGTATGGTGGGCTTATCGCCCGCATCTGGAGGGTATAGAAGTCCTAGAAGGCTCCTAGTGTGCAAACATTGAGCTGAGTGTCTGAACTTTGTGAAATCTGGACAAATATTTTCTACTAAAAGACCTGCTTAGCTTTAAAAGCCTATTCATGCTTAAAATGGTAAGAGATCTTTGCTCCGCCTTATCATTCTGAGACTGAAATCTCAG
>NW_008795485.1:745050-745736 GCF_000699145.1 Aptenodytes forsteri
AAAAAAAAAAAAAAAAAGCAGGAGGATAAGAATAGTACAAAGTCTAGTTTATAGCTTATAACTTCCCAAGACCAAGTGCGAGAGAAATCTTTAAATATTTAAGACACAAAGGCAAGTTTTACACTTTTTTTTTTTTTAGTACCTGCAGTCTGTTCACGTTCACTTCTGGCAAGATTTGGAAAAGATTATTTTTTTGTTAACTGTCTTGAGTGTTTATCTAAGTATATGTGTGTGTACATGGGTCATGAAGTCAATAAAAACTATTTAGGATGTATAACAAATTACAGATAGTAGAAAAGGTAACAACAAGCATTCTTAGGAATGTATTTCTTTAGTAGAAATGTGGTGGTTGGGTCTTCTGACTGTCGTGGATGGAGTGAGACTGCACTTCACTCGTAAGAGGGAAGCAACAATACTTTGATAGAAAACAGTGAGTTAGTGTGAATTAACAAAGTTCAATGGTAAATGCGACAGTGAACAAGATTCGATGGCAAGGTACGCTTGATTATTTACTGCATAGAGGACAGGGTCAGACAAAACTGTCAGGGACACCCTCCCGTTGAGTCATGAGGTTCAGAAAGGACCCCCTTGCTTTCTAAACTCCTCAGAGAGGAGTTTAGGTGGGGCTGGATCCAATCCTAGTCCCAGCCTTGGTCAACAGTTTATGTCTAAAGGATTATATATGC
>NW_008795485.1:750265-753220 GCF_000699145.1 Aptenodytes forsteri
CAATAACCAAGGGCTATTGTGTTGTTATCTGGCTCCTGAATCCACTTCGTTAATGGACGAAGCTATCATCAGCAGCATCCATTAACGACTACTCCTGGTAGTTATCACTTAAGCAGTGTTACAGGAGATAAAGGTCAGGTTGGGCGTGGGAGCACACCGTCACACTGACGTGGTAGAAGGATGGACTTGGCAACTGAGCTGATATTGTTAAGAAAATAAAAAATGGAACATTGAATACAAATTTGATTTTGAAGATGTTTGAGGATCTGTTTTCCTTTATATACCTATCAAGATACACTGTTATTGCTCAAACGATAGGGAGCTTCTTCCACTGCAAAACTGACTCTTACTTATTTTTCTTCACTATACAGAAGTCTTGCAAATAGTGCAAAATTGATTTTTTTTTATCTCCAGGTTCGAACAAAGTAGGATGTGTGTGTGATCAGAACACCTGTTTTTCAGTCAGTACAAAAAGGTTTCTTTGGTACTTGGGCTACCTGGGTAAATTATTTGGGAGCAGTGAGATGGAGGAACGGTGGAAGTAGACTCTTCAAAGATTTAATTGTTAAAAGGCATGGTTGATCTGTATTAAAACTCTTAATCAGTTTCTAAAGGAGTAAGTAATGTTGTGAGTCTGAATATTGGCATGAGAATTGAGGAAAAACCACAGGGTATAAGCCTTAAAGTAATGTTTAGTGTCTTTGAAATCATGAGAGAGAAAGGGGCACGCTGGGCCTGTGTACCCAAAGATTTAAGCCTTGTCCAAATTCAAGTTTATCATTGCTGAGCTTTGGAATGAGATAAGCTTGCTCTGCTGATTTCCTGAGGTTCTTAACCAGTTTTGGTCTTCTCTGTAGATACAAAACTGACATGACTGTATCTAAAAGCTTCCCCCCGTACTACTTTTCAGTACAAATCGTACCTTTCTTATCTCCCCTTATATTATCTCCAGTACAACAACAGTAATTTGTTGTTATACCACCTCAAAGGAACACGGTCATCTTAAAAGCAGGTCAACTTAAAATGAACTGAAAAGCATAATAAAACAATAGGCACTTCAACTGCTCTGTACATTTTAGGGAATTTAACAGCTGCACTGTCTAATATTCAGAATGTTGAAATGATTTTCTTTGTGTGAAGAGCTCACAAACTTTTGCAAAGCTTCCATGCAAAACAGTCTTGTAGTGAAACATAGCTCATGTCGAATACTGTCAAATAGACAAGTGGGTAAAAACTAATTTCTCTCTCCTGGTCTGAGTTTGTTTCATTGCTCGTAATATTGTGTTCACTAGTGACAAGGGGGTAAGGTGTTGTATTGCAACGTGTTGCAATATCTGGATTCCATTAAATTTTAAACCTTGATTTGGAGGACTTTCTGAATGAGAAATTTAATGATGGGTAGATGAGCATGAAAAGGTCTAAGGTTCATCTTGCATAGCTGTCCAAAAGTAAACTTTCACATGGAATTACCAGCATTGCAGGTGCTATTGTTGGGCTGTGATATATTGGGAATTCTCTTTTGGTAAGTTTTGTTGTATCTGCTTGATTTGAAATGAAATGGCAGAGTTTTGCAGGAGGGTTTTTTATGAAGAAACAAGTAGTTATAGAAACAGTCCCCGCCATGCCTTCTCATATCAAAAGGGTGATAATTCCTTTGAATTAGGAGGGGAAGTGTGGTTCCTTTTGCACTCTTTCCAAACCGGTTCACTGGGCCATAATTAAGCTCAGAAGTACAGGAAAGATGTTTCTTTGCTTTTTGGGATATATTGTTCTTACCCAGCTGTTGATTTATAGCTTGAAGCCAATGTAGAATTCTTGTTCTCTGATTATCCTTTCTACAGTGAGACACTTAAGAAAAGAATGACTAAGTATGTGGGTGTGGGAGCAGAAAATTAAATCTGTCCCCTTGCTGAGAGGTTTTTGCAAAAATGTTTACCTGTCTTGGCTCTGATGGTAAAACTATATACTGTGCAATGGGGAAACAAGCAAAGTATTCTCTGTGGGATTGTGTGTATGTGCCCGCATGAGATGCACGCCTATGACTTCCGTGCAATGCACGTACTTTAAATCTGTAGCTGAAAGTCATAAATATTGCATGAGTTTTGTAGTTTTGTATGTCCAACCTTTTATATTATTTGTTTGAGGATTTTATAAATACCGATCACGAATTACTTTCTTCTGAAAGCTTCAGCCTGCTCTCCTTTCTATCTTAACAGTAAAGAACAGTTTTCTGCCTCATGTTCTGAACAGGCAGCACAAATAGCGGACAGTGCCAGGTGTGTGTGGTGTCTCTCAAATGCAAAGTGGGTCCCCAAGACAGCTATTGTGTTTTTCAGAAAGGTCATGTACAATAAGATGGAGTCCTTGAAGACCTCAGAGAAGAAGCTGGTCAAAATCAAGGTGGTTGATGGAAATATTAAGTGAAAATAAAACTCATTGGCTTTTTTCTTTTCAGAGGAAACTGCCAACCTCTTTGGCAAAAACTCTGATCTCATAGGGGGAAGAGAAAGTTCCTCCCCTTCTCTCTTCTTTTAGAATAAAAAAGCAAAATGGTCATGTTAAAGGATTGTGATATGTTCACCTTTAAAACTTAGGAACAGTCTTCCAAGAAAACAAACTAACTGGAAGGATACTTTGTGGGGAGGAGGACAGGAATTTTAGGGGTTCAGATCCCCAAAAAGCGAACATGGGGGCTTGTTAGAGCCATTTATTTACACAGATTTGCTGAAGAAGTGCTGTTTAGTTAGCGGAGTGTGTAGTTCTGGTCTGTCACTGCGGTACTTGCTGGTTCTAGTTTCTCCCCCTGACTGCTTGGCTGTATTTTGTCATTCCTTGGAAGTACGAAGACAAGATTATAGATAAACTTCTAAACCTTTTCAAGTATTTTCTCTATTAATATTATGTGGTGGTAAAAGTAATCTTTTTGGTGTGTGGTTTTTTTTTTTTTTTTTTTTT
>NW_008795485.1:753585-778783 GCF_000699145.1 Aptenodytes forsteri
AACTTCTAAATTTTCAAGTATTTTCTCTATTATTATTATGTGGTGGTAAAAGTAATCTTTTTGGTGTGTGGTTTTTTTTTTTTTTTTTTTTTTTGCTTGGGACTTAACGTATTCGAGTCAATACACTTGTTACCGTTTGAGGTATCCTTTCTGTAGTTGAATTGTAAAGCATAAGTAGGTGTAGGTAAGAATAGCTATAATTTCTTTATGCAAGCATAGAGTACATTCAGAGAAGAAAAAAATTCTGTTAATGTTTTTTTTTCCTGAAAAATTAATTTAAAGAGGGAGAGACAGTATTGCTGAAATGGAAAGGGAAGTTAGAGAATGCTTCTTGCACAGCAGAAACAAGTGTTTTCTTCCAAGAGATAGGATCCTCTTTTTAGTGGTTAAAAAGGTCAAGGCCAGGTAAAAAAGCCAAAACAAACAAGTAGACTTCATGGAAAAGTCCTATTGCAGTGTTTTGGTACTGTTTTCCCCCCAAAATAAGCGTTACTGCCTGAGTATTATTGCTTTTTAGAATGAAAAGATGCAATTTGGTCCTTTTTGATACTGTATTTGTATTTCTGTGCCTTTGGGCAATGTCATGTGCAGATCTGTGTACAGTGCAGTAGAAGCTGTGATTGCAAGCATGCGTTATGTATACCTGAACTAGTTCTATTTGAACAGCGTAGGTCCTACCAATAGTGAAGCCACAGCATTTTTAGCACAGCCTGTGTGCTCAGGCAAGTGTACCCAGTGTCCCAGGTGGGACTGTGCAGTTTGTGCTAAAGCTGTGTTGCCATGACTCCACAGCCAGTGGTACCCAGGCAAAGTAGATTAAAGCTAGCCCAGGAACATTCACTCTTTGTGCTGCAGTCTGTTACCTGAAGGCAGAATCAGATCTATCTACTGCTCAGAAGGAAAGCTCTTGCAAAGAATTGAAGCTATAGAAATGAGAAGCAGGAACCCTGATGAGTCCTTGGAGCAGGTGGAGGCTGCTAGAAGGGAATAAGGCTAACTCCATACAATAGATGTACAGGAAAAAATCACCCCCAAAACACTCGTTTAAAGAGGGAGAGTGACATCTTGTGGGCTCAGCATGCAACTCTCCACCAGAAATTTAGTGTTGGCCACTTCATCCTTAGTAAGAGTTCATTTTAACTGCTGTTTTGTCCTGCTGCCTAGAAGTGGGGAGTATGTGGACTTGCAGCAGTTCGGTATTTGAATGTTATGCTGTAGGAAACTGTTCGGGGGTGGCATGATGAAACGCTGTGTATAGGCAATGTGCAAGGTCATGTCTGTATTTCTTAGGAAAGTTCTTAGGAAAGTGTCACTAAGTGAGGTTAAAAGGCTTCAAACCAGTCACGCCTGTTGTAAATCAGATATGAACTTACTATGTTCTGTTGTTTTCTCTTTGCACCCCCAAATGTGAAGTATGAACCTTGCGTTTTTCTCGTTCTGGCTTTAAGCCAGAGTGTTTCATAGGAACTTATACAAATCTGTCTAATTGCTTCTGTTTTCCTGTCTCATATTGCAGCAGTCAGCAGAGCAGCCAGCAAAGCAGCCACGATGATGACTCGTCCCGATTCTTGAGCCCTCATATGTGCGACGACAGGTAAGTCTGTTCATGGCTGAATTGGGGGAATGCCTGGAACCACTCAGTGAAATTACATGGGCTGGGCTGGTTGAGGTCCTTATTTATTTTTCTCTGTATTACTCAGAGTTGTTTAACAAGAAGTGTTATTTACATTGGTCTTATCAATGTCTAAAAAGATGCATTTTTTCATGTACTTAAAAGTAGAACTTGTGGGACAAATGCATCCAACTCCTGAAGTAGCCTGCATTTTCTTTTGAGACTCATTTCCCAAAACTGTAGCTGGTGTAAATAGCTTCATCAAACTCACTGTGTAGTGATCATTAGCAGCTCTGATCCTTGAAAAAAAATACACAAGTGAGATTTCGTATGTGGTTCTTGTCCTCAGCAAAGACAATATGAAGCTTAGCTGTTATATTTCACTTCTGATATGTTATGATAGTCCTGAGGTATCTAGAGCTCATGTCTAGCAGCTGGGTGAGAACTGCTATGAAGTTCCAGAAGAAACTTAAGTTTCTTGTACTTCGGGTTGATTAATGACTGCTTCAAATTGCAGCATTGGCACAAAAGCTGTTGACAAATGAATACTTATTTTTGTGCATGATTTATTATTGCTGCTTTGCTCAGAGCCACATGATTAAGAGTTTTGCTGTATCTTGTAGTTCATATTTTTGAGCCTGAATCTGCTTCATTTTCTTCTGCTGTGCATGAACTATGAGCCCTGAGCTACTACCACCTTTCTATCCTGGGCTAGCTCCTGCAGGCCTGTTTCCCCACTAACACCCTTGGATCCAGCGTTACATCTGGACTTTGGTTTCTGAAATTCCCATTATTTTGTTACTGCATTGCACAGTGGAGTTATGTTGCATTTTACTTAGCTGCTCTTGTGACTGTGGGTTGTAGTGAGCCCGCAGGAGGGCATATGCTGAGATTTGGGAACTGCTTCCTTTGTGCTGCTGCGTAGTGGATTACGAGAAGCATCTGAATGTGGCATCTTCCACTCTGCGTGCTTGTATCCACGCATGGTCCCTCAGAAGAGTGTTTGTTTCGGGTCTGTTACTCAGTTATTCCATATAAGCTGTCTCTGAGGTCAGAGGTCTTTCTTACTAACTGTGTAGTAGGACAAATGCTTACTGAACTCAGATTCCCCACTATGATGTCAAAGGCCAATGGATTAAGAACTGAGTAGCAGCTGAGTAGGCATCTTGAGGAATTGACTCACTTGAGAGAACATCCTGACCCTGAAGAGCTAATTAATATCCCAGCAGAGTTTGGCTCAGAATTAGCACTTGGTAGTTGTATCTAACCTTTTCCTCCATATGTTTCACTCCAATTATCAGTCTCTGGTGCTGCAGAGCCTGGCATAATTGACTAGTGAGGAGTGGTGTTTACAACCAGGAAATAAGGAATCTGACAGCAAAGCAGATGGGTCCTTAAGTCATACCTGGGCTTCCTCTGTGTAATGCATGCTGTTACACCATTGGATCTGGGATTTCATAGGTTAAACAGGGTTAGGCTTCATTAATACTCAGATGGGGGATTTCTGGGAATAGCAAGAAGGGAATAATTTGGAAGTGCTGCCTGTTTCAGATGTAGACTAAACTGGAGCCTTTAGATTGGTGCTCAGAATATCTTCCTGGCTGGAAGGGACGTGTTTTAGGTGCAGCACAATCAGATCTCAGACCTATTTATGCAGAGCCAGGGTGACGTTGAGCCTGCTGACCTCTCTTACTGGGGACCTGCAACATTCCTGCTGCCTAGATTTAATTACAAGCAACTTTTTGTTTTCATGGAGGACACTGATCCTAAAATGATCCATATGAGGGCTAGTAAATTGCCATTGCCACTTTGGTTTTTTCCTCCTTTGCCAATGTGATTGCATCAGGCTCCACTGGTATAGTCTTCCTTTGGACACTGGTGGCTTGTGCTCGTAAAACTTAATAAAAAAAAATAACTCCAACACATTTTGAGTTTCATGTGAGGTGTGAAGCTGGACATGAATTAGTTAGAAGGCTAACAAAACCTTTGAGAGCTTGCTATTTACTATTCCTGTTAGCAAAGTTGAAGGTTGTTTGAGGCATCTTGACACTGCTAGACCCTTGAAAATTGAATGAGGAGGGTCTTTCTTGCTGCTCTTGTAGTGTTTTTGACCACTAACAAAAGGTCCTCCACCCACAGGTTTGGAGCTCTCTGCTTCTGTTAAAGACCTACAGGCAGTTCTGTTTACTTGATCAATTGACTATTATACAGTAACTCTTAAAAAAAAAACCCAAACAAACAACCACCCCAAATACCAAAAAAACCCACAGCCACCCAGGGTTTCAGCAGTCCTGTAAGTTGTGACAAAAGCTCAGCTGAGTAGGGCAGAAGAGGGGAGAGCAAGAAACCATGTGGTATGTACTGAAAGGTGTACCTTCTCTTGGCATGCTGCCTCTGATATCACAGGCAGAAGGAGCCTGTGCTGCACTTGAAGGGTTAGAGCAGAGAGCAAGTGAGGATCTGCACCAACCTCAGTACACCTGGGAAAGCGCTGAAAGAAGCTACCCCAGCCAAAAGTAAAGGGATGCTGAGTTGACTCTGGGATAAAAAAAATGGAGAGGAATACATAGCTGAGGATGGCTGAAATCTGGACTAGGCATATCCAAGATCTTAACTGCCTGCCTGCTCTTACTGTAAAAGATGGTACTGGGGGTGCTGCTAGTGGAGTTAACTTCTCAGTGACAGATTTCCAAGGACCATGCTCCAAGCCTCAGGTCTTTTCAGAGAAGACTGAGAATTTTTGTCCTGCTGCTGGCAGATGCCTTCGGTGCTCTCTAGCAATTCTTTTTCTTGAGGTGTGAGTGCTGCTGTTGGTTTGTGCATTGTGAAGTACTGCCATGGTCCAGAACCCATACCCTGAAAAGGCGTCCTGCAGCACAGCAGTGAAGCAGGTCTGCCATCTGCGTGTATCTTCTCTGAGGAAAAAGCTTTCCTTCCGCAAAGTCATGTAAGTTGTCATGTGTCTATCATGCCTGGCTTATGCTGAGAGGGAGCCTATACAGATTTTATTTTGTCTTGGGGTAACTATGTGCTTTACAGCTATTTTTAGAGCCACAGGAAGGAGAAGTTAATGGGACAGGCTAGAAAGGGTTCAGGTTTTGTATGAACTTAGGGCTCAGGTCCTTGCTCTCTGATTGCCTGGGTGAGTCGTTTCCTGTTGCTGTTTATGAAATAAGAACTCCTTTTTTACCTCACAGGAAAGTAGAGGTGGTGAATTAAGTCTGAGTTGCTCAGATGCTGAAACACCACGAACTGTATAAGTACAAAGATAGGCAGAGTCGAGTTACTGTGTGTCCAAGTAATTGTGCTCGCAATAGCAGCTTGACTTAAAGTAATTCAAAGGGTAGGTAGGTAAGGTTGGAACGGAGACAGCCAGAGACTTGGGTGAGATGTGTGCACACAACAGACTCCATAATCACTGTAATGAGACAAGGTTATGTATGAATTACCTTGAGCTTTCATGTAGATTAAGTCCAAGTTCATGAGCCTGCTTCTGCTTGATCCAAGTACTTGTTTTTTGTTATGACACTGACGCACCCATCAGGTTTAGGATGCAGAGTATATTTTAATTAAGAGTAAAAGTTAAGCTACTGAACCAGAGGGGAAAATCAGTCCTTAGACTCGTACTCAGTCTAAGGAGGAGACAAATTGTTCAAGAGAGGAGAGCATGGAAAGTACAAGGATGAAAAGCAATAAGGCTATGGGGAAATGGAGGGGAAAGAAGTGAGTGGCAGTTTACAAGAGAACATATAAAAATGATTTACATTAAAAATTAAATGTAAATCAAAATTATTTACGTTAGAGATCATATCAAAATGGGGGAAATGGGGAAGAGCAGTTTTAAGATATCTCAGAATTTGATTGATATGTCCTACATCTTGGCTGCAGTTTAATTAGCCCCTTAATCTGTGCAGTACCTGATTCTGCTAGTTCCAGGGCTGCAGGGCTTGTTTCTCCTTTGTGTAAGCTAATAAGGGTTTCTCAAATAATAGATAAAAATTCACAAAAGAGAGCTTGCAAGGAGCAAGGTAACAGCTTAAGACATAGACAAGTTTAAGAAATTCTGCCTGCTGCTTGGATTCCCAGGAAGTTGTGTAAAGATCAGAAAAGAGGTCAAACTTTGAAAATGTGCCAAAATTACATCCTTGGGGTGTGTGTAAGAGGTCAGGACAAATTCCATATTTTATTTATGTACCCAGGGCTTGCTTATGCTGCATCTTCCTAGCCTGTGTCCCTTTCTCCTTGATACAAAGAAGTTGGCGCTAACATACTGTGCCCCTGTTTGCCTGCAAGTGGAGGCACAGCAAAGATTGCTACCTCTGCAGCTTCAGGGAGAGTGGAAGGTGTTTTCCATTGCTTGGGACAGCTGAAGATAGGTGAGAACTGTGGGCAAAACATGGCCATGCATGCTTGGTCTGTTCTTGAAAGGGGAGGGTGGGGGCTAACAGAGCCCAGGGACCCTTGTTTGTGTGTTTGGATGTGATGATTCTGCAAGGAACAGAGTGTAATTGCTCTCTGTCACCTGAGCTATGCCAACCCACACAGTATGGTGCAGGCCTCCTGCATTGTTATGGAGAAAAGCTTACTGGAGTAAAAGAGAATGGATGCTATTTTAAAGGTGATGATTAAGTAAAAGCCAGCTGCTGCTTTCTAGTATGAGTTTAAAATTTGGAGACACTAGCTCACTGCTCTTTCCAACAGTGCTAGCTGTAAGGGATGCCTGAATTTGGAGTCCTTGGTAGGAAGGGTCCTAATACTAGTCAAATCCCTGAGTAGCTTTTATCCATCAGGATGGATGCCTGATGCATCATCTTTAGGGAGGTTTTCAAAGGTGGTGCTAAAGACCTGGTGGAGAAGACTTGGAGGCTAATGAAGCTCTTACAGGGCCCCAGACCAGAACCCTGATGCTCTTGCAGTAACTTTAGAGTGAGTTTGGATTTGGATCTAGCTCCAAACTCCAAGTCAGTTGGACTTAATATTAAATAGAAAGTTTAACCAGGATGGCGCAAGTCTCCTTTGTCACATAAGAAAGATGGTTAATATTTAGATTCAGAGCTAGTATCCTTTTTCCCCCTCTCACCTTCTGGTTGCTGCTGCTTCCTGAGCCCCAGCATTGATTCTCTGCTGTATAAGACAAGAGAGCAGCTTAAGATCAGCTCTCTTCCACTTGGATTGCCAGATTGGCTATGGTCAGCAGAGTTATTGTGAATGGAAATATCACCTGTTCCTCGTATGCCAACATTGGTTTTTCTTTTGAAGATGGGCTGTTGTTAATTGCAGAGTATGCCTATGTTCTGCTGTCAGTGGAGGTAAGGCTGTTCTTTTCGTAGAAGTCAGTATTGGATTTGATTCATCAAAATTGTGCTCCACTTGCAATCTCTTCCATTCTTGTTCTCCTTTAATCTTAAGGAGACTGAATTCAGAGCATTTTGATTTGAAGCAAGGGGGATAGTTCCTATTGTTCCCCCCTCCATGATTGTGAGGGGTATGGAAGGACAGATACCTCTCTTCTGTTTGTCTTACTGGGGCCAGAGACAAGGATGAGACCTTGCAGGATTAATTGGCTTCCTTGTGCCTTTTCCTGTACTCGGTTGTTGTTGCTCAGTGCGTGGGAGCCTGGAGCTTTGAAGAGTTCACAGCTAACTTGAGAGCAGGGTAATTTTGTGCTATCTATAGTAATGTAGTCAAATATCACGCCTCTGGGCATTAGCTGATTGCCACTCATGAGACAGTTTCATTGATGACATGGAGAGTTTTTGTGTAGGCAATAAGTAAAATAGATTGTGTGAATCCCCACCATCACTAAAAAGAAATAATTCTTAAAATTTGGCCCTCTGTTCCAAGCTGTCATGGCGAAATGATACCTGCCTATTTCCCTTCTAAAAACAGTTAGCTCTGAGACAGAGCTTGTAGTGTGAGAACTGCCATACAGCTCAGTAGTGTAACTTTGCGAGAAAAGGCACAGTCTTAACACTAGATGTAACAGCAGGATGAACCAGGATTTGGATCTCGCTTCTCCATTTCCTGATCAGTTCTGTCTGTACTGGACTAGGTTTAGTTAAGATTAGATAAACCCAATATGCCTTGCATATCTCTGAATGCAGAGGAGGTCTGACAGACCTCACATGGCTGCGTCACTAGCTCGTGATGCTCAGGAACATGAGGAGGAGGTGAAGAGGCGTTTTAATGTCCCTCTTTTTCCTTATCTGAGACACTGGGCAGACTCCTTACCCTTCCTTCCTGTTCCCAAGAGCAGAAGTTTCAGTTGTGTAACTGCACTTCACTTGCAGACCTTAAGTAATGGTCACCCTGTCAGCTCTGTATTCTCTGGGAGCACTGTGATTCTCAGAATATTACAGCAGCTATCTTGAAGCATGCGGAGAAGGGGGTAGGAGGCTGGAATGCATTATAATTAGCCATCCCCTTTCATAGGTCTTCTCCAGTTCTGTATGTAAGCTTTCTTGGCCCTTGTCAGCAGGCTTTTTTGTGCAGCATGCTGTCAGCTGCTGAGCAGTTTGCATGGTTTCACCTTGCAACAAGGCATTCACTGTGCCTCAGAGCCTTCCCTGTGTTGCTAACAGCAGGTCCGAGGGAGTGAGGCTACCAACTGGATGCTGAAGAGCATGCTGGTACCTATAGCTTGGTGTGAACTAATCAAAGATATTTCCCCCTGTTCCTTGGACAGGGTTTCCTGGTGTAACTAACCTGCTTAGAAGTACCCAGGTTTTGCTAACTCACCTCTACCAACAAGTGCTGCAGTCAAGCAGTGGCTGTGGTGCAGAACGTATTGTACTTCCGGCTTTGTTTTCCTGCTCGCATGTTCTACCCAGGACTTTTTTCAAGTAGTCATTGCTGTGAGATGCCAACTGGCTGTTAAGAGTGAGGCTGGTTGTTCAGAAGACTAATTTAGATTTGTTCTGCTTGGACTTCCTTCCGTTTCGTACCAAATGTGGAGAAGGAGGGTATTCTGAGAGGGAAAGTGTTGGCACTAAGCCTGTTTTAAGGCCTCTTGAGATTGTCTGAAAATGGTCCAGTTGTTGACCAAATAAAGGGCAAGATCAATAAAGACAGACAAGGCCATTGTGGGCTTCTGTTGCAGCACTAAAACTTCAATCCTGCTCTAAAATTAGCCATCAGAGTGTCTCGGAGAACTTAACTGATTTCAGCCTTTCGCAGCCAGAGCTAGGGGGTTTCAAAGATGCAGAGAAGTGAGGGGTTTTCCTGGGGAGCCTGATGCTTAATTCTGTTAGCGTGTGGCCAGGTTTATGCAGTGATGCAGGGATTGACTGCTATAGAACCTGTATTGCAGCCTTTTACTTTAAATCTGTAGGCCAGAGTTTCCCCAAGGTGTAGAATGCATCCCTTTTGATGGGGATGCCTTTCTAAGCTGGGGTGTGGCCTGGGACACATCTAGGGGCTGTAACTGTTCTTCCGATTTTATTGCATGTGCCCAAACTTGAAGGGTCTGGGAATTTTAACTGTACCAGTGATCTCTCCTCCTCTTGATAACACTCGTAGAAACAAACTGATGCTAGAAATCAGTGCAGGGTTTCCTCAAGAAGAGCACCACGTAGGCAATATCTCTTTGTCTCCCTGTCAGAGAAGCCCACCTTTCCTCATGCTGGGAACATTTTAACTGAGGTGTCATCAGAAACCAAGATGTACCTATGAGTCATGTCGTGAATGTGCCTGGTGCTCCCGTGGCAAAGAAAAGCTCTGAAAGTGCGTTGTTCCTTGCTTCCATCTTATGTGGTGTGACTGATTAATGCAATGCAGTAAAACAAAGGTGGTGTTAAAATAAAAATGTGATGGGATGGCATACAGCTCTTCAGGTCCCCTTTTTCTAATCTCTTTTCCTTGTGAAGGGAAGGGGGTATTGGGCAAACACCAAAAAAGTACATCTCAAAATATCATTCTGGAGTTCTGTGTTACTTTTTCAGTCTTTAACCAGGTCTCTAACTCTTCCCCCCCCTCCCCAGATAGAATAGCTGCAAATCTAGTTTGTCATGTGTTACTGAAATGTTTTGTTAATATTATTTGCATACAGCAATGCCTAGGATCCCTGGTCATAGTCTGGGACCTGGTGTGCTATTTAAGTGGAAGCAAAAGGTGATCTTAGCTGCACAGAACTCAAACTGTAAATCTAAGCAAACAGTCAGTTGATAGAGAAGACAAATAGTACGGGAGACTGCAGATAACAGAACTTGTCCTTTTAGCTTCTCCGTGGCCTTTGGAGCCAAAAAGCCAGTTTGAAAGGGGCATTTCCCTCTTCAGAATACTGCCTGGGAGGTGGAGATAAGGCCTGTGTATCCACTTAGTAATCAACAATAAAGGACTAAAATGAGATGCCAAACAGACATCCCAGCTGAAGAGGGGACTGTACAGTGTCTCAGCTTGTGCTACTGTTGACTATTCAACTTAGCAAATTGAGCTGCTGATGGTGGTGTCTGTAAGGAGTACATAGCATCTCTTTTGCCATCCTTAGTACAGGGGTTTGTAATTCCAAGCAGTGGAGGGAGAAGGGTGTCTCAAGATAGTAGCCACTTGAGTTGCTACAGCTTTAATCTGCCTCGATTCTTAATAAGAGCTCAAAGCTTTCAAGCTTTACCTATCAATCCTGCAGACGAGATGGAGCAAAAACTCCTAATTTGTAGTGACTTGTTCGACATGCAGTGGGCATAGAAAAGAAAATAAAATGCTCAAGTGACTTCTGGGGAGAAGTGTTGCAGGGATAAGCAAGTTAAAACCCACTTGTTGAACCAATAAATTGACAGACAGGACTAGCATACGTTGAAGGGCAGAAACTGAAGGCTTATTTTTTACAGCATTTTTTTAGTTCTCCCACCTCAATTTTTCGAGAATCTGGGACCATAGTATATGTCTAAATCAGAGCTGGCATCGCTGTTCACAGCCTTGCCTTTCTAGCCAATTGCTTAGGGAAGCTGAATGCACAGGGAGAGACTGATAATTCTGCCTAAGCTTCAGACTGCAGCTCGAGGAGAAAGTGCTGTTGACCCATGCTGCTGCCGCCTCAGCTTCCCCTGAGACTCTGGCAGGTTATGTGAGTGGTGGAAGGGGATCTGGGAATAGCTTTTTTCAGCTTGAATGCCTGTGCTGGTGCCCTTACAGAGACCTTTATGGGGCCCTGTTTTACAGTGCAGTCATCAGCTGTTTCTGAAACCTAGCTGCTCAGCGCAGGATGTTTCTTCTTACTTTTCTGTAGGGATGGAAAATTTTCCCCAAAATCTAAGGGCACTCATCTGAACTGGGAATTCAGGTTATTTTGGATTTGCTTGGTGAAACAGCACCTATCTTGTAAGAGTAGGAGGATATCTGTTGTATAGATTGCTCTCAATGTGAGTCCCTGAACAAATCAGCTTTTTCCTAACTTTACAGTCAGCACATAAATACTTTATCATGGCCTCTTCCATGCTTTTAGTGCTATATCTCTCCGGCGTATGCAAGTATTTGCAATGGTTACCTTGGAAAATATGTGCATCTTGACACTTTATAGTTGGCTGTCTACATGGGGGAATATCAAGCATTCAAAATGAGTTGTAATACAAAATAAAGAAGCAGAAACAACGTGGGGTTGGGGAGGAGGGGAATTATGTGGTGACGGTAAGTACGTACTTAATTCTTACTTGCATGGGAAATAAGATGCTGTTTGAAAATGCAGTGCACAAAGAATAGCTACTTAATGTAGTAGGTAGTTAAATGTTACATACCTTACAAAGAGATCCCTGTAACTCTGTATTTACCTGCCTCTTTTTACATACTTCCTCTCCACCCTGAGATTCTAGCTCCATTTAGCAGAGCATTGGACACAGTAAGAGGAGCTCATCTGTGTGTCCCTGGGAAGAAGTGCTTGTTTGCTGGTGGGAGAAGTGGGGGGCACCTAAATCATCAAGCAGAAAGCGTACAGGGTGCCCTGTGGTGATCTGATAGCTCTGACTGAGCTGCGCAGGCTGCTCCATTTACTAGTGGATCTGAGAGTCCTGGCGGAAAAGGAAAAGAGCAGAAAAAGTTCCTTGTAATGGGTCAGCTGGGCTTGGAACATCCTTTTATGGACTCTACCTCTGCAAGCCGTACTCTGGCTTCCTTCTGAGCTAAATACCCATGCTTTCCACCTGGAAGAAAACTGGTAGTGATGATAATGCTCAAACCAGTTTTTTTTCTCCCCCTGTTTCAGGAGACTTGGGAAAAGCTGTGTTAGCTTCTACCTGGTAATGGTCAGTCTAGCTGAAGAGAAATGGTAGTTGGTTAATTCTGGCCTTGAGAATTTCATTCTGGTAATTATTAATGTCAAATTCTTTTTGTTTCAATAGAGAATTCTTAACTCTCTCGGGTTTTTGCATCTTATTGTGTAGCAGCAGCAGCATATCTGGCGGAGACATAAAGGCAGCTGTGCCTTTAAAATTGAATTGCCTGTGATGGAAGAAATCTGAGAGCAGAGAAAGGAGACCAGTGCCTCTTGTGCAGATCAAGCTCTTTGGAGATCTCTCCATAGCTCTGCTTTCTCATCAGCCTAGTCACTGCTCCTTCCCTCTGGGGCCAAACTGCAGTGACTACAATAATATCAATAAAAGCCATCCTAGAACTGTCTCAATGGTGGCGTTACATTTTTCCACGGTGGATTCTGAGGTGACCGCTCTGTGCCGCTTTTTCCCCCAAACCACTGTGCTTGTGTAAACAAGCTGGGATTCTATCCTCTTTCAACTCAACAGTGTTTTGCTCCCTTGCTGCTGAAGTGACGCTTCCTCAGATTGCTGGGGAGCACATTGGCACTTGGACAGACTTCCCCATTTCTGCAGATGACTGTAACCGTGTGAGTGCTCACTGACCTCTGCATTTCTTCTTTTCCTTCTCCTCTTTTCTTGTTTTTCTTCCCATCCATTTCTTTTTTGGCCTTTGCAGAGTATTTGTTGTGCATTTTGGTGATAAGATGGCAGCGTGCGTTTCCCCACTGCACCATGCATCGTAACAAGGTCAGGCATTGTAATGGTGCTAGCCAAGGTCCGTCCTTGAGCCCCTCTGCTTTTTTTCCCTGTTCTCCTGCAAATTTGACCTAATACTTTTCTTAAGCCTTCTCTGCTGCTTGTTTTCCCTTCCCTCTTAAGTACCCTGTCCCAAATCTTCGGTTGTAGTGTGCTCTGTTATGTGCTCTCTCTCCCTAACCCCTTCCTCTTGTTTAAATGGGAGGCCATATGTAATATGGGCCTGTTTGAGGGATATGGGTCTAACAAAGTTTCCAGCATTGTAAGATTTTGTTAATTCTCTACTCTGGAAAAGAATCTTTGCTTCGAGCTTAGACATGTAAGTACTCAGACTTTATGTGAGGTTGAGCAGGCTGTTGCTTTGTGCAGCACCTGCTGTGCATCAGTCCCCTCAAACTAGGGATCTTTATTCTGGGTTTCCCAATGAAGTGTAGCTTTGTGGTATGTGACACTGGGAAAACAGGCATCCTCTGTATTGTATTCCTATTTTCAGCCTGCCATCCTTTGTTCTACCCTGTTGCTAGTGCTACTGCTACTGGAAGACCCCTTGAACATGCAAGAGGTAGTGAGTGACTTGGGCTGTAGGAGGCTTTCACTGCTGATTTGAAATGCCCCTGACTGCAAACTGGAAGCTTGTGGTTACGACCCTGCTTTAGCTACTTTCTTCTGTCTCAGGTTTCAGACATGAAGGATCTGGGACCTTTCTCTTCCTCTCATGAATTTGCAGTCATTTCTCTAGGGTTTTTATTCTTAAAACCAAAATATTGTGGTCTATGTTCTTGTACAAGGTTTTCACCCATTTTTCTGAAACATATGAGGTTAGTTTTTGCCCAGGATAGGATATTGCATTAGACACCCCACGGATCCAGATGAGTACAAAAGGCTTTGTTTCTCTAGTGTGCTACCTGTGTGTCTCTATGGATTATCCCTTAGGCAGTGCCAACCCAAAGACTGAAGGTTGTTGGACGCCATATAAAGATTTAGCTCGATGTACTTGAAAGACTTTTAAGTTACAAAGGATCCAAAGTGTCTTGGCTGTTAGGCACTAAAGTACTCTGATTTTGAGAGACCGGATGTTCAGCGTTATCGTGAGTGAAAATCTTGTTCTGTTAAGGTATTGGGCTGTGGTGTGATGTGAGTTATTTCATGCCATGAGTTATTTCAGAGTATCTTGACCTAAATGAAAAAGGAGATGATCAGGCCATAATATTTGTGCCCAAGGTAATGAAATCTTACTGCCTTTTCACCAGTGGCTGCAAGTTATTTGCAAAGGAAGGTAAAAATCAGAAGATGGCTTTTCATTTCTTGACGAATTCAAATCAAGGAGGAATTTCTCTGTGAAGCATGTCATGAGTCATGAAGTTCTGTTGTTAGCCTGCCCCTTTACAGAGTGAATGAGTCCTTTCTGGGGTGGGAGAGGTTATTGCACCATCTCAAGCAAATGGAAGGTTAAGAGTTCAAACATGCAAGACAATGAGGGGAAAAAGAGCCAAAAGACTCTGTCTGAAAGCAGCAGCCCTCTTTTGTCATAATGTTGCTCAAGGAAGAAGCAGTAGCAATCTGAATCATCCCAGTTTCTCCACCCTCCCGATACTGACCCTCTTTCTCCTTACACAATAGTATTCTTCCTCCTCCAAAGTCTCTGTAGGGAATTATTTTTCTTCACCTTTTGATGGAGGGGAGCTTCTCTTCATTCTCTTCTTCCGGGATAGCTGAAGCTACTGCTCTTCTGCTGTGACGCTGTTCTACCTTGCTCTCCCTTCCAAGACCCTAAGTTCTAACTTGAATGCCATGACAAATGCTGCATTCACATAGCTTAGAAAGAAATGGCTTACAAGCACTTTGTTCTGTATACAGTGTGACTACAGCTCCCATGATGCCAGGAGTGTGAAATGCATATTTTCTTTCTGGAAAAGAAGTCTCATGTCTCTTCCCAGCTGCTGCAGCAAAGAGGGAGTCCCTTCTGATACATTCCCCCCCCGCCCCAGGAAACGGAGATGTGCCCTAGCTTGCGGATGCTGTGATTGCATATGATTTTCTCTGACAGCAGAGGCTGTAGAGCTGCAGAACACTGACTTCAGGAAGGATTCAGGAGTTTATCCACCTGGCATTTTTCCTGGGGATCTGTACACTAAGGTGCATAACAGTTAAACTATCTCTTCCTTACATTCTGGTATTCTTCGTAGCAGTTCTTTCTCTCTCCCCATAATGTTTCCTGATTTTGCTTCTAGTTTTCCTTCCCACTGGTTCTGTTACTAACAGGTTTTGTTTTGCATGCATGTTTCACAGAGGCACAGGGTTTTTTTACTGCTCCCCAACTCCTGCAGACTTGACTTTCTTGCCGTGTGGGAGAATCAAACTGCAGCTGAAGTGGTGCCTCACAGGTAGCATGTTGCATTCTGTGCCTGCAGGTCACGCACCTTTTCTAGTGAACTAATCTGTCTGAGCCTTCTAAGCCCCTTGTTTCCACTGTGTGGGTACTTGAATAAGTAAATTTCTCAGTTGCCATGAATCTTTGAGGTGAGTCTGCTTGGGTTAGTGTGAAGCTAGAACTGTAATGATGGGCAGTAGTAAAGCCACAATGATGTATCTATACAGAGGATGCTCTAGTGGCTGAGAGTTGTGACAGTGTGTGACTGTTTGGAGGGGCAGTGACACTTGCAGGTAGTGCTTATAACAAGCAATGTTTTCTAATTTGTAAGATATCTTATTGGAGGCAATTACAAGCTCAAACCCCGACCTAACATGACTATTGTTGTAGCTATTTATAGAGCTTTGAATTCTTACCCAGACCTCAAGTGTGTCATAGTGGGTTGTTCCCTTCTGAAAAGTGGACTTCCTCAGGAGATGTTTCCTGTTTGCTCTTAAGTTCATGAGCTGTTGCACCCTGCTGGAACTACAGATAGCCTCCGCTGTAAAGAGACTGCAACGTGGAAATGACAGCAAGAGGGTTTGGGGAGTAGATTGTCCACAGTGTGTGCATTTGCTGTTTGTGTATCTCTGTGTCTGCGCTGGATGTCTTATGGTTACTTTTCGGACTACTGTCATCAGTGTTACAGCATAGGAGGCATGTGGAAATCCATCTAGTGCGCAACAAGGATGACAGTCCTTATCCTAGTGATTGTAGCTAACTCAGGTGGTGTGGTGATATTTTTCCTACGTGGCATTGGATTGGGTATGTTGAAGCTGCATTGCAGCTCCACAGCAATGCTTGGGATGGAGATTAAAAAAATATATCTTATGGCATCCCATGGCTCATGATCTATGTGTCTTCATAAGATGGGCTTTGTCCCTGATAAGCGTGAGGGTGGTGTATTTGAATATGTTGGGTAAAAAGGTGAAGTGTGGCAGCCTTGATTTGTATAAGCAGGTGACTGCATGAATGCATCACAACAGAGAAACATGCCAGAAATACACATTTCTTGTATGCCAAGACAGGACTTGGTGGGAGTGTTCTCTGTGTATATTGTATACTGATGGCCCTTTTTAGAGGTGGTTTGAGTGCTAAGTATTGTCTGTCTGTGGACTGCTGGACCCTCTTTACTGTTTACATTGCACATCTGCATGATAGTGCTGTCTGTTATGTATATTCCACTGCATACTAATGACAGGACTGCAAAATACTTTTAATATAATAAAATGCAGTGGGTCTGCTCTATGGATGGGGTGTGTATATGCCTGTGCACAAGGGAATAGTAGCAGTATGGTTTTGCAGGGACTACATAGCTGCCCTTCAATGTGTGTAGACTGTTTAGCGTGTTGTAAATTATTTGCCAGTGCCGCTGGTCTTTGTGTACTATACTGTGGTGCCTGCTGCGTGCCTGAGCACAGCGTGCTGCACTGTTGTATGAATAAGCACTTTCAAGCAGTGATGTCTCTAGCCCTCAGAGGCTCTTAATTTGACTGGGCTCTGCAGTGTTTTTTCTACCTCCTTCCCAGCCAGGATTGCTCACGTCTGTCTGGTTTGCTAGTGCCAGAGCGCTCTGAGGAGTTGCGTGCAACGGTTCCTAGCTAATAGGCTCCAGAGTGATCTACCGTAGTAAAGTAGGCCAGGAGGAGCCTGCAGGACCGGGGAGGGAGAAGCTCGGTGATGAATGGGGCGGCATGAAGTCACTCTGCTCCGCCAATCAGGGCCGGCCTCAGGCAGGCAGGGCCGCGGCAGCTACGGATGCCTCTTGATGCTGGGACAAATTTTAGCTTAGATGATGATTTGATATTTTCAGTCTGAGCTGAGAGTGTGCACCAAAGAGTTCCTAGTTTAGGCCCAATCATTTCTGAGTGTTACTGAGGTGAGTGTTCTCAGTAGGGTGCAGATGATTAGCCGCCTCCTTGCATTTTTCTCTGCACGTGTAAATCTCTCTTTGAATGGTCTGTCTCTGGTATGCTTATTTTGCACCATTGCTTCTCTACCTGTCTGGCTGACCCCTTTCGCTCTTTCCTTTCAGAAGCTGCCTCTTTCTTCCCTACTTCCATCCTCCTCATGTCTGATCCCTCCTCCTTTACCTGTGCACTGCCCAGAACCCACTTGCTTTTCCTTTCTTCTGATTCCTAAAGTACCCATTTGGGGGGGTTGGTTGTGTCACTCTCCCTTCCCATAGAGCAGGAGGGAGAAACAGCAGCACGTCCAGAAGATGGGTTGCTTGCTGTTCCCTGCAGAAGCTCAGACTTCAAAAGGAAGCTGAGAAGAGGGTCTTCTCTGTTCCGCAGCATCCTACTAGACCTTTGGGTGGTGGCAGGGAGGAGGAGTTGGGGAGGGGAAGGCAATGACTCAGGTCTTGTGTCAGATTCCAGTCAAGTATCTAAACTGGGACCATCTGCTTGAGATGCTTTTTCTGCGCATCTCTGAGGGCAGGAGGGAAAACTTGGGACTAGCTCTTAAGTGACTCTCTTGTTCTCATCC
Organism: Aptenodytes forsteri; assembly: GCF_000699145.1. Classification (NCBI taxonomy): domain Eukaryota; kingdom Metazoa; phylum Chordata; class Aves; order Sphenisciformes; family Spheniscidae; genus Aptenodytes; species Aptenodytes forsteri. The sequence goes on from NW_008795485.1 coordinate 771,095, forward strand.
TGTCAAGTTGTTTGTCTTTTGTTTTTCATCCTCTTTTGACTTTCCCTTTCTCTCTCCTCCCTTCTCCTTCAATGCTCTTGTTTACTGATAGGCCAAGCAGCAAACATGGAGACGTCTGATATGGCGACAGCAAAGGTAGGATGGAAATGCTGCCGGCCTCACTGTGCGTAAGTGGTTTCGCTTGGCAACTTCTTACTTTGTCTCTTGCCCTTTTTACTTTCTCCTGACCCTTTTCCCAGATGCTGGGAGTTGCTACTAGTGCTGGGGTTGATGATGGGATTCAGGTTCTGGGAGGAAGTAACATCATGGCCAGTCTCCATATATTGCTTTTCTTGTAAGATTTGAGAAAATCGTGAAACGCTGATGCTCTAGGTGAAGGTCGGGGGTGGGTGGGAGAGAAATAGGGGAGTCTGCATTACTGTCAGTGGCAGTTTGTTCGTGAAGGCAAGGAGGGAGCCGGGATGCTGGCAGAAGCCTGCTTTGCTGCTCTAGTGACGCTAGAGGGTGCTTTAGGGGCAGGCTTCCCCACTCCCGGGGATTGTTGTGTGAGTAGAAATGCCTTTTGGCAGCCTTATTTTTTTTTTTTTTTTTTTTTTTTTTCGGAAAGGATCTCGGGGGAGTGCCGAGTGAGAAAGTAATTCGAGCTGATAGATGCATCCGCCCTTTTCTGTGAGGCTTCTCTGTTGCCTGTACTGCTTGCTTTTACCAGGTTGTATGTTCTGCTTTCCTGTGGGAATGGAACTGGATGGATCGAGATGGGCTTGTGAGGTAGAAATGGGAGACGACGTATACCATGCATGGCTTCAGCATGGTTCGGTGAGACCTGGGAAGTACAAGACTGTCTCACCATCGAATGATTGTATCTCATGGCAGGGACCACTGATTATGTCTTCATAGCAAATGGTTTATTTTCTAGCATGATCCTGCCACCTGTGTTACTTCCTTTGGCATGAGAACAAGGTTAATGCGCAGGAAACGTGTCTGCAAAATATATCTTGTGCTGTTATCTCAGCAGGGTCTGAAATTAAGCATGGTTGAAAAGAGCCATAGCTTGGAAAGAGTGGGAAATGGTATTAGTAGTTATAAAACTCCTGCTTTTGAGCTTGCGCTGAACTGGATGCTCTAGCACGGCGATACAGCATGCTGTGTTCCAGGAGGTAACCGTTCTACCTGGGGATAGAAGTCCATGGTTAAAAAAAAACAAAAAACAAAACAACCCTGTGGTGCTGTTAACAGATTGTAGGGCTTATTCTTATGTCTCAGCTAGAATTCCAGTTGAGTTTGAGTTTTCCCTTCTTACATTTGTTTCTGCTAAATACTGTATACTTTTCAATTCCATTTCCAGAAGCCTGGGTGACACTGGTGAACAATGCCCTGTTTTGCCCCGGGCCTGGGTTGCATGTCCATGCAGGTTTTGAGTTTTTAGAGTCTGTCAATAAATTGTGTGAAGGTACTTTTGGATAAATGTTGCTTTATAAAGGTGAAATCATCCTCATGATCATGTTTGCTCAAGCTTCAACTGCCTGTCGCTGCAAACCCACTTACAGCTGTAGTGCTTGAAAAAAATTACCACTGAGAATGCAGAAAGGCCAGTGGCATTGGAGCCAATTGAAAGTGATGTTCTCTATTTCGATTGTAGCTGTTGTGGCATTTTGGGGGACTAGCTTTTCTGTGTTGAAAAACAGACACTTTCAAAGACAAAAAAACCAAAATCACTTTAAAATTCATTTTTGTCTGTGCCTGTGTTTTATAGTTTCTTTTTAATTAAAGGAAAACATGATCTACAGTGTTAAAGCACCATCTTAGTGTGAATGTACTGAAAACCTAATTGTCTTTTCAGGAAAATGTATCTTGAGTGAAAAATTGAGTCTAGTTTGAAACTTCTAAAACAGATACATCTTGGAAATTAGTTGTGGTGTAAATATTACTGGAATGTATACAGGTTTATTTGGACTTACACCGTGGCAAGTGCTGATGTTTAGTCCCCTATTCTTTGTTGGAGCCCAAATGTTCTTCCATGGTCTATTTTCATTTCTGAGTTTGGGTCACTTACTCCTGTTACAGTTGGTTTGGAGCCTCCAAGGGATGCTATTCATTTTGCTTAATTTCTGCTGGGGTTAGCCTAGGCTAGCAAAGAACTTCTGAGAAGGTTTAACAGATTTACTTTCTCAGCCTGAGATGATGCCAAAAGCATCTATGGGATGTAATATCAGGATGTTACTTACTTCCACGGCTGCTCTCCATTGTGTTGCACTGTTGCTTCCTCTTCTGCTGGGGCACCTTTCAGGGTATTTCAAGAACTGGCATTTCCTGACATGCTGAAGACTGGTGCCATATTTAGCGCATTAAAAATAGAGAGGGGTGCAGCTTTTGCTATTTTGTAGCCTATGGTTTTAATCCCAGGGTTATCAATCATTCATCCTCATCTTGAGGCTTTTCGGACCTGTTGGTGGAATCAGAAAACTGTTTGTCCCTTGTATGCTATGGGGCACCTTGCTTTGGGATCGTGACATGGTGCTGTGTCACCTCGCAGCTTTGCTTACGTGGTGCCCTGCTAAAAGTAGGAACCCTGATTGTTTTGTCCCTGCTCCTTGCTGAGTGCCAAGGAGAAAAGCAGTTAACCTGTTAGAGAGAGGGGAAAAAAAAACCAGGCCCATGTGAAGCTAGCATGCTTCCTGGGAAAGCACGAATCACTTTCCAGCTAATCAACTAGTGGAAATGAGGAACATAGGTTAGTGAGCTGCCTTTCCATTCCCCTGACACTGGAAGGTTCTTGTTCTCTGTACTGCAAGTACATACATGGAAAGTCCTCAGACCTTTTAGGGTGGGGAGGAGATATTTAAGCACCTGATTTACTTGTTCCATCTTGAAGGAAATGTGTTCCTCTTATGTGCTGTAATGGGAATGATGAGTGGAGCCAGAAAAGATGCCTATTTACAGTACCGCAGAGCTTTTGCTTAGAGATTTTCCTTGGCTTTTATTAGATAGCACTTGCTCAGGCTGGGATTGCTTGTAGAAGTATGTGTAAGGGGAAGAGGACAATAGGGTAATGCAAAATAGCTGATATGTGAATAAAATAGTGCTAAATATTAAATACCGTCATATGACTTAATTTCTGTAGTTGCCTCTGTGCTTCCAGCTTTCATCCAGGCCCTGACAAGGGAGGTGGCAAAATGCTGCGTATGAATTGCCGGTTTCTTGCCATCTGACCAGAATGTAAGAGAACACCAAGACCTCATTCATTACTGTCTGTCACTTTGTGCAGATGTTCTTGCCTGTGCAGAGGGCATGTAAAGCACTGTCCCATTTGGACAGTACCATGTAGTACTACTTTCATCCAGGTTGGAGGTCAGAAGAAAAAACCCCAACAACTCTGGCCTTGTGTATTACAGCCCTAAATTTTTTTTAGTTCATGTGGCCTTGACAGTTTATAGTTACAGGTCAGGAAAACATCCGGTCTTTTTTTCTAACTCCTTTTTTCTGCTACTCATAGTCTGAGTCTTTCTTTAGTTTGAGAAAGTTCTGCATGGTTTTTACTTTGTTGCTGTTTTTAGTGTTAGACATTTGACTTCCTCATCCTGACTGTCGCCTAGAGCAACCAGAAGCCACAAGGGAGTCTGTATTCATAGTATTCTTGCTCTGGACCAGAAGTACTCAAAATGTTACTGGCAGTAGGCCAGGATCTAAATTATCTTGTTTTAATCCTTTTTGAAGTTTGAGAATTTTGCCTGGGGGGAGGGACAGGGGATGAGGCGGGACAACAGATACCATGTAAACTTATCTTACTGTTATGCTTAGCAAATGATGTACCTAATATTTTGCAATTAAAAAAAAGAGATCCCTGTCTCAAACAATCAAAATTCTATTGCAATAAGCAAATACTTTGACTTACAGATCTAATGGCTAGAAGGAAAAATTATGAACATCTGATCTAACATCCTGCATGAAGAGCAGTCAGTGGAAAATATACATATGGCTCTGTAAATAGGTCAAATACAAACAAGTACAAAGAAGAAAGGTGATTGGTATGGGAAGAAATAATGAAAAAATGTTGGGGGGGAAAGGTGATCTGATGACTCAGATATGAAAGGGAGCTGAGAACAGAACACAACACTGAAAGAAGTGAAGGCAGTCAACAAAAATGTTATGAAATAGCTGATGGAGGAGAGATATAAAATGAAGGAAATGAGAGGAGAAGGAAGTAGGAGCAGGTGTAGAGAAAAGCGTGTTGTTTAGGAAGAGGCAAAAGATGCAGTTTTGATATGGGCACAGAGGTGGCAGTCAACAGGGGGCCATAAGAGCCACAGCTGCAGCATCTTTATATGAGATAGGTATGTGGGTGAGGGAGGAAGGACTATGGCTGAGAGGTGGGTTGCAGAAGTTGTAGGCACTCTTAACTGGTTGATGGTCCTGGTGCTCTAGTTGAGCATTTGTACTTTGGAGACTGCTGCCTTTCTCAGGAGAAATGAAGGGCACCTCCATATGTTTCAAATAGCTGCTGCTGAATTCAGAGATTCTGGTTAGACAAGAGAGGAGAGGCCATGGTAGGTGAGACATAAAGGAGACAATATTGTTGTGGTGTTTTCATGATTTTGTGATCGCTGATGTTGGCCAAAAAGACCCCGCTCTCAGAAATCTTTTGCTGTTTTCAACTATCGTGCTTGTTTTCACGAAACATGAAAACAAACTAAAAGGAAAACTGATGTTCATGCTTTTATTACTATTTTTGCATTTTTTTCTCTTTGTATGGAAAAATAAAAGAATTTTTACCAAAATAACAGTGGCTTGGGAAAGCTCTTTTCATGCAAAACATGATCATCATGTCACTTATATTGACACTTATACAATCCAAACCAATCTATTATTGATGCTTATTACAACCGTGTAATGAATGTCTCCTTACAACATGTAGTTCCACAGGTGAGTGAAAAGACGTGGATTATAGGGCTTACCCAGTTTCAAAACAGAGGTGTGTAGCAGAGCCAGAAGTGGGTTTGGATCTCTCAAGCCACAGTTCTGAGACTGCTTTTTTCTGTTTTCCCATTTTCCTGTTTTGTGGGATGGATGCTCGGGTTGGAGTAGGTAGATAATTTATCTGGAATTCAACTTGCGTGTGACTTCTAAGTATTCTTAGCACTGTGGAGGTGGACAGGGTGGCTGTGCGTAGCCTATCTCTCTTGATATCTACATATGCTCTTTTATTACCTTATTTAAATTTTAGTATCTTTTTTTCCCTGGAGTAGTTATGTGCAGAGTATAGAGAAAAAGGAAAGGGCTTGCCCATGCAGCATTAGCTGACACAGATGAACCATTCAAGTGAATGTGTTAATTGAGACTGTAAATAGCAGTGACAGTGGGGTCACCTGCTTGGGGTTCACTGAAGATGGTGAGTGACCCACAGTCCCTTCACCAAGGCTCCTGCTGCAAGGATTTCAGAGAGCAGATCCCAGCTGAATTGTGGCAGAAGTGGCTGCACCCGCCAGCCAGAAGCTTAAACAGACACTTTCTTTTTCTAAGGGGTCTATCTCCTTTGATAATTTCCTAACCCTCATATTATTATAAAAAAAAAAAGTACATGAATGCTTATCTCTTAATACCTTTCTTGCCTGAGCTTTGATTTCTAAACATGTGACTCTGCAGTATTAGTCTGTCCCAGATTTGCCAAGCTTGCAGGTCTCCTGACCCATTTTACAGCACTGTGATTTGCTTCCCTCCTTGACAACCTGCAAGCCACAGATGCAAAGCATCTCATGGAGCAAAGTTGAGTAGAAGCCAGGCATCCAATATAGGTTGGACCTAATGAGGGCTGAATCTGGAATTATGTGGGGTGAGATCTGAATGTGTTTTTCCCATACTGTTTGTCACATGGAAATGCATGTGCCCAGCTTTATGGCTAAGTTAATGCTTTTTGTCTGGAAGTAAACAAAAAGGCATGTTGCAAAGTTCATGTTGGAAACAGTTTTCCAAGCAGGTGTTTCAAATCTCTCTGCCTAGCATGGGGCTCTCCTGCAGGGCACTGTCCATCACTTTTGTTCACAGAGTGGAAGACAGTTCTACACAGGATGCAGTTTCACACTAGTTGTTTCCTTCTGCAGCAGGTACCAGAGCATGATGGTATTTCATAATGAAGCGAAGAGTGCAACACATCACAAGTGTTTGGGAAGCTATTTGGAGGGAGTTAGCACTGAGCTGAGTTTTCCCTTTGTGATTCAACTCCCCAGGAAGACGTTTCAGTGTTACTTGCAGAGTTGCTGAAACTTCAGCCCCACTGCCAAGATCCTGTTTCCTTTCACCTGCCCTGGAATGACCAAAGCCCTACAACAGTGACTTCCTGCTGAATTCGGAACTGCAACTTTGCTTCTGTCCATCTGTTCAGGATTTGGGAGAATCAGGAAAAAGATCTGGTGCCTTTATTAAGCAAAATATGAAAGTGGAGAAGTGCATGTTTGTTACTTCCCAAAGGTGATGTGGGCATCATAGTCTCAATGTTTCCTCAGGCAATGAGGACAAATTTCAGAAAGCTTTGTAAACCAGAACAGAAACTTCAAACTAGTACCCCAAGCACGTGTGCGCGTGCACACACACACACACCCCACCCCTCCCTCCCCCCATCCACTGAGACGTGAACAGAATGGAAGTGGTGATTTTACAGGTCAAGATTTTTGTATCATTCCACTTGGAGACATGAACTGCAGTCAGTGGGATGGGTGGACCTTCAGTTTGGGTGCAAAAGAATGACAAATAGCATTTAAAAAAAAAAAAAACACCTTCAAGAAAGTAGAATCTCTTAATTTTCACATACCTAACTGATGTCTCTCCCCTACCACCACTGAAACTGCTGAATTCCCATAGGGTTCATAGGCAAGCCTGAACATCTTTGGTCTTGGGACAGAAACAGAGCTCTCTGTATGTGGTGAGAGTCTGTGTGTGTGTGTTCACCCTTGGACACTCCCAAGCTTCACTTTTTGAAGTACTTTAGCTGATCCTTCCCTATTTCTTAGTAAAGTATATTTCAAATCTATAGTTTAACTGTTCCCTGTGCAGTGGGAGCAGTAGGGTGTGTTTAGATCCTGCAAGATAAATAGAATTCCTAGGAAAAGTGCAGTGTATTGCAGGAAATGAGGGTGTGTGTATGTGATGCAATAACTGGCACTTCTTCCCCCTTTTGGTCAGGCCTTGCCTATGCCCCACTCAGCCCTCTGAGTGCTGTGGTGCAGAAGATCTTTATTGTATGGTGTGAGGGGAAAAGGTCTTGACTCCAGTATGATGCTCCAGAAGTGACTCTCCTGTTCTGTTTGTGTAAATGCTGGCAGTGGGTGGCATGAGAATAAGATACTTGCCTTATCCCTGGCTTCAGGTCCGGTGCAGGAACTTGTCTCCTGCCTCTCTGAAAATTTTAGTTGCAATTAAGTGCTTCCTTTGCTTTCTGCAGCAGTTGTTATTCAGCCTGCTCGCGCTCTGCGGTCGGAGTGGTGGGTTAATCAATCCCCATGCAAAGAACTAGAGGGAGCCCTGGGGGGCTGACTATGCCTGCCCTAAAATGAGCAGAGGGAAGGGGGGAGGGATGGGACGGGAAGGGACGAGAGAGGAAGGCGCGTTCCCCCTTCTCTGGCTCCTCGCCGAAGGGAGCTGTGGCCCCGGCCCGGGGCATCGCCGCAGCGGCGGGCCCGGGGCGGGCGGGGGCTCGGG
>NW_008795485.1:779190-814430 GCF_000699145.1 Aptenodytes forsteri
CGCGCGCCGCGGGGGCGGGCGCAGGGCTGTCGGCGGGGGGGGGCGGAGGGAAGGCGGCGGGGCCGGCGGAGGGAAGGGATGCGCTCCGCTAAGTTGGCCGGTGCCTGCGCCGCAAAGCTCGGGCCGCTGCAGCACCGCCGAGGGGCCGTCTGTGCGGGCTGCCGGGGGCAGCGCCAGACTGCGGCTGGGAGGGAGCCGCCGGGGAAGGCATCGGGAATAGATGCGACAACGGGCCGTTCCTGTCCGGGCATCTCTGCATCAGGACCGTGATGCCGTGAGCCTCCCTCTGGTCTGGCCGCATCTTCCTCCCTGCTGTTGCTACCCCTTCTCCTTCTCTTCCCAGCTTTCGCTATGGTTGTGCATGAATTTGCATCTGTGTATGCATGCACGTAACACCCGCACACCTGAGTGTCTGGACTCCGTATTTATTTCCATACAGAGAAAATAAGCACGTGTAGTTTTTTCTGAAGAAAGGTTGAGAAAACGTTTTGGATTCCATGTGTGTGGAATGGCTCCTGCCTAGCTTGTCCTTTAAATAATTGCTTTTGGGGATGTACCTTGTTGGCGTCTTTCTGTAATAATCTATTAGAGTTGGGAGTTGAGGGAACTAACAGCTTCCTGGAAGGTACCAAAGTGCTCATTAATTCTTTGATCATTCCTGGGTGTTTTGGGGGAAAACTCTCCAGGTTTGGACAAGTGGGCAGTGAAAGAAAAGGTTGTGTGGGTAAAAATCAATAAAGCTGTGAGTGTATCCAAAACGTTTGCATGTAAATATTTTTATTGGTCAAGTTTGTGTTTTATATGGGTAGGTAAATATACATGTATGTAATATACATGGATGCAATTATATATGTAATAGATCTAATATAAACTTGGACAACAAAGATTTATATAAAATCTTGAGAATATCAAAACTATTTTCAATCTGTAGTATGCCAGACTACTTAGTTGGAATAAATGGTCTTTGAATTATTGTGATGAAATTGATTTAATCAGAACTTTATCAGATAGGAATAGTTCCATAGTTAAAAGTGGAATGTGACTTCGTAATTTGGTTTGAAATTGCAAAGTGGATGACAAGAGCAATGTGAGGGCCTGTTTCTTTTTCTTAATCCTTTTTCTCTGTAATGAAAAAGGAAGTTTTCATAGAAATAACAGTCTCCTTCTCAAGTGTGCTGTTTCGCATCAGAATGAATTTAGTGCTTTGAGATCCTTGCCTGTAGAGTGTGAGAAAAGAGCGAAGTTATTTTTCATTTGTTGTTTTATTTATTGTCGCTATTTTTATTTTTTTTCTGTGTAAAAAATAAAAGCACTACAGCACAGCACGAGGAAGCATCTTGTACTGGGCCCCAGGGGACGGACTAGAGCCAGGGATGACTCAATAGGTCATCTCTTTTTCTAATTTCTGTAATTTTGTCTTTTATTTCATTAAACTGAGAGCCTTTGAAATTTTCCTGTGTGTACATAGCCACGTGTAACATAGACTGTACAAATGATATAGTCATTAGCATTTGAAAATCTTAAACAATTTTTTTTCTCTCTCTAAAAAAAATTAAAAAAAAAAACCCAACTCTTGCACTGATTTGCTGCTTTATGTGGTATGCAGTTGGGCTGATGAGTTGCATAATAGCTTAGCGTAGTACCGGGAGAGCAAAGCATGTGTTATAAATGCCGTGATCATGTGTATCTGCAATAACATGGCACCCCACTGCATTCATTTCTGTACCTATCCAGGATATTTTTGTTAATTGTATAATTGGAGCGCTTTTGTATAACCAGTTCCATCATAGCATTTATAACAATTAAGGTTGAAGCCAGCCTGTTAATTTTGTCAGACTTCAGAGCTAAGCAAGTGAGGCTGGTAGATTGAGGAGCTGGATGGGGGACATAAGAAGATTATTCATATGCTGGATGAAATGCTAGCGGTGTTTCAGTAGGTGACGCTCTTCCCTCTGAGTTTTCTCCGTCTCAGGCTCCTGGCAGAGTCCTAGGGGCACTGTGCTGTCCTGGGTGTGTGTGTTCTGGTGGGGAGTGCAGTAAAGGTCCTGATCAGTTCCCCTGGCTCTCCTGGAAACTTGAAGAGTGCTAACCAAGCCCTGCTTGGGCTGCCTCTTCAGCATCCCTTCTTCACCTTCCTCTGAATCCCAAAGAGAAACAAGTCAAATATTCTGATTGCTTGCCTTATTTAATAAAAGTATACAGCATTTTGGATCTTTGCAGCAGTTACTCTGTTTCCCCTCTAGGATGTTTACAGGCAATTTTATTTATTTGATTGTGCTGCAATACCCAGGCACAGAAGGGTGAGTTAAGGATGTTATTTCAAGTTCTGTTTCACCTAAGTATATGCGTTTGTCACTACTGGACTGATTGGCATGGCTCTAGAGGAGCATAGATCTAAGCGTAGAATACAGAGTTCCCAGAGTTCCCTCTTTGTTTGTCAAACTTGGTTAGGGTGCCTTAACGTGGGTTGCACAGCCTCCAGTATTTGCAGTGAAACGGCTTTACAGGTTTAGTATTTGTCTAAAGAAAAAACTACGTCAAATGCGTGGCATGCAAACGGATCTTTTGGTCCTTGCTGTAGAAGTGGTGATTCCAGTTCTAGGTGGCACTGCTGGGGTTAATGCAGATTTCCTTATGGAGCGGTTCTCAGAAAGACACATGATTTCTTTCTGTACCAGGAAGGGCAGTAGTACAGGGACAGAATGCTGTCAGCAGGAGCAGCCCTCTCTGACCGTTAGGAAAAGGACTTGCTCTTGCCAGTTTTTAGACTACCCGTTCATTTCATGCCGTTAGATTGCACAAGATAACGTAGTGCATTTTATCGGGGAACCTCTGGCCATCTCTGAGTCTCGGAGCAAGCTTGTTTTGGCACAAGACAATGTGCTGATCTCTAATATGATGTCATGCATTTTTGCAGTACGCCACCTAATTCTGCCAAAAAGGATCTCATCGCCATCTGGTATCATATCATAGCATAGCTGCATACCGTGGAGTCATTAGGTGGTCACAATACACTGCGGTACAGCAGAATCCTGATGTATAACTATCATAGCTTTATGACATCAAAACGTGACTGTATTGTATCACGATGCAAGGTCCTGATGTACTAGTGCAGCATCATGCTGTTATGGTACAACATCCTGGTATCAGAAATGATACTGCAGTCCCCTAGTAGGTTGTTATATGACAACAATTTGTCTCGTCAGGGCCTAGTATCTTGGTTTAATAGATCATCTTCGTGTCACAGTGTAATAATTTAATACCGTTGCATACGTCTTTACATTGTAACATGGTATTGCGAGACAGAACTTTTGCTTCCAGTCTTACATCACCGTTATCTCATAGATCCTTAGGGACTATAATGAGCCAGGCCCCGAGCTTTAAATTTCAGAAAGCCAGAAACTACAACAGCAGGGCAGGCAGGCTTTCCCTCCCTTCAAATCTCAGGCAGTGCTGCTTGCCGTTAGCGTGTCTCCCTTGTTAGGAGTTTTAGGGAGCTCATAATCCAGCATGACAGATACTAATTTGGATCTTTTATGAAAAATGAGAATCAAATCACTGAAGAGTCTTGCAGGGACAAAAGCAAGCTGGTAGCTGAACTTGATGTCCCATAAGTGGGATACTGAACAAAACTCTGATCATTCTTCTGTGGTTCCTTCTGCATTGCTTGTGCTGATTTGTTGATTGGAATATTTCTGAGCCACAGAACCTGCTATATGGAACCTACAGAGAAAATAAGGGCCAAAGGCTCTACCTAAAAATAAATCTGTAATTCATTTTTCTGCTAGTGCCTGTGGGTGAGAAAAAAACTCTCAATGTTCCAACACCCTACTTATCTGAAGGAAGGATCTATTATACAGTTGTGGGGGTGGGATGGGAACTAGGTAGGGTTACAGAACAGCAGAGCTAAAATTAGAAGTTGTTTGATGTCAGGGAGCAGTGAAGATTAACATTAGGCAGTTTCTGTTATGCATGCTGTAAGGCTGCGACTTCAGGAGTTCTTTGTATCTAGACCAGGCTAATGATACCTGCCCTTTCAGTTGATTCTGTCAGTGTCTCAGGGCCACGAGTATGTAACAGGGGAGGGACGGGGTTCATAAGCTATCACACTAGTCCTACATAGCTCTGTCCTTACAGTCTAGTCCTGCGACTTCTTTGAACTCTAAAATAACAGGTTAGTGAAAAAGAGACAGGAGGAATGCATTCTGCCCTCAGTTATATAGAATTTGTACTTGCTGTAATACGGAAAGGTGAGAAACGTGGGTGTTTGAGATTCTTGCCTCCTTAATTACATAGTGAAATGATGATGCTGTTTAAATCGTTTTCAGTTTCTTATCGATACTGCAGAGGCCTAAAGAATTACTGTGTGCTGTGAAAATGAATTTCGTTCTATTGTATTGCAAGTGAAAGATGAATTTCCAAATCAATTCTTCCTCAATTTTTTGGAGAAGGCTAGCAAAATAGTTCTGCTGAAGTTACATAATTGTGCTGTTGTGCATATTGTGCTGTTCGACCTTCACGTTACAGGTTAAAATGTTATGTTTCAGTGTTCTTTTCTCCTCCGTCTTCATCAGTTCTTCTGCGTCTGCATTCTTCTTTTTTGTGCTTTTTATTCAAAAGGAAGAAATAGGTGCTGATAAACCTCCACTAAAAAACATCAAAGATGACCCACGTGCATATAAATACGGCTCTAGCATTTTAGAAAGAAGAGGCTTTCACTCCTTATAAATTCTGCAAATGGATCTTAGGAATCAGAATGTTCCCGTTTGCTGTCGATGTGGTAGGAAGAGGAAACCATATTAACAGGTCACTCGTCTCTCCCTGCATCCAGAATATTCTGAACTATTTGACTGAACCTCTGTCCATAAAGTACAGTTTCTATCTTTTCTCTCTCAACAGGAAGAAACGTTTTGATGTTGTGTAAAGTGACCCGAAGAACAACTTTGAGCAGTATTGGTAGATTTATTTTGTAAATGGTTTCATGGTACAATGAAGTGGTTAGCAGCAGGTTTTGTGCTAATTTATCTGGGCTTTTTGGTAGTGGGAAGTGATAGTAAGCAGTTAGGAGCCTAATCCAAGTGCACTAATGTCAAGGAAAAATCTGGCATGCAATTCACTTGGTCAGACTGTACTTATAGTCACTAACTGAGCCAGGAAGAGAACCAAGATCGGCTCATTACCAGTTTTTGTCCTGGACTGCACACTGCCACGCTGAATTAATACCTTCAGTGGTAATATGGTATAAAGTACAAGTAAAAAAAAAAATAAAATTACAGTGGAAGGAGACTCTTTGAGGAAAAACTGGCTGAGTCATTATGAAGCCCTTGGTCTGAGATTTGGTTTGCTGTAGCTCTGTGTGATGATAGACTGGCAAAAGTACCCCTTTAGTGTTTTTTTCTTTGTTATGTGGTATTTTTTTGGCATCAATTTTTGTTTTTAAACTGGATAAACATCCATCATTTTGTTCTCTGATATACATGTGCTTACTGAAACCTCTCTGAGGGCAACTAGACAGAAGAGTTCTTTGACTTATGCCATGAAGATGCTGCGCTTTGCAGAGCTTGCTGCCAACACCCAGAATCTCTCCTTCAGTTCTCTCCTTGGGCTGCAGATTATTTTGGCTAATTGAATCCTAATCGTTTGTTTTGCTCTAAAATTGCTTTTTCTGCTTATCGGATGGTAAAATCACCTTGCTCTCTCTCTAGTCCTTCAGCAGCCTCACAAATGTCAAGTGAAGGGCAAACTGCTTGGAACCATTCTGGAATTCGGCAGCCATTGCTTGCTCAGGGTCTTAAGCTGAGATGAATGAGGCTGCAGTGAGGCTTCTCCAGAGATGATTCTCCTCAGGTATGCAGGAGGAAAAAGCATGGAAAGAGGCAAATTCAGTCAAGAAGAGGCTGTAGGTGAAATTTAGCAGATACTTTTTTTTCTCCTCTCTCAAAGCTTAAGTGTGGAGCTGAGGCTGTTGTGTGCTGTTTAACTGCTTGGCCCTTCAAATGAGAAGCAGAGTCCTGGCTATCGGGAGCTGGAAGTCACAAGAGGCCAGTTTTATGCCTGGATCTGTCATTGACCGATTGTATCATGATCTTGCCTCTGCCCCAGTTTCCTTGTCTGCAAAATGGGGCATATCGTTCTTCTTTTCCTTCTCCCCTTGTGCTCCCTCTCACTGAAGCAGTTTGATATTTACATGTGACAAGTGCTAGAAGGGGTATGTTGAACAGCGTTCCACAATTTGTAAGCACGTGATTCACCCTGCGTGTTAATAGTTCTATTGAACTAAATGGAAACACTCACATACTTAAAATCTCTGCTTGATCAGGGCTATTCTGCTCAGCAAGTGGGCATAGGTCAAGGTCTGAAAGAGCCAAATGTTGCCATCCAAGCTTTTGTGGCACATTATGCAAGAATCGCTGTGTCCTGGTCAAGATCTCTTTTGCTTAACCACATTTGCTAACTGAAATTCCCCTTGGGAACAGGACTCTTCTTCGCTCCCTATTCTAAAGTAGTGGTATTCCTTTGGTTGATTAAGCAGCTGCTGTGTTTATGCTTGAATCTTCCCTTGCATGCCTCTGATTTCAGTCCTGCTTACAAAGTGCATCTTAATGGTAGACTGCCATTATTATTATAATTGATACTTATCATGAATGGTAACTCTTAATTTCAGTATTTTGAGTCTGGTGAAAGTAAATTCTATAAATTGAGATATAATAGCAATAATAGTATATTCCAAGTATAAAATATCTAAGTTCAAGAAATGGAGAGACCAAAACAAATGCTGTACATAAATCAGTAGCTTTTCTTTTCCTTCTGTAACTTCTGTATGCTCTTGCAGAGCCACATGCTGAATACAAGATGGTGGAACGGTCTCTGAGCTTCTCCTTTACTGAAGTTTTCCATTTGGCCAGGTTTAGGTCTGTGCTGTTGATTATACTTTACGTTTTCCAGTGGTTTATTCTCCGTAACCATTTTTCCCCGGACAGAATGCTCTCTGTGGCCACAGCCAAGTGACCTGGGGATAGATGCTCTGCTTTTTTTCAACTAACGCAAGATGTAAAATGCTGCCATTCTCATTTGACAATGTCACAGCTGCTCTGTGCATATGGCAAAGGAGCAGAGAAGGAGGGATTTGGTTTGGGTTGTTTGGTTTTTTTGTGGGAGGAGGAGATATATATTTGGGGTATATATTTTGAATCATTTTCAAACCACTTGGAATACCAGGTTTGGAAGAATGTGGCTTGGCCACACCTAACTTCAGGCCTTTTTGAACTGGAAGAAGGAAAATGGAGGAGAAAATTAATTGAATGAAAAAGACTTGGGGAGGAGGAAGAAGGAGGTATATATTCAGGAGTAGCAAAGATTTGGTAACAGAAAAAAAGTCCATATATGCACATAATATAAGGCACCAAATTAGCTGTGGGGGGAGGAGGAAGGACGACTTTGTTTATTTTTAGAGTAAGAACAGCTCTCTTTTAACTAAAATCATTCCTTTAATGAAATACTAAGCAAACAAGCCTGTGTTTAAATGACAGGAGGAAGAGATGGCAAGGTCTGAGGATTCCAGAGAAATCATTTGCAAGGTCTCATCCCTTACTTCTGTAGTGACGACGCATGAAGTGCTGTGAATTAAAAGGTTTGCACTGGAGACAGAGGCATTTTAGAAAGCTGGTGGAAAGCTAGAGCTGTAATTTTGGTGTATTTCTGACCTTGTAGGAATAGAAATAAAGTAGCCATAGAGGTCTGAAAGAAGTGCCTTCTGCTAATGAGGAGATTGGGTTGTGGCTGTGCAGCCCTCAAAACTGGAATTTTTTTTTTTTCAGAGCTGTCAACTACTAAGAAATGGTGTACTCATGTGGTGGCCTTCAAGCTGATGTACATTTTAGGAATGAGGTTTGGGAGGCGAACTGTTGCTTTAGCTGTAGGCCGTGAAAGAAGATATGTGTCTAGGGGCTGGAGCTTAGAGAATCTGAGCAATATTCAGTGGCTGGTTCAAGGCAGTAAAATTACATCACTGCTTCAAATGCCTGTTATATTATTTTTCCAACCTTTCCAACAGAAAGAATAGGTTCCCCATTGATTCTTCTGAGTTTCTGTTTCGAAGACAGGTAATAGCACAACTGATTTTTGAAACGGATCTGTTTCTAAGATTGTGGTGTTCTGCAGTGAGAGAGGCTCTTAAAAGAAAGGTCTTGTTCTGCTAGGAGATTTTCACGCACATCTCGAGACAGTCTGTGTCCTGAAGAGCTTACATCCTAAATAGGCAAGATGGACAAAGGGTAGAAGAAAGGAAGTGGTTGGTTTGCAGATGAGGTACACAGAGATTAAAGGCGTTTTTACTTTTAACGTGTTTATTAATAGAGTTGTACTAGAAAACTTCCCTACTACAAGCTTGGCTTAGGTGAGCAAAAAATTGTTATAGCTTAAAACAGTTCTTTAAAGAGAGCAAACTATATTCATGTAAGAGCTAGCATCAGAAATGTAAACTGGCCAGCCATATCCCCTGGACTTCTCATAGGTGACTTGTCCAAAGTCACAACCTGAATACATACAATTGCCCCAAAGCAACCTATGTCTTGCTCATATTTGGAAATACCATAATTGTCGTAAGGACATTTGTTCTTTCAAGGATCACAGCCCAGATTAAGAACTTCAGATGATTTAGATGTCACTTTGCAGGATTTCCCTCATGAAACTCAAAATCATATGGATATGTTTCACTTGGAGGTTTTGGAAACAAAAATACAGCAAGTCAAAACAGTTCTCTAAATCCTAATGCTCAAACAGCTGTAACACCAACCAAATGCAAACCTTTAAAGAGTCTTGCATCGCTAGCGAACAGCAGTAACCAAGAAGTCATTGGACTGGGCTGCTGCATATGAGGAAAATTATGGAAAGCAGAACTAGAGACAGAAAAAAACTTGATGGAATTGAGGCATTGATCCATGCTCCTGCCAATGCAGGACAGTTCCCTGTTTTGTCTTTATTAATGGTTACCTAATGCTGTTTATAAACAGGACAAGTGAATGGGTTTATACCACTTCTCTCATGCTCTTGACTGAAAGGATTTGACTTCAGCCTTGTTTTTTTCCCCTCAATTTAATATAATTGCATTGCTCATTGTTATAAAACCTTTTAATACAGCTTCTTTTTCTCTTTGGCATTCTTCAAATATTTGTTGACCACTTCATTTTGTTTACCCTTCCAAGTTTCTTTTCATAAATGAGCCTCATGAATGTTGTGATGTTTTTGTTGCTTTCCTTTGAACTTATTGCTCTATAAGAATATCTTTCTGGTTATATGGCACCCTTATAATAAAGTTCCTGGTAGGGATTAACTGATCATACAGAGCAAATATTTCATCAGTTTCCATGAGATATGATTGATCAGACTATGCAGCTCTGAATCACGTTGGTCTTTCCTGCTCCTATATCATGTTGCAAGAACATGTCTAATTTGCTTTGCGCGCTTACTCTGTGCAGTGTTGAGCTGTGCTGCTTTCTTGCTTTTTCAATTCTTTGAATTGCTGGACATGACTTTCTGCTTGCTCCGTTACGCCTGTTTGGAGTAGGTACAAAATCAAGGACAGTGGTAGGGTAGCGTTCTTCATGCTTTGCCCAGAAGAGAATCAGTCACAGTCTCTGTTTATTTTTCTTGTGAGGCAGGTTTTTGTTTGTGTGTTTATATACACTTTCAATATGAGTCACATTATTACCTTCTGCATTTTATAACCTCTCTGTAGAAGATGGCCTTTTGAAGAGTTTCTATTTGAAACTACCCATGTATTGAAGACAAATATTTCTCCTGTTGCTGGCTGTGCTGCCTGCTGTTGTATCAGGGAAGTAGATGGTTTGTGTTGTGTCTGATAAGGTTTAGAGAAGTAGTCCCTCTAGCTCAGCAAGATGAAGAGTCAGTAAGTCGGTAGAAATGACTAAGTAAGTAGTCAGAGAAGAGTGCTTTGTGTGGGAGTAAGGAAGTTGAATTTAGAGGTAATTGGGATGTTTCGGTCCGTGCTGACTGCTCTGCTCCTTTGTCGTCACAGAAGTACTCCCTGGTGGTTTTTATAGCGGGGAGTACAGGGATATTTAATAAAGCTCTGCTAAAGCATCCCTGCAAAAATGTTTGGGATGCCAGGGATGTGCAACAACACGGAGAAGCTGTACCAGGGCAGTAGAACAGGTAGGTAAGAGCAGGAGAAGTCAAGTCCTGAAATTTCATAGCTGTCATCAGTGAATGGAGTGAGGAGCAGCCAGGGTTAACTGAGCTCTAGTGATGTGGGCTACAGGGCATTCTTAAAGAGACAGTGGGTGCTTTTCTTTCTAGTGGGCAGCAGCCAGTTCAGATGCCGGAGCTGGGTAGCAAGTTGCAAAGAAGGCTTTGTTTCAGCCATGCCAAGCTGTTATCGGAGCGGGGAATCTTTTTGTCAACTACTTTTGAGAGCATAAAATGCATCGGAGCCGTAAGATTCTTGAATGGTTTAATGATCTCTCCCCCAGCAGAATTGCTTCTGTCTGCAGTTTAAATGGTGGTTTCGGAATCGGAGAGGAGAGGAGCAGGGAAGACACGAAGCGGCGCCCTGGGAAATGCAATGTGGTAACAGGTGGCGATGCAGTCATTTAGCTCTTCATTTTTCATCTCCCAGGCAGGCAGGAGGACTCCTTCCTGTGGATGTAGGTTCCTTTGTGTTTGTGTGTGCATTGTGAGGTCAGGCAGTTCCTCAGGAAAAAGGATGCCCTCACGCAGTGCAGGGCTGGGACGGAGACACAGAGGGTTTGACTGAGCAATCTAAGTCGAGATGGAAGGGATGGGGGTGTGGGGGGAGAAGCTGAGCAAGACTCTTATGGAGCAATGTTCAGTCTTCATGGGAGTAGGGGCTGGACTGAGTAGCTGTTTAGTGTTGTTAGTGAGTTTCTGGGTGAGCCCAGCAGAAGATTACAGGAATCTGAGACCATCCTGGAAGAAAGGGTTAAGCAAGGCTAAGAAAGTCAATCAGTGAGAGTGGGGATGAATCTGATGTGTGTGAATGGGTATTGGGATTGAAAATCAGGGGTGGCTCAGGAGGAGTGTGAAGGTACAGATTGGGGTGGTGCTTTGGGAGGAGGCTTTAGGAGGCTGTTTTTGGTTGGGATAAACAGATTGGAACAGTCTGGAGGAATGGTGGAGAAGCTGGCATAACTGTAACTGTATTATATGACGTAGAAGTGCACACTGCACCAGCCCGTGCTAAAGAAAGAGATTGTACCCCTTTAGTGCCCTTTTCCTCTTCCTTCTCTTCATAGATCTACTCACGGGTCTGAGCTGTTGCAGCTCAGTGCAGCATGGAATAGGGAGTGGAGCGGTGGTGGTGGTGAAGGGGATTGAAGGAGTGGGGCATGTCTGTACCAGGAGACCGGGTGTAGCCCAGCCCCTGGCACAGAGCAGCCGATGTGCATTTTGCTCTCTCCAATGGCAGCTATTGAAGCTTTATCCAGATGTCAGGGAATTCTCTCTTTGTGCTGAGCTTGCATAGGAACAGTGTATATGAGGGTTGCTGCCCAATTATTGGGAGCAGAGGGGGATGTGGCTTTCTCATATTCAGAGTGGTATCCAAAGAACGTGATTTGTTTGTGTTGGGTTTGAGGTGAAATTTTGCTGCTGCTTGTCCCCTGGTGACTACCTTTGCAATGTAACTGAAAGTACAATGGCATGATATTTAACTCTGTCCTGAAGGGATAAGAAAAGAAGGATACATAGATAATGGAGGCAGTACTGTAATGATTCCACAGGGACCTGTAATTAATGGGTGATCTCCTGTTTCTGTTGTTATTTTTCTTTGTGTGTATGATAGACTTCCCTGGTCAACCTGTTGTTTTGCTTTTCTCTTCATCCTCCCTTAAACTGGGCACTGATCTTGCAGCTGGGATGCATTCAGACCCTGGTGGTCGAAGGTGGCTCCTTTCATTGCAGCAGGGTTTGAAATCAGTGCAGCCTCTCGTCTTCGTGCCTTTCACTGCACGGTTGAAGTCTTGCACTGTAAGCTCCTCAGGGTGAGGGCCCTGTCTGTCTGCAAGCTGCCCAGCCCTCAGCACGGTGCTATAAAACAAGTAAATACGGGAGTTACTTTTATTAGCGCTCGATCTTGGAGATGTCTGTTAGCGTTATTGATGTGCTTGTTAATCTTCATTTTCAAGTACACTGCTGTATACATTATCTGTCAGCGCAGCACAAGTGCTTTTGGGGTAAAATATGCACCAGCTTATCATCAGTGCACTAGAACAGAACATGTAATGGTTTTAGAGGAAGAAAAGGGATGGACTTAGTATCAAGTGGAAGTTGGCAGGGGACTTAAGGATATGTAAGTGTCTTTGTAATATATGATTAGAAATTCAAGACAGAGAATTTGTGGGAGGTCAGCTCAGCCAGCCTTTTCCACTGCATCATCCTGAACCGGTGGTTTCCAGGCCGGGAGCTATTACCTGTCCATGATGCATTTGCTTTGTGCTTTCCATTTATCCTGACCCAGGATGCAATGCCTACCCATGTTGGGATGCGAGTCTGTCGGTCTCAACCTACAGGGCAGGGTTGGGCCTACAGAGCATAATTGACTGGTTCCCCTTGTGCTATCCTTCCTCCTCTTTTTCAGAGATCACGTTGCATTAAAGAGGGCTAAAACTGCATTAAATATCCTCGTGGATAATACTGTTTATGAAAGCGATAGCTTTAGTTCCCATAGGGATCTTGGGCAGTTCCACATGTGATGGCAGTGGTTGCTGAAGAAGCTGTCTAGAAAGATACTGGCCACACTAAAAATGCTTGTCCAGTGTGATGTAGGCTCCAGCTCTCACTCAAACATTTCACTTGTTGATGCTGAGCCTAACTCCCCACAGCGTCTTTCCTAACATCATTTCACCTTTCCTGCTTTTGGCTTTCCACGTGCTGATTGTTTGAGCGTGGTGTTGAGGACAACAGGTAGGGCTCTGTTTCCTAGGTGAGGTGGGTTCTGCTACTTGTGAATGTCTTTAATTCTGTGTGGTTTCTTTTGTGCAATTAAGGAGAGCTAATTAGCTCCTTTTAGTGCAGTCTCCTTGCAGAGGTAGCTGACCTCTTGTTAATCCTGGATTAAGTTCTTACTAAGAACTGGCTCTTTGTGTGTCCCAGTTAAGATGTTGACACTTTGTTCTCTCTCTCCTTGTTCTCCTCCTCCCCCTCTTCCTCCCCATGCCTGTGAGCACATGATTGCCTGCCTCCTCCAACCCCCACTATTGTAGGAATCCATGTGCTCTTAGCAGCCACTGTATCTTGCTCCATGAAAATACCATTGTCAGTTCAGAGTACTCTAAAAAGATTTTTGCTTGATCTGGCACCTGTCTAGGAGCCCATTTTCTGCAAGGGAGAAGGAAGAGTTTTGGCAATGCTCCTTATTGCTTAATAGGGTGAGAATACTGTGGGGTTTGAAGCGTAGCACCCATTTTGTATGCTGGAGGCTGGAAGGATGTTCCATGGTCTGAGCAGGAGCTAGCAGGTTTGAAGAGTAGCACCCATTTTGTATGCTGGAAGGATGTTCCATGGTCTGAGCAGGAGCTAGCAAACAGGACCACCTGTCCCAGTCTAAGAACTCAGCCTGTACAATGCTGTGCATTCAAAAGCAGAGTCCATATGTTCATAGTTAAAGAGGGTGTCTAGGAGAAGAGCAGCTTCTGTGCTCCAACAGTGGTATGAGCAAAAAAAATAAACATGCAAAATATTAATTACCATTCAGATGTGTCAATTACTCACTACTGCTAATCCTACTTGCAGATCTTGGGGTTGTAGCACTACATCAAGTCTTCCCTGAGGACACGCTTTTTTAACATTTCTGATACGTCTTTTTGACGACAAGGCCAGAAATACTATGGAAGTTTAAGTGTCCCCTGGTTCTCTTCTGAACTCAGCTGAAAAGTAGAGGTGTTGGGGAATAACTGTCTCAATGGCTTAAGTTTTCAAAATAGATCGTATTAAAAGTGGACAAAGAATTATTGGGGAAGGGGAAATGAGAAACCTTAATGTGTTTTAAAATCCAGGCGCTCATTGTTCCCAGATATTTTGCAGACAGACTTTTTAAAGACCGCTGTTTATTTCCGTATCACTGATGTGGCTTACAGGGAGGGTACTAGATTGTTCTAGCTGGATATAGAGTTTATCTGAAACCCACTTGTTGCTCTGTAGGCCTGGACGTTCAGGCACTGGACTGTCTTGCGTGTATCTATCATCAGCCCCGTGCTTTAATTACTTAGTGCATCATTTCCTCTCACCTGAGAGATGCAATATGTGTGAGTATGCTTGTGTTACGGCTGGATCTGAGACAATAGAGCAGAAACCAGCCCTGCCACTCAGTCCAGCAGGTGGTAAAGGTATGGCTCGTGCTGTCTGCGTGAACATGGAAGAGCCTGCCACAGATAGGCATGCTTTCAAGTAGAGCATCCTTGGAGGGAGTGCTCCTGATGGATGACTTTCCACCTTTCTGTAGGGCTTGGTAGTCCTGTGGTATTCGGGCTGTGGTGTGTGACCATGTCATGCCACGAATAGCTCAGCAGTCAAGCCCTCCTAAAGCTGTCCTTCACACATGAAATAATGTCCTAGTGCTTGTCTTGATTCTTTAACACCAGTACCAGGGCAAGGGCTGAAAGACATACGTGCAAGTAAACCCAGTCGACATAAAATGCGTTCTGCAGCTCTTGAACAAAACAGGAACCGGTAGCTTTACATTCAGAAGAGCTTCCTTAAAGGCCCCTAAAAATCCTCTTCCCAGTGCAGTATTATCAAAGTATTGCCACCATGAAATAAGCTGTCTTCATAGTGACATGAATGGTGCTGCAAAGACCCAGAAATGTAACAGGAGTATTTGTCCTTCCGAGAGTTCTGAGTTAAATTTTGCAGATCTGATAAAGTTTGTAAAGAATTTGAGGTGTCGCGTGATTTTTCAAATTACCCGTAACTTTGCCTTTTTCACGCCATCCCAGTTAAGCCTAAGAAGCTTTTCTCTAAGTAAGTCTTGCATTTTTACTACTGCTCTTACAGTGCTTTTGGAAGTGGAACTTCTGTTTGATTCATCTTTCTTCCTGACAGTCTGAGGAGTGGGTAGGTCTTAAACTCATGTATTGAATCTATCCTACCACTTCATGACCTGCTTTCAGCCTTTGCGTGTTCTCCATGGTTCCAGATCTGAAGTAGCCATTATACTGAATTTCATCAGAGCCTTTGGGCCAGTGTAGCTCTCGTGTGACTATTGAAAAATAGTATCTTGTTCAAACCTTAATAGTCATTCAGGCAAAACATACCAAAATTTGTAGAGGCTGAGAATCACACTTCCAACTATTTCATACATCTTTGAAAGCCATAAGAAAAAAAACACTGAAAGATTCATAGACTGTAAAATGAAATGGGACCATTCAGATTTCTCTTCTAAGTCTTGTCGAATGCAATGTATAAGACTTGCGTGAATTGATTCTGGTTGAGGTACAGAACAGTATTTAAGAAAACAAAAAACCTTGTGTAATATTGTTTGCCACAGATGGATAATCTAGCCTTGAATTAGTTACAGTGGTTAGTTTTGTTTACTTCCAAAAACATGTGTCTCTTGTCCAGTCAGAATTGTCTAGCTTCGGCTTTCAGCACTTGGTACTGTTGCACTTTCATCTGTTATCCAGTACCATCAAACTGCTGTACCAGGTGGTCATTTAAAGCTTGTCATTCCTTGACCTCCAGTTTGCGTTGAATGGATTCAGTGCCACTGCCTTTATTGTTCGTTGCTCTTATCTGAACCCTGTCCGGTTTATCCACACTGTTCATGAGTTGAAACTAGATATAGTCCTAGACGAAGCATTTCAGTGGGAATCACACCATCTTTGGATATGGAGGTACCTTTGCATTGGGCACAGGGAATAGCAAAGTTTGTATGTTACATGCCATTTTCTTTAAACATGTTTGTAAATTCACCAGTTCACGAACTTTTGTAAGCATTTGAAACCTTTAATGGTCACATATGAAAATGAAAAGTCAAGGTGCAAGTTATGGTGGCTCTGCTGATCAACTTGGTTTTTCTGACTGGATAATGAGATTTTGCTGTATTCTTGTTCGTGCTTAGGTTTGTATTGGAGAAATACTTCAGTGTTTTTAGCGAGGACCACAAGACTACTGCATGTGGATTTCTCCAGTTGCAAAACACACCAGGTTTACCCATAAACACTGAGGCATGGTCCAATGAATTGAAGATTAAAGTCTTGAGAAGATGGCATTGCAAAATTAATAGAAAGTTCTGTGTTGGCAGAAGGCCAGCGTGTGTGAGGACAAGATGGTGTGGGATTTGGCCCTAACTCTTCATTGCCAGTTGTTACTTAGCTTTACAATTGCTCCTGTTAGAGACAGTGCATTTCCACAAAGGTAGAAAGCTCCATCCTTATGGGGACTTGCAGATTTAAAGCCTAAAGTCAGACGTTACTGGGTGAAGTGACAAATATTGTTGTCAGCTCTTGTGATTGTGTTATGGATTCATTCTGTTTGGTACTCTTTGTAAATCTCCAACACTTGTAAACATGTAATTATATGAGAAACTTTCTCATTTTAACAGAAGTTTCTCCCATGACTGCAGAGAAAACCTTGAGAACACAACCTGATCAAATGTGCGCTGATGGAATTAGAGGAATAAAAACCAGGTTTGCTTGAATAAGATGATGGTTGTACTATCGTGATAAAGACGTGTATGGTGATAGTATTTTCAATTTAAAATCATGTGCAGCATTTGAATCGCACTGTGGCATGAGTCTGCTGGTGCAGAGCATTGATTCTTAAGAGCAGAGCACCTCCTGCTCCCACTAATTTTGATTGTAGTGAAATGATGGATAATCTGCCTTTTGGAAAGATTCTCTTTTGGGACATTAGCACTGAAAGCTGTGACTGATTCTAAAGAGAAGAGAAAATAGTCAACCCTGTGTATGGAATGGGTAAAATGCAACAAAAGAAAGCAAAGGGCAGAGCGATGAGTATTTACATCACTTAAGGCACAGCTCCTCCTATTACCAGTGAGGAGCAGTAAGTCCCTGAGGGGGTCATTCGCAGCATCTAAATTTGGCTGTAGTCAGACTCCTGACTTAGGTACTCTGAATTGTACTCTGGAGTTGCCTGCCTGGCTCAGTTGATACCACAGGGACCTCTGAAAATAAACATCTAAGGTGGGCGATGTGAATGTAGACTGAAGAGACTGCCGAGGAATAGAAGTGATATAAGGTGTAAATTTTTAAACTACTGTAGCCACACTGGTACAGGAGCTTCTCTGGATGCTCTTTATGGCTTGTCTGCACTGGAAAGTTGTTTCACATTTAAAGCCCTAGAATAACCCAGAGTACTTCCACACGTGGACACTTCGGCTTCAAATCAAGGGTGTTAGTACAGGAAGCTGTTCCAGATGAGTTCTACAGTATTTCCTTGTATAGACAAGGTCTGATTTCATATACTGGAAGGAAAAGTGCAAGCTAGTTGATTGTTTTGCTTTCTTCTTTTTTTTCATCCTTCAGCCTATGTATTTTGTATTGTGCTGTGGGAGCCCTTGAGAGGGTCTGAAACCCTTCTCCTTATTGTGGCATAAAGATGTCCGTGAGGGGGTGTGTAGAGATACAGTAGCGTGTATGTCCCCCAAAGAAACACCATATACTAATACTGATGTAGAGTTGTAAACTTTGCTGGATAACGTTTCTTTAAAAATCCCAGGCCTGTTTTACAGATGGATAGGCATGAAAAATGAAACCAAATTAGCTTCCTAGATGAAGTAAGCTAAATTGAGTTGAGGTCATCTTAATTCTGAATGAGTGTGTCCTCACTGTGTTTAATTCAGTTTTGATAATCCACTTCACTAGTTAATTAGGGTTTAATTTTCCTGACTGTTCTTGCATTGACACGCTTACAGGTTTCGAGACTTTCTCCCCCATGTGTGAATGGTCTAGTGTGTACACAGGGAGGATGAATATGATTTTTTCAACCTGTAGGATCTTAACTTGTAGGCTTTGCCAAACTTTATGAACAGCAGCATCTAAAAGTGACAGGTATAATCAGGGGACCTTGGGAAAAATCGCAGGAGCTCCCCCTCCCCCCTTTTCCATGAATAATGAAGGCATTAAGGGGGTTGCATTATGTAAAGCGGCAGCCCACAGGCTGCGTGCATGCGCGCGCACGCGTGTGTGTTTGTGTGCGCGTGCAGGAGTGTGTGTGAAAGAACTGGCAGCGAGGGGAGAGACGCACAGACCTCAGTCGAGCCGCACAAACAATCATAATCACAGAGTGGGGCGGGGGGGGAGAAGAGAGGCTGAGCCATGGCAGGAGCCCGAGCAGCATGCAAGGCAGCTGAGAGAGGGGGCTCTGGGTGCCTGTGAGGAGCCCCAGGCACCCCCTGCTCCCTCTTCCCTTCGGGAAGGGCTCTGAGATGGTGCAGGAGGTGAGTACCCTCCCACCTCACTGCTGGCCCACCCTCGCTCTCCCCCCACCACACAAGTGCATGAATGAATGAATTCCTAGCTGCTCCGCGCTGCACTACGGTCCCTAATGGCTACCAGGTTAGTGTTACTCTCCTGTTCCTTCTGCTGATGCCTCTCTTCCTCTCCCCTCTGTGTGTCTATGTGCTGACTGCAGAGTCTGAATGTGTGTGCACACGCGTGCATGTATGCATGTATGTGTGTGAAAGATGGAGCCAGCGGGCTGTATGTGCTGTGCTCAGCACAGGTTTGCCGAGCAAATCTACCATCTGAGACATACGCTTTCAAGGCAGATTAAATCTGGAGTCCATGTTGGTTGCTGCTGCTGCTCCTTTCTGTTTGGGGGACTTGAAAGCAGACAGCGTGACATCATGTTGCAGAGATGCTTCATTTCTTTTCCCTTCCACAGGCTGATTGCTTTTTTCCTTGTTCTCCCCCATGCACGCGCTCTACCTCTCCTGCAGTGGATTTGCTAAAGCAGCCTTTTCGATTGTTTGAAACAACCGATGAGCAAATCTGATTGTTTTTTTCGGCTTTCATTTCCCTCACCCCTCCTCCTTTTCCCTTTACGCCTACTGCCTCCCCCATCCCCCACCCCCGAAGGGGCAGTTATTACTCTTGTAACATCTGGGTATATGGAGAGAGGCAGAAGGGGGTTGAAGTTGGATGAACTCGCAATGCGTCACAGGAGGGCAGCTGGAGCTGCTGCAGAAATATGGTGTATTTGTTTGCCCATGTGCTCTCTTGCTCTTAAAAGGGCTCAGAGCATGCACACTGATGTCTTGGTTCTGCTTTGCATTCCTCTCTGTGTTTATATATATGCAGTGATGGAGAGGGACAGAATTTGTTTTGTGCCACTTTTTCAGGCTGCCCTCCAGAGTCTATACAGGTGGCTTTTTTTTTTTTTTTTTTTTTTTTTTTTTTTTTTTTTTTTTTTTTTTTTTTTTTTTTTTTTTTTTTTTTTTTTTTTTTTTTTTTTTTTTTTTTTTTTTTTTTTTTTTTTTTTTTTTTTTTTTTTTTTTTTTTTTTTTTTTTTTTTTTTTTTTTTTTTTTTTTTTTTTTTTTTTTTTTTTTTTTTTTTTTTTTTTTTTTTTTTTTTTTTTTTTTTTTTTTTTTTTTTTTTTTTTTTTTTTTTTTTTTTTTTTTTTTTTTTTTTTTTTTTTTTTTTTTTTTTTTTTTTTTTTTTTTTTTTTTTTTTTTTTTTTTTTTTTTTTTTTTTTTGGCAGGGGAGAGCAGTAGGAAATGAGGGCTCATTGCACTGTGCATGTTTATAGGCAGTGAGAATCTGATGAATCCCCATTCACTAAAAAATTGCTTTTTCTTAGATTACCGGTGACTAGCATTGTCCTGTCCATCATGGAAATCACTGATTCAGTAAAGAGCATATATTCCTGTTTCCTTGCTTCATTAAGTCACATGCATCTGCAGGAGAACTCCTTTTGAAGCTGGTAGATTTAGGATGGAGCTTGTGATTTTGGCTCAGTAGGATAGAAGGAAACTTCAGGCTGAACCTCAGAGATATATTTTACATCAGTGCAGTAACTTTGAATGCCCAACATTCTGCCAAGGGAAGCCCCCAACCGCCCATGCCACTGAAAAGCAGAAAGCTGGATAAAGCAAGAGAGAATATGCTATGTGGGGGGACAAGTCTGAACCAGGTCCTCAGGACAAAGGACTGTGTATGACTCTTGCACTGAGGGTGTCTGACTCTTCCCAGTATCAGCTGCAGCCCTTGGCCCTCTCTATTTTTAGCTTTCAGCTGGACAGTGCTGCTGCATGGTTAGAGCAAAGGAGAGAGATTGCATGTGTATCAGGGTGAGGGGACATGAATTGTTGAGTTGTTGTTTTCAAAATGATAAAGGGATGAAACATCAAGGGATGAGCAAAAGAAATCGATTTGATCCCTGCTTTGAAGATCACAGCATCTTCTGTTAACTTACGAAAGCTGATGCTGATGAGCAGCAGGAGTGAGTGGGATGATGTAAAGCTCTTGGCTTTGTCTTCTACCCCTGAGATACACAATATCCCTGTCCACCCCCGCTTTGTCGCTGATAAGATGTGGTGTGAGGCTTTGTTAGACGTTTAATCTGTGGTTTATAAAAACCCCTGCCACAAGATTGGAATGTGTTCAGGGGGATGCTACCTGTGCTGGGAATAAAGTCCTGGGATGCTCATAGCCTTGCTGAAGTTCTAGCAGGAGATGGGCAGAAAGGAAGAATGCTTGTGCTCTTCTTGAGGTAATCTAAGAGTTTTATCACACCTGTGTCCTCATCTAAAAATGCGCATGGATCTTTATTGCTAGCTATTTAGTGCTATATTGCATTTTTCTCGCTCTCCCTTGAAAAGATGCAGATGGATTGATGTATGACAGCAACATTGCTTCTCCAAACCATTGAAAGATTTTGATGTTAGCTCGGAAGTAATGAGGTTTAAAATAAACATGCTCGGATTTATTTTTGTTTTATTTTTATTCTTTGAGCTGTCACATTTTCAAACTTTTCTTCACATCAGAGACAGCTTAAGTGTCCTTCGTTATTATATTTATTTTTCAAACAAGAGTTGCAAGCTCTGTTCTGTCCCAAGTTCCAGGCTCTGAGATTTTGAATACTGCATCAGATATTGCAATTCTTGCTGTTAATTACAAGACCCCTTGGCACTGTGGTGGGGAGGAAACAAAGCCCCTGTCTGTTCCTCCTTTGGAAGTACAGCCATAGACTGAGTGACCTGCAGGTGACCATGCTGGGGCTGTGTCTGAAACAGACATGCCATCGGCTTCAGAGGGATGTGAAATTCTTATTTTGCATTATTTCCCCTTTATTGCTTCCCTGATTTCATTGTATTATCCATCATACTTTGTTCCATGTGGAACACTTCGGAACAAATGGAATTATATTAATTTGTGAGTGATGGGAGGGGTTCAGTGTATGATTTATAACACGTGTTGGTTCTCTGGAGATTAATGATCCTTTCTAAATTGTGACTGTTGTATTATGGGACAGTATTATTAAGATCTGTCTTGTTCTATTTTGAAAGCTTTTTCCAACTTTTTCCTGGGATTTTTGCAGTAACTCCAAATAGGAAGGGAGCAGTGGAGGGATTGTTTCAAACACAGCACAGTGGGAGTTTCTGTAAGGTATCAGACCATTTGCCCATCAGAGTTGATAGTCTGTCTCTAGTGGTAACCAGTATCAGATGATTCAGAGAAAGACAATGACATTGTTAATAATACATTTGACCAACCTAGCAGTGCTGTATATGGGCAGAAGGCAAATCCTTCCTAACGCTTGCAGTGATTTGCTAATCCCCTGAAGCATAATAATTGCATTAATTTTATCTCATGAATATGTAAACATGCTATTGAATGTCATAGGAGGAGGACACCATTCTGTGAAACGTCAAAATAATCAGAGTAAACCTTGGACAAGGGTGGATTTTTCTGTTAAAAACTAGTTGTTTAAAAAACATACAGTAAGTATACTATTCTTACTATTCTTTTTAAAGCAATTCTCATGAAACACTGCTTGGTTTCTGTACAGCCCTACAGGTGTCATTGCTTTTTAATTTAAGGCTTTCTTTTTTGTCTTTTTTACTGGGAGATGCAATATAAGTATAGCATTTTGCCATTGCTTGTAGAGCAATGGCAAGCCCAGGGAATTGCTTTGAGGATACATGGAGGTTTTCATTCTTGGATTATCAATTTGAAGTGAGTGTAGGTTGGTGATGACCAAAAGTTGTTACCATCTGCTTGCTGTTTGGTAGCCTGCATAATGAGTTTCTGAATCTCATCTTTTTCCACTGATGTCAGATTGTATCACAGAAAAGTATCTTTGTAGGCGTCTAATTAACCCCCTTACTAGCTGTTTCTGAGGAGAATTAACTCTTTTTGTACTACAGCCAGGCTTGAGGTGCCTTCTTGACCTTGTAGCTTTTTCTGCTCTTTTTCAAGACTTTATCAGTAGAGTTCTGTTTTGTGCTTGAGAATCTCCTTCATTCTTGTTTAGGAAAGCATGTAAGCACAGGCTTGACTTTGTTTGCACAGCCCATAGACTTCAGTGGGTCTGCATACAGAGTTAAGTATGTGCTTAAGTTCTTTGCTGTTTGGGGACATAGTGCTCAGCATTTTCCAGAATTAAGCCCAACATTTGCAATGCTGTTGGTAACCCCAGTTTTGGGCCTTGAAGAGCTTACTATCAGGTAGGTGCAATGGGCTGCAGGGAGATGTGAGCAACTTCAGCAGATTTATAAAGCAAGTTCTTTTGAGAACTGTGGTGGACTTGGAGGCTGCCAATTAGCTTTCCAGATCAGGACTTTCTTGAGGAAGTCCAAGGGGTTTAGAAATATACTGCAGGAAATGGTGTCATTGATCCATTTCTGCCGTCTGAGAAGCTGGTCATCACAACGAAGGTAGGGAGCATTGTGTGCCTGAAGCTGCCACTTGTTTAGATGAGCTGCCCTCATTGTTACAAATCCTTTGGTACTCTTGGTAACTTAGTGATTACTTCTGGCTAAATTCTAATTCACATCCTGCAACTGGCAGATTCAAATAGATTTGCTGCGTGTCTTCTTAATCTGTGTGTATCACTACCTGAGAGGAGAACAACAGGACGCTATTGTACAGTGTAGCCGCAGGTGCTGCGACAATGCTCTTTGGCAAGCTGTTGTGTTCAGAGGATGGCTGCTGGCTATTGGGGCATGTGTGATTGGGGAAAGAACTGTTGCAGGGTGCTTGTCTTAAGCCCGGGCATGGCTGTGTTGTAGTGGCAGGCAGAGTGATTATTTCGGAAGATCTGGTAGGATGGACAGATTTTCATGTCAATTCAGGACTGCTTGAACGTCATTCATGCAGAATTTATTTAACAGACTCGAACGAAGTCAGGTTTCTTGTTGAGTTCTCCATTAGAGCATTGCAAAGAGTCCTCAGGGTTCCTTTATAGCTGTAAGAATCCCAAGCTTAGCTTGTGGAGTACAGACTGTAGCCTTTCCCAAAAGCTACTGCTTGTTGAAGTGTCTGTTTACCAGATGGTCCAAATCTTTACAGGAAATATTCTGTTGGAGGAAGAAGTTTGGCCTTTTTGTGTCATGCCTTGCGTCCTTGATTTGTGGAGTGTCCCGAGTAGGGTGTGACCAGGTAGCTTGTCTGTGCATTGCTAAATGTTCGTTCTTTTTCCACCACCTAAAGAAAAGCTAATTCTTCACTACGCTGCTCCAGATATCGAGGCTTGTCCTCCATGTGACTGAACAGAGTTTGGCCTCTTCCTGGCCACATCGCACTTGCTCATGTTATTTTTACTGCAGCTCCAATCGTAAGACAAGGTGCTTCTCTTAGGCACAGTATGTACGTAAACCAAGAAGACGTACTCTGCCTTCTGTGCTTTCTTATACTCTGTGCAGGGGTTTCACCTAGGAGCAAGGGGCTGCTGCTTAGGTGGGCTTGTTTGTGTTCTATCCCTGACTTAATTTGTTGCATCTACTAAAGGCTACACTGCAGGGGTATGTGAGGCCCTGAATGTGCTCTGGTCAATTAGGTCTGTAAAGCATTATTTATTACTATTATTTTTTTTCAAAGTGGGTCAAGCTGTTTTGGCATTTCAGACGTTGATTCCTGGTTCAATTGCAGGCCTTGGTCACTATGGCAACTGCAAAAAGCGTTCGTCATGGCTGTGCCTTGGGTTGGATTCAAACTTCAGGGACGGAGCGGGAGCAGCAAGAGTTTTGAGGGGCTCAGGGCAGGGGGAGGCGACTGGAACGGAGCTGCAGGCTTGTGGTTTTTGTGCCCATCCTCACTGTGGTAGAGATGAAAGGCTGAATTAACAGACTCTTCGTGTTCTTCATTGTGTGCACACCCGTGGAGTCCTTCATATGAGAAATATTCAGCATTGCCCAGTCATCAGATAGTATGAGATGGATTCAGACCTCTTGAGTTTGATCAGCTCTCTGCAACTGTCTTATGGGACAGCCTAAGAAGGCGCCCTTGAAGCTATCTTTTTTTTCCCCCTTCTCTGCAAAGGTGATAATCCATACATACCTAACACAATATGTATGTATGGATTTAGTTTTTTAAAGCATGCCATAGATGCTAAGTGACTGGAAAACTAACTTGGAGGCCAGAGTCTGCCTGAGATTGTGCTTGGCAGAGCTGGCACCAAAACATATGGCTACAGTAGTGTGAAGTGAGCCTGGACAAACATATACATGCCAGCTTTAAGCTAGTTAATGCTAATGCTGTTCCTATGTAGCTGCAGCAGCGTGAGTTACTCAGCTGTGACTGGAAGACCCACCTGAGGAGCTTTGTAAGACCTTGGGTGATTAGCTTGACTTGGCCTCCATAGCTGCACACTGCTTAGCAGTGTCTGCGTTAAGT
Source organism: Aptenodytes forsteri (assembly GCF_000699145.1). Classification (NCBI taxonomy): domain Eukaryota; kingdom Metazoa; phylum Chordata; class Aves; order Sphenisciformes; family Spheniscidae; genus Aptenodytes; species Aptenodytes forsteri. The sequence goes on from NW_008795485.1 coordinate 804,025, forward strand.
GTGTTAAGTCAGTTTTGGAGCATGTGCGTGCTCAGAGCGTGAAAACTCAGAATGTGTCTTCCATGACTGTGTGTGAGTGAGTGTATATTGTAGCTAGTACTAATGTATTTATTGCAGTCCACAAAAGGCAAAATTTGTTTCATTTCTCATTTGATTACAATTTGAGTAAAAGACTGCTGAACTTTTAAGCAGGTTTCATCTGAGTTTCACATGCACATGGTGCAGTTGTACCCTGGTTTTGAACTGGTTATTTTGTGCTTTACTTCAGAAGCAGTAAAAACTCAGTGCTCCTTCATAACTGTAACCTGAAAGCAAGCAGAACCTTGGCTGAATTTGGCTTGGTTTTTACAGAGTTGCATGAAGCTGAAACTCAAAGTGAAACTTGTGAGTATGAACTCGCACAAACTGAAAATGAGAAGGAGGTTGCGCATGATAAACTCAGGTTTTGTAGAGCTGTAGAATAAAAATGAGTACATCTGTTCAAACAAATTTAGTGCAGTGGTATGTGACTCAGGAACATTGGCTTCAAATTCTTGACTTGTATTTCTGGGGACCTCTCACATAAACCAGTTTATGTTGAATCAAGCATGCTAGGGGCAAGATTTAGGAAATGTGATGTAATGCTAGATAAGCAATAACACAGCATGAGCAGGAGCAATACAGCCTCAGAATTCGGAGTTCTTAACTGTAGGAATGGCAATTCAAAACCATTTCCATCTCTGGAAGCATTGCTGATGAACTCAAGTCTTAGTACCTTCTGCGCACGCACGTAGTTGCTGATTGCAATTGGTACACTAGATGCAACTATGCTGGGTTGTTAAAGTGTGTACGTCTTGAGTTTAGCCAGAAGAAGTAGCAGCAGGAGGACAGAAAAGGTGAAATATCCTTTTTAACTGGATCAGCTGAAAGTCTGCAAAGAAACCTGATTACATTTTAATAAGCTAAAAAAACCCCTGATAATTTTACTTCATGATATACCTAAACTGTTGCAGGCAATGCTGCTGGGAGAATGGTCCAGATCATCTTTTGCTCAGTCTTTTGTTTTGTTTCAAATATGATTTGGAGGGATTAAAGCTTGAATATTGCTACAGTTGTGCTGTACTTGTAGTTAGTATTCAGTATTCCTGTGTCTTGACCAGGGAAAGGGAGGACACAGTATGCTGTTGGCATATTTCACTCATGACATGTGCCATTGTTAGGTGTGAACTGTGAAGAAACAAGCTAAGGGGGAGAATTACTCTGCTGGTCTTCGCACTGGAGCTAACTTGGGGTTTAGGTGGCATTTGAACAAGCAGCTTTTTATTATTCTATATCTATATGATTCTCTGTCTATTAAGTAGAAATATGTAACAGTGGAGTTTGTAATTTAATCCATCTTTCTTCCTGCTTACTGAACATTTTGCAAACCCATTTTCTCTAGCCTGTTCATTATCTATATGAACTTCCACACTTTATATTCTTGAAAATATCTTCTAAGGGTTTTCTGCGAAGTGCCGTGCTACTGTTCTTGCCAATTGCAAGCTTGTTGTGTGTATGAGCGTGAAATTTGATTGTTAATGTTTGCATAAGCAACTTTGTTGTATGCTCTCTGCAAATTGTTTAGGGAAATTTCATCACTTGTGTGTTAACAGAAGCAGAGAGCAAATAGAGGCTAGTTTATGAGACCAGTTCATCCAGTACTAAACCAAACCAAACTAAACCTGTTAACTAACGGAGGAGTGTATTACATTATCTACCTGTATCTGCTAACTAACATTTGTAAAATGTTTTTGGCGTCTTAAGAGGTAAGAGGTGGATATGATTTTTATCTGAGAATTAATGAAACCTCAGGCATGTATTCAACCTTTCTAGATTTTCAGAAAGGAAACGATCCATTTTCACTACCTCATTTTACATCCCATTGTGAGAAGCAAACTTAAGTTTGCTCTATATAGTTGGGCTTAAATTGTAGCCCTTAAGAGTTTGGTTGTACTAGCTTCTTTAATTCAATCCCTTACAGTTGTAATTCCCTCATCCTTTTTCTATTGCCTGCTCTTCTGTCACTCAGATGTGGCCTGCTTTCTAATGCTCAGAAGATAACAAGGTACAGTAACAACTCAGCATGGCAGAGTTAGCACAAAGTTCATCCTTGGATCAGCCCAGGTTCCACTGTAACCTGCAGGTTGCAGAGTTGAACGGTACCAGCTGGAAAGGCCTCAAAGATGTTTGGGCCGGTCGTAAATAGATTTGACTGCTGAAGGAAATGAGTTGCATAGGGAAAAATTGATGTAGCGTGTGGTATTTTGAAGAGTCTGGCAGGAAGAAGAGGCATCAAAAGAGAAGAAACAGTGAGGAAATCTGAGTTTTCCTGTTCTGTATAAATATGTATGTAACTGGCTTTCTGATTTAGGTGTTAGGGCATTTCCTGAAGGTATGGGATGAAAAGTTCCATTCCCCTAAATGTTTCATAATTTCTGTAAAACTTTGAAAGGTCTTGTTTTTCCCCGTTATGAAAGGGGAACTTTTTTCTTTTAGAATCATGAAAGCTTTTATGTTATAGCAAAACATTTTCATGCCCAACTCTAACTGGTGTGGGAAAGGATGATTTGATACAGGAAATCATGACTGCATTGTCTGTCGTCATGACTCCCCTCCCAGTGCCCCATCGTTTTTGATGATGTTTAATGGAGTGTTTCCTAAAAGATATGATTCCATTTTTGTTCATCCTGTTGAGAATAGTTACACTTGCTGAAATAAAATAAAGGAGGGACAGAGTGGGACTGTATTGAGAACACACTGACATCTCCCTCATTCTTGAGTGCAAGTTTAGGTTTTCTAAGCTCAGATCAATCATTTTAAACTCTCAGAGCCGACAGGAGAGAATGAGTTCATTCTCGTAGGCATTCATCTGTGGTCAGATGAATTGAAGAGCGGGTGGAGAAAGACACTGGCAGGCCATTGTAGTTCCCTCTGCCACTGGTAAATGATAACTGTCTATAGCCTAATTTTACTGGGGACATAAGTTCTAAGTGTGGCATTGGGTGTATTGCTTCAGGGAGCCAGATTTGTCCACTGTGCTAGTGGAGAAACCTGTGGGTAATGCTCCACCTCAAGGCATGGGTGCATTGCTTTCTGTTTGAGCTGAAGATTATTAACCCTGCTCTTTCTTTCTTTCTGCAGTACTGCCAGTAACTCAAACCGCAGCACGCCTGCCTGCTCCCCAATCCTGCGCAAACGCTCCCGGTCCCCAACACCGCAGGACTCCCAAGGAGACGCCATGGTGGAAAAAGGCTCAGACCACTCATCAGACAAATCCCCTTCCACGCCGGAGCAGGGTGTACAGCGTAGCTGTTCCTCTCAGTCAGGCCGCAGTGGGGCCAAGAACTCCAAGGTGAGGAGCGAGCAAATGACTTTGGCCAAGATGTGCACGTGTCCCCCATTCTAAACCCTCTAATGCAGTACACTGGCTTTGTCCTGTGCCTTTTTTTCTCTGGCTAACTTTCCTCCTTCTTCCCCCACCATACTTCTGAAAATTCTCCTAACAGGAAGCTATTTGCCTGGGTCAGACTTCAGCACAACCCTATCATCCTTTCAGTGACCTGAGTCCATGAGTTGCTGATGGCTTGTATTGCAGTTCCATAACAGCTTATGTAGGCTAACCTTTTTGCAGTCAAGGCCCTGTTTCCTTGGGAGGCTCTGTGGTTTTGAGAAAGACCTTGAAAATCAGCTGTTGCAATTACTTTTTATCAGCTGGATCATGAAGGGTCACGGGACAAATAAAGGTTCCTCTGTGCAGACAGCCTGTGAAGGGCCCGTGCATTTCTCCAGTCCTGTCTAAGCCCTGTGTTGAGATGAGGTTCAAGTTGCACAGAATCAGATTGCCAATCCTCTGCACATTGCCTCCTATTGGTGCAGTATTATGACTGTCTTGGCCAGGGTAGATGATATTTTCCCTACAAAGGTATTGTGTCTTTTGACCATATTAGAAACAGCCTTGTCTTTGCTGTACTGAGGAACAGGGTTTCAGGTTTGGCGACTCTTGATTTTCTGTGAGCAGTGGGACCTGGTGAAAAACACGAGGGCCTCGGGAGCCAAACATAACCTTTGATTATAACTCTAATGTCAGTGGCATATTATAAGATAGTAAGCTGTCAGGAGCACTTGTGTTTTTCCACATTTTTGAAGTGAAATACTTCAGTCTGAATAACATCACAGTGTCACAGGCATAACGCTGATGGCTTGTGTGAAATGAGTTGTTAGATCTTTGCCCGATTTATTGCTCGATTGTGTGACGCATACAAGAAGTCTTCATCCACTCCCCTTTGTGGTCACTGTCAGCAGAGGAAATGACATTCGCTGGGCCACGTTCACTGGGCTGAACTGATCTCTCACCACTAACGGGGGAGTATGTGAGTTCAAAAGAAGGGGCGAACGTTTTTTTCAAGATTAATCATTTGAGACCTGTCTCAAGGTTGCCCTTGAGGTCAGACTTGCTTCCTGTGCACACAAGTAACCTACAAACACCGCCCCAGGGCAGCAGGACCGGATGATACCCTCATGCATTATGGTGCCAGCAGTCTTGCCCGAAAGAAAGCCATGCAGCTGGGAGGCTGGCAGGATGCAGGGCACGCTATGTTTATAGCCACACTGGGGGATGCTCTGTCAGGGAAATGTCATCCTTGGTAAGGGGGAATTACAGAGATGAGTTGCATTGCCCTGGCCCATAAAGTGGGATTTAAGGCCATGGGAGTGTGATTTTTACCAACGTGGTGACTACTAAAGCTTGACTTTAATTCATGGTGCTTTTCACAAGGAAGGGGGGGATATAAAGCTTTCTGTTGGGTTTGTGGGTTTTCCTTCTCTTGATTTGCAAGGTAATTTTTTCTTCTTCCCTTAATTTCTCTCTTTTCATTCCTGCATGCTTTCTCTCCGATTAAGTCACACAAGCGCCTCTCCAAAGTAAGCCTTCTTTTTTCTCTCCTGTCCCCCACTGTAGAATTGTCTCATCACTCAGAAACCCTCCCCGTGGTACTGAGCGGTGACCCCAGTAAGGCATTCTCCTGGTGCGGCTGTGAGAATGTCAGCAAGAGCTCAGCCCAATGCCTGTAGCTGGGAAGCTGGTTTCACTTATATCACTGGGATCTCATTAATATTTGCTCACATGGTGTGAGAACTGGCCTATTCATCACACTCCTTCAATTACTTCCAACTAATTTTAGCCTTTGTTTTAAGGTTTACTTTCCCTCTCCCTTGAAGTGAGCTGCTGTCTTTGCCAGGGAGAAATCTGCTGGCTTTGGTAGGCTGAATGGTACCATAATCCCTTCTCTTTCCTCTCTTCTTACTTTATGCCTGTCAGAAACAAGAGTTCATCTCCATAACTTCTTGCCTGCTTTTTATGATGAATAGTAGTTTTGTGGCCAGTGATCTCAGCTTACTGCCCTGCTTTCCTGTGTGATGTAAATATTAAAGATCAGTGATTTCAGATGAACCCAGCTTAAACCTGTTAGAACAGACCTGTCCCAAATGAATTGTGAGAATTCATGGGCTCGCTCTGAAAGGTAGTAAGTAGAAGATCCCTCTGTGGGTGCTTGGATTGGAGATAAGCTCATTTGAGATTTGATCTCACGTCTCTATGCTACCCTCAGAAGAGTGTAAAAATCAGAAACGCAGATGAGATGCCTGTTGGACAAAGTGTCAGGCTGTTGGCATTTCCACATGTATACAAGTAAAGTTAAAACCAGAATGGCTTGGATGGCTTCATAATCTACGAAATCAATGCCTTGGCGTTTCCCCAGTTGATGCCTTAGATTCCATTCTAGGAAAGTTCTCAGAGAGCAGTGAAGTCTACAGTGCTGGCTTACTGTTTTTCCTTGGTCATAATGCCTCTTGTAACCAGCCTGACCTTGCATGATTGCTGGTGTCTGCTGGAAGCTTCTTTATGTCTTTTTTTAGACAGATTGTCTTGTGCTTGGTAACTGTAGCTTGGATAACTACAAAGGAGGACTGTGGGACTAAAGTCTCAAGTGAGGTGTGAAAGAAGTTCTATGGAAAATGCAGGTCTGGAGTAGCAGAGAGTCCTGAAAGGATTGATGGTGAGTAGAGGTGTGGGGGTCAGGACAGGTCATGGCTAGGCTATGGTAGGCTGGAGGTGCTTTTGCCTAAGCTATGGAGAGGTTTGTTAGGAGAGGGACTAGTGGGAAGAACATTGGTAGAGAGCGATGTGTAAAATGTATGTGTAGTGGTACTGTGATGTGCTTGCAGCCAGCCCCTTGCTTTTCTGAGAGAAAAAAACCAGCAACTTTAAGACAATTAGAGAAACAAGAGGGAAGTGGACCTCAGATGAGTTCCAGTGCGAGGAAGCCAATGCACAGAGGGAAGGGGATCCCAGGCATGACCTCTGCCAGCCTGCGTCAGAGCCTCCTGCCCTGTTCACCCACGGTCTGCACAGCGTGAGCCTAAAGTAGCGTGAAGGCTGAATCTCTTTTCTGTGCTCCACAAGGCGGCTTTCTCTGGTACAAGTGAGGAATCTCAGGCGTAATAAACCCCCCGATTCTTCCCAGACAGACGATGATGGTATCTGTTCAAGACAGGGAGAGGTTAGGAACAAAGAACTTAAGGACAAATATTTTAAAATCTCCATTCTCAGCCTCTTTTCTCCCCACCCCTCTTCTGCAAGAAGAATGGTCTGATTTTCCAGCCTGTCTCACTAATGAAATGAAACAGCTTGAGCCCATGAGTTTGATGCTGTGTTTATACAATTGCTGACAGATCTGCTTGAAGTCCCTTGCCCTATTTTGTCTGTTGTGTTAATTGTCATGCTGCAGTGTTGCCATTAGAGGGAGCGCTTCACCAGGAGTTTTTAAGCACTGGATTATATCTGTAGGAAATCTTTTCTGGAGCTTGCTTTTCCATGCTGTCCACCAGTGTGGCATGGACCAAACCACCTATAGGCCTGCATCAGCCTTAGGCTTTTACTGGCAAACACCGCTGCTTCTTGAACAGCTTTCTGAACTCAGCAAAACCCCCTTTTTGCTAGCAGCCAACAATGAAATACGTATTTTTAACTCTTTTGCTCTTGCCCAAGGATAAAAGTGATTTCCTCTCCATTGCAAATCCTTCAGATTCTTCCCACTCTCTATAGCTAATAATGAATGCTGAGGATAAGTATCAGGTTAGGGGAAAACATGAATTTTGATGTAGGCCCTGGAGATTGTAGAACAGTTTAGGTCGGAAGGGCTCTCAGAAGGTCTCTAGTCCTAGCCCCTGCTCAAAGCAGAGCAGATGTGGTTAGATCAGGTTGGTCTAAAGTCTTGGCCAGGCACATTTTGCAAACCTCGAAGACTGGAGATCCCACAGCCTTGTCGGGCCCCTGCTCCAGTGCTTAACCACTCTTGCTGTGATCAGGCTTTTTCCTTCTATCTGAATAGAATTTCCCTTACTGCAGCTTATGACTGTTGCACCTTGTCCTTTCAGTGTGCAATTATGAGAAGGGTTTGGCTGTGTCTTCTCATTTGCCCCTCCCATTGGGTAGTATAATCCCCCTTTAGGTAGTAGGTCATGAAATTCTGGTTGTTTTGGACTGGAATGAGGGATTTGGGAATAAATTTCATCAATTTCTGTGAGTTATTTGACCATGGGCATTTAGAAGCCAGGTGAATAGCATAGATTTTGGAAGTACACAGGTCAGGAGAAAGGGCTCTGGAATCCGTTCCAAGCTCTGCTCTCACCCTGGTTCTGTGCCTCTGTTTCCCCAGTTGTAAAATAGACTTAGGGATACTTCTAGAGCTCTATGGCATGTCATTCACTTGGCAAAAGGTTTCCGTTCCCCTGGAAGCAGCAGTATGTAGGAGTGAGTTGTGATCCTGCTCCCAGTAATGCTAAAAGGTGGAAACTTCTGTTGGCATCAAGTTAGCAGGCTGAACTTCGTATGCGTGATCCACTGCTTCCCATCTGCACTGTAAAGCTGTAATCTTCCATAGCAGTATATGCAAATATGAGATCGTTAACCCATGAAGATTTAGAGGCAACACTATATTAGTTAAAGGTTCAGAGAAAATACCCCATTTTTCACCTTTCCTCAAGTTCTCCTAAGTTCTTCCTGGTTACAGCCACCATATAACTATGAACTCTGGTATCTGCTCCTATAGCATCATCTCCGTAAATCAGTGACATCTTTTCCACTTCTGTGTGCAAGTCCATTCCTCTGTTACTTATTTATTTTCTCTTTTCAGTTCTAATGCTTATGGTTTCTTTTTCCAGTATGACAGACTTAACCTGCTCAAAGTAAGAATACGTTTTTCCTTTTTTGTTCTTCTTCCCCTCCATTATACTGTCTCTTGATTTTCACAGTTCGCATCCCCTTACATTCTGACTCTCAGTGAGTTAAAAAAAGGGTAAATAAAATTGAATATAGATTTAAGGACTCAGATAGTCTCCCTTCTCTTTGGACTTCCTGTAGTCTGTTTTACCTGCAAAACATAAGGGTCAGGGGGAAGGAATCTCCTCATGTTTAGAACACTTGGTGGAGGCAAACAATGAGGCTTGGATGTGAGTGTAATTGTGTGGAAGAGCTTAAGAAAGGTGGAGCTGCACAGCTCCTTTACAGAGGAGCTGCGGTTTGGGGAAATTCAACTGTGAGGGGAAAAAAAGAGTTACTGCAATTAAAGTAGCAGAGGGGAATGAAATCCTGTTGCAGTGTGCTGACACCACAAAACATGCACCCTAATTTAGAAGACACAGTGACAGCAGTGTCTCTGTTTTCTCTATGCCAATTATAGTTTGATTATGATTTTTTTGCTCCAGGAACTTCTGAGTTATGCCTTTTGCTCATTAAGGCAGACAGATGGCAAAACAAATTTGCAGCAAAATCACTCCATCTTAGACCCTGTGCTCCTCAGGACAAGGTGGTGCATACATGGATTAAGATTAATTCCCCTGATTTTTTTTTTTAGTATAGCTGAATTGCATAAGGCCTTTTTCCATGTCCTACTTGCAGAGAAGGATGACTTCAACCAGATCTTTTATGAATGGGTATGGCCAAGTATGGAAAAGTGTAGGAAGTAAGAGGAAATTCCTCTGCTTAGTTGATGAGCCATACTGTGTATTTAGTTCTTCAGTTCATATCCTTTCCCCAGGATTTGGGGAAAGGCCTTAGGGGTGTTGCTCTTTTTAACGTCAAACTTTTGTATTTTGGCCTGTGGCATATACTATATTACTGTGGGGTTTTTCATTAGAGACCGGTGCAGTGACACTGGCAGAAATGCCCAAGGTTACAAGGGATCCTTTAGAAATGTTGACTCCGTGAATGAGATCCAGATGCCAGTAAGGTTGTCTACTGGAGTGGCATATAGGGAGCATAGGAAACTGAAAGCAGGGAGGTCTAGGGAAAGAACAGCGTAAGCAACCCCATGTCTTCATAGAAATCTCTGGTCCAATCTGATCTCACTAACACTTTGCACTTACTTTCCTATGGTAAACATCCTGTACGTCGTTGGTCCTGTTGTGGGCTATCCCAGTGCAGGTAGTTTCTGTGTTTCTGTGAATATGAACTTAACTCTCTGAGTAAAACTTCCACAGGCTCTGTTACAAGTCGGAGAACAGTATGTTTTCCTTCATATTCCAGACTGGGTATAAAGCTGTGAAAAATACTCCCAATCTAAGGTCAGAAGCAAGATGACTTCAAAGAAAGAAATGCAGTGAAATATTGCTTCTGTCCTTGTCTATTAGACTCAACTCCCCCAAGTGTAATGTAGATATGCCATTGCTGGTTGGGAGAGGGGGACGGGCACAGCTGTGTGGCTGCTGACACGCAACGTGCCTGGCAATATGCACTGTAGCTGACCACCATTAGTGGTGAAAGGCTACAGGGCCCCCAAGCTTCATTGCCCTGAGGTAAATCCACCCTAAAATGGGGGATGCCTATACTTTCTGTCAGTTCTGCTCAGTGTCCTGGCATTGGAAAGCCAGCCTGACTGGAGTGGGAGTGTGAAGCTTATTTCTTCCTCTCTCTGTGCAGATAAATCTCACTTCCAGCTGAAAATTGCCAAATGTGACTTTCCAAGCTGAGCTAGCTTTTTCATATGCTCCAGTGTGACATGTGGCCTGTCCTCTCAAACCATCTGAAATGCCATGATAAGGACAAAAAAATCACATGTGCAGATGATGCAAAATACTGTGCACTGAAATTCGGGGGGGGGGGGACCCAAACCTAATGTGACTTTCCAAGCTGAGCTAGCTTTTTCATATGCTCCAGTGTGACATGTGGCCTGTCCTCTCAAACCATCTGTGAAATGCCAATAAGGACAAAAAAATCACATGTGCAGATGATGCAAAATACTGTGCACTGAAATTCGGGGGGGGGGCCTGCCAGCTTTTTTGTTTGTTTGTTTTTGGTTTTTGTATAAATGGTGACACCACAGGCCCAGTCC
>NW_008795485.1:814481-840754 GCF_000699145.1 Aptenodytes forsteri
GGGGCCCCAAACCTGCCAGCTTTTTTGTTTGTTTGTTTTTGTTTAGCTTTTCTAGCGATTTTCTTCAGCAGTTTTCCTGGCTCTGTATGTGTCTCCCTTTTAAAATTTGAAATACTATTGGAAGTTTTGCCTGATGGCTTTTGTGAGTAAAATTGTGTCCCTGCCTCCTGGTAGTTCTTTGAGGGCTTATTTGCACAGGGTCCATTCAATGCAATGTGATTTTTGCAACCTAGCCAGCAGATGTAGAAGAATGAAGCCTCTGAAAGAAATGGCTGGCAATGATTATGATTAGCTCCTTCGTTGTTAGTGGGCGCTGCTGTTCTGCAAAAATCATTACAGCATGCGCGCGTGAGTTTGTGTGTGTGTGTGCATGTGGACATGCACACATTAGCCTGAATTGTTTCCTATTATGGACTCATGCTTCTGGATTTGTTCTTTGTTCCTGTAACTGGAAATAACTGTGTTAGACCACACTGTGAAATCCATTGAAATCTTCCGTTTAATCCCACTTTCACTTCGCTAATTATACAAACCAGATTGGACCTGGTTTCTCTGTCCATCTTTCTTTTTGATCCTAAGATCTCTGTGCTAACTAATGCTTCTCTTTTATTTTGTCCTTACAGAAAAGCCAGAGTTGGTATAATGTAAGTACTCCAGTTTCTCTTGTCCCTGGGTGAATATGGGCTGGGTACCTGGGTGGGGGGGAAGGTGCAAAGGGGCTTTGCAGTGGCACTGGGGCATACTGACCATTTCTAAAAAGAGGAAGTGGAAATGGCTCAGAACTGGCAAAGGAAGACTGACATCCTGAGGGAAAGGATGCCAGAGATAGAGAGCAAAAGCTTTGTCTTTTCAGTCACTCTTCTGATGATCTCCACATCCTGTACCTTCCGGTTTCCCAGGAGAGTTGGTCTTGATGTGGTGACAAACAGAGCTGCCACCGTGCAAACCCTTTGCATCTCTCAGGGTGGTGTGGGGCGAGAGAGGAATTATTTTCTATTGACCTCATGGAAACACAAACCATCTTTTGCTTCTGCCTTGATCTTATTTTCGTTCCGTAAGCACGAGTGGCAGTGTTTTCAGTACAAAGCTGGTGTTGTGCAAATTTCCACAATCGGTGTCACTTTTGCATGGTTGAACCCCCACCCCTCGAGCACTCTAAAGTAGATACCAGCAGTACCGTGATTTTGTAGGCAAATGCAGCAGCCATTCCATGTTCAGCAACAGTTCCTACCTTCCTGCAGCGTAAGACATTAGAACCAGTGATTTTGGCTGATACAGTGTGGTCAGATTTCACAGAGGCATGAGAGGCAGACTTATTTACTTGCTGTACAAGCAGGGAGAAGCATAGAGGCAACGGCATTAAGAATGAAGTATAAACCACGGTAGGCCAAACTGGTGGAGAAGTGGCAGATAAAGGAACGTGGAGTGAGGCAGTTTGGGCAGATGCACAGGCCCAACCAGGCTGCTGCAAAAATGTGAATCTGTGGCCATGGCTAAAGGTGACTTTTGCTATTATGCAAGAGCTGCTTCTGACTGTAGCTGCTGAGATCCGTAACCTGCTGCATGATGCTTTGCTGTGGTCTGCTTCTGTGGGTCTCTTGTGTTTTCATGTCCCCTCTATCTTATTTTTCTGTTCTCTTGTTTTTTCTCCATATATTTTCAGCATGAGAGACAGTACATCCGGAGAGTAAGCACCAGCTGCATTTTTTGTGGTTTCCCCACAATTATTTTCCATTAGAAAACAAAACAAAACCAAACCATGTTCTAGTGAGTAGAGACATTCTGGCCAGATAAAAGCAGCAATGTGGAAATACGGATGGGCTGCAAACTCCAGGAAGGCAGTCAATCCTACTTGGCAGTATTATTACCATTAAAAATTTGCTAATGCATCTCCTTGATATAGTTTCCCTTCTTTGCTAACTCCTTCCAGGTAGGATTTTTCTGGCATTTGGACCATTCTGATTCTTCAATTCCTTTCCCCACTGAGAGCAGCTCTAGAAATGAATCTGTGGAGGCTACCCCTTCACAAAACCTTACAACTTCCTTTACTCGCTTTCCTCCACTTTCATTTTACGTAGACTTCACTATGCTCAGAGCAAACACCCTTCACATTGTTCTTTGTGCCAGTTCAGCAGCCCCGGCTGCCACGCACTGTACAAACACAAACCAAAAAATATAGTCCTTGCCTCAAAGAGCATACGGTCTTCAAAGATCCCCAGAGCATCGGTGGTCAGAATGCTAGTTTTCTAAGATGACTTCAGTTTTTGCTGCTTTTAACTGGTCTTTTTGTCCTTGTAGCACTGTATCCCTCTTTGCCAGTTGGAACCCTTCCTTTTCCCTCTCCTGGATTCCTTTTTTCTCTACTTTTTCCTTAAGATGCTACCAACTTCTCTTGCCTTGTGTGTTCTCCTTTTGATCCTAGACGTGCTTTTTGGGATTGACATCCCTACCAGATTGAGAAGTGGGAGAAAAGGGGTGAACCAAGGTCATGGGTTGGTTTGGCAGAGCTGCCCTTTCTTGGTCTTGGTGTGCTTTCTCTGCTTTGCTTTCCAGAGGACAAATGCAAACTGGTCCAGGTGCATTGTGAGATTTAGAAAAGAACACCAGTTTGAGAATACTCAACCTTACGAGGTTTGCTTTGTGTTCATGTCCTCATGGTGGAAGAGCAGACCATCACTGAGCTGGTTGAGTTCACTAGCAGCGGAAAGAAAAAGTCGCTGAGGTGTTTCTCATGCCTTTAGTGAGGAACTGCAGACATGGAGACTGTCGTTTGGAAGACCTGTTATTCTTATGGAGTGAAACTCAGTTTGTTGGTCAGCTGTGGTTTAGGTCCCACCCGTCTATGCTTAGCCATCAGGATGCAGTTTGTGTGTGTCTGCTTTGGACTTGTGTGTCTGCATGTTGAGTTATTGTTAATTGATTTATTAGTTTTAAAATAATTTTGTTTTTTAAAAGAATAGAGCTCAAAAACAAATTTTCTCTGTATTTTTGTTTACTGAAACAGGGATGTGACTTACTCTGTAGACCTGATGTGCTTAGAGAGGTGGGAAATTTGTGTTTCACTTCCCTGATGACATGAAGGACAAGGTCGCACTGGCTGTGGGGGTGGCAGGAACTCCACAAGTTGGTAGAAGGAATTTGTCACCCAGCAGACATCATTAAAATTAGAGACAAACTGGAGATAGCTTTTACTCCGGCAGCAAAATATCTCCTTTGTTCTTCTTCTCTCTGGGCTTTGGGTGAAGGACCCCATTTCCAAGCATGGAGGAGCTCTCAGTTCTTGTGTCTTGAGGTCAGTGTACACTTGAGGCACTGAGCCGAGCAAGTCTGACATGTTTTTTTCTGTCTACTTCTCTCTCAGTTGGACTGTTGATCCTTCTACTTCCCTGACTGTTCCTAAATTAGGCTGTATGTCTCCAATTTTCTGCAGCGTTTCTAGCTGCCACTCTATAGCAAGGCTTGCTTCTGTAAATGGCCTCCTGTAGTCCCTGTGCTGGTAGACACCAGGCATCAGGAGAATCTGCAGAGCATACTCCTGGAAAAGAGAGTAAGATGATCTTGAAGAGTTAGAGCAAACACAGTTGATACCAGTGAAGAGGTGAGATTTGTATCTGTCCATGAGGTTTTCAGTTTACTATTTAGATCCCAAGGTCTGCCTCACTCTGTACTCCTTTCCTTTGTGTTTATCTACGTACGTTCCTTTCACCTGCATTCTATTTTGCAACCATGCTTGAATTTTTTTTCTTCTTACAGCTTCTCCCTATAACTGACCTGAACCACCCCCTCTTCACCCATGTGCAGGATAGCCCCAGAGTGGTTAGTGGGGGGAAAAAAAATTACAGTGAAAAGACACTAATTGTCTCTTTCAGGTGTTCTTAAATACTGCTAGAAACATTTGCTGTCCTAGTAAGTCTGAAAAGATCAACAGGAGCACAGTTCCACCCACTTGTCTTTGGCAGAGCAAAGTCTGCAGTGAGGATTGCACAGGGTGAGACAGGAGCCCTGCACCTGCAGTTCTGCAAACAAGTGCTGTGCACACAGGGCAATTTTTAGCCTGTCTTGCAAGAGGTGAAAGTCTCAAAAATAAATCAAGTCAAATGCAACTAGGTAGCCATGTGAAGGAGAGAGCCTTAGGTTTTCCTTTGGGAAAACTGCGGCAAAAGCCTGTGCGCTAGGAGTTAGGAGGTGGCTGAGAATCCATGGTGGACTGTGATGCTGTGAAGGTCCTTTCTTTGTGGAGACCTTTGAGCAGCACTTGCAGCTTCTTAAGAACAATGTCAAGTGATTATGACTGAACACCATAAGAAATCAGCCTTTGCTGGTCTTGGTGTGCTGTCTTTTTTTCTTGCAGTACCCTCCTCGTAGATAGCAGAGTGGAGGGGGAAACTCAGCTGTTGGAAAGAGTAAAATGTTCCCTATAAAGACAGAGAGAAATTATGCATCATTTTAGGGAAAACATCAGAAACAGCTTTCCAACGGGTGGCAGCCTGAGTCTGACTTGGCAACAGCAATCATGTAAACGGGGTTTATTGCAAAAATCCAGGCTTGATGATGATTTAGCAAGGTGTTGAACACAAACAGCCTTTTTCTCTGTAAATCAGTGCAATCATCTTTTAAGATCCAGTAACCATTTTGTCAAACTACTTCTGGAGCAATGTTAACTCATTGTCTTTCAGGTATTTTTCATAGGCAATTCCCTTCAGATTTTCCATGATTTTGGGTGTATGGATTACCAGGCCTGGCACAGTTACTGTGGTGTAGAGGCACTAAATTAGAAGTTAGCTTTTGGTGCAAGCTCATGTGATGATGAATTCACATCCACTTTCCACCCCAAATGGCCAGTAATTACTCTGAAGCTTCTTCCTCTGCTGTTCATTCACTTTTAAAAGAAGAAAAAAAAAAAAGAGTAAGAAAACCCAAGGGACCAGACTGGGTTTGGAAGAAATGCTGTTGGACAGGTGGCCAGTTTCTTTGCTGGCATTAATCAGCATAGCAGTCCTGCTGTCAGTGGGGTCTAAGCTCTCCCACACAAGCAGGGAATGTATTCTGTTCTTTTCCAGTAGTTTTCCTGTTCTGTCCAGAAGGAATATAAATCTTCCCTAAAGAGTTAAGAGCAAGTCCATCAGTCATGCAAATTGGATAAGATTTACCTTCCCCCTTTTCTCTCTGCCTCTTGCCATTGCCATCTCTCCTCCTCACCTGTTTTCTGTGCTGTGTGCTGTACAAGACTATACCTTTGTCAGACTTCCCTGTCCTGTCCCATCCCCCAGAAACAGTTGCTTTAAATTTCCTGCCAGAGGATTTGTTTGTGTATTAACAGGGAGATCCTACCATGGGGAGTCACCCTTTTCTCTCCATTTCCCCCACCGAGCCTCTTCTCTCCACCCTTTGCAGTGCCATCCCGTCCCGTCTCTCTCTGTTTGCAGTAGAGTTAATGTTTGCTGTCTCCACCTCCGGGTTAGCTCTTCCGATCACTTGTGCCATTCATCTCTGCAAAGGGAGGTGGGTGGGTGTGTAGACAGAAGCGTCCTGGTGATTTTTTTTTTTTTGAAGTAATCCCATAAGCAGTTTCCAGCAAAGAGGGCCATTCAGTAAAGCAATGCAGCTACCTCGCAGATGTCTGTAATCCTAATTCTTTGCAGATGGATGTACTGCTTCCTTCTAACAGGGCTAAACGGAGAGACCTGTGTGCTGTCTAGCACCAGCAATGCTTTTGTGGTGCATCTGAGCAGACAGAGCGCTTGTCACTTCTTCCTGTCAGTGAGCAAACTGCAGTCACTGGCCCTGGAATGAAACAGCGGCTTTGCAGACACTTGGTTGGTTGGTTGCTTGGTTGGGTTTTTTTTTTGTTTTGTTTTGTTTTTTGAGATCTATGTGCCCAGTTTGTTAGGAAGAATGAGGATTTTACTTCAGTATACTTGTTTTCACAGACTCAGCATCATGGCTGAGCAGCACTGGTGTCGTGGTGTGGACGTTTACATGTGCATTTCTACACTTGAGCAGAGAGATGGAGAGGCAGGGGACTAAGGGCAGAGGGATACAGGGAGTTCCAGTGCTCCAAGCAATCCTCCTGGGACCTGCAGGGAGTTCATTTGCTGGACCCTGAAGGAAGCCCTTGCCCTTCATTTCCAGAGTGACCTGACTAATGAATGAAAACTAGAAAGACCTATGCTTTTTGGGGGTCTCAGAGATACATATAGGAGTAGAGGAGCCCTTAAGATTTCTAACTGTGTGGGTCTCGCATGGCTGATTTCTCATAGCTATATTCTTTAGACTGGTCTCTCCTTACTCCCCTCGCGCCTCCCCCAACACACTCTGTCCAGCAACTTTCCATTACAGGAAACATCTGCTGGGAGGCAGGGCTGAGCCTGGGTTACTGCAGGACATTGGCCGACAGAATTACGCAGCCACAGTAACTTAAAGCATGTGCGAGTCAGTTTGGTATCTTCCCCACCCGCTCCTTCCATGAGAAACATTAACAAAGACTGAAGCTGCCTTTCAGAGCAGAGAGGGACTAGAGAGGAGAGCCTGAGGCAGGCACTGAAGGAATAACTGCTTTTCTGGTTTAAAAGGCGGGGGGGGGGAAGCAGCTGAAGTCTCTGAGCTGTTTACTGTCCTGTTCAGTCCTGGAAACTGCGGCTAGATCTGTGAATTACAGCTGGTCTGGTGGGCTCCTGGCGGTCGGAGCTATTTCAGTTGCTAGCTCTGGCAGTCCTGGGCATCGGTCCTCAGTCGGGAGTTAACATTAACAAAGACTGAAGCTGCCTTTCAGAGCAGAGAGGGACTAGAGAGGAGAGCCTGAGGCAGGCACTGAAGGAATAACTGCTTTTCTGGTTTAAAAGGCGGGGGGGGGGAAGCAGCTGAAGTCTCTCTGAGCTTTACTGTCCTGTTCAGTCCTGGAAACTGTGGCTAGATCTGTGAATTACAGCTGGTCTGGTGGGCTCCTGGCGGTCGGAGCTATTTCAGTTGCTAGCTCTGGCAGTCCTGGGCATCGGGCCTCAGTCGGGAGTTGCAGATGCCTTGCACAGACCTGCCTGGGACTGCTCAGGCTGTCGGCACTTTTGCAGTGCTTCTTTAAGGGATGCCCGCAGCAAGAAGCTGGTGAGACTGGAGCAGAAGAGCACAAAGGTTGCCCGTCAGCACGCTTACCCTAATGAGCCACTTTTTCAAAGTCCTCTGGAGGGCAAATCCTCTCTCAGATCTACAGAGGCCACTAGGGCAGACGACCTGAATGTGAGCAGGAAAGTAGGGGAAGGCACGTAAACTCCTGCCAAGCTGCTGTATCTCTTTTGACTTTGAATCTAAACAAGAAGTGGTGACAGCAGGAACAGGAAAAGCAGAGTTTGAGAACACAGGGAGCTGTGCAAGTGCCGAGGAAACGCTATGGATTCCTTGCTGGAGTGTGGGGCGCTCTGGGATCTTGTGCTGGATCAAGAACTGCCATGTCTGCTGTGGGACCTGGAGGGGCTTGTCGACTTACCGCAAGAAAATGTCAGCCGTGGATCAGATGAAATTCCAGCTGTGAGTGTCCCTAAATGGAACTGTTTGTCAGTCTAACACAAGTTCTGGTGCTAAGCAGAAGCGTCTGTTGTAGTACAGGTTTTAGGTCAGAACATCCCTTACTGTGGGGAAGGGAGGGGAGCGCCCCTCCACATGGCAACTGTACTGCTAAGTTGGGTTGCTGTAATGCATTGCACCCAAAGCTCAGAGCTGATTATAATCTCTATTCCCCCCTCCTTTCCCATCCTGTCTGCTTGTCCCAGAAAGTCTTGGGCTTGGGCTCTTGCTGGAGCCCATCGCTGACCAAGATCTTTTCCAGATGTTCAGGCTAGAAGTTTGGTAAGTAAAATTCATATTTCTGTCATCTGCTGGTTAGCAGTTTTTATTCAGAAGTAAGATACTTTCCTTTGGGCCCACAGGACTGGAGCAAATATCTGAAGTGCTGACTTGATGTTAAAAAATACTGTTCCTAGTTCGTTGAATTGGTGTGAGGAAGAGCGAATGCTTTTGGGGGGATGGGGGCTTGTCTGTGTTTCCTTCTTTGATTTGACAGCATTTCACAATTTTGTAAGGCTAATGCTAAATAAACTTCATATTCCTCCCACCCCTGCGACCCCATCAACACCATTCTCAAACAGAAGCTATCTTCTATAATCACTTTGATTTCTGTGGCCCTTGCTGGGAGGCTCTGAGGTGTGCCCACCTTTCTGCTTTGGGAGACACGTATTGTGCAGCTGGAAGAGGTAGGAGAGGGTTGTTGAGAGGAAATGGAGATAGGGAGGGAAGAGGTTGTACCCCAGGTTGCTTCATCTTCCCTACATTTGTGGGAGAAAGAACATGATAGATTAGACGGGAGTTACGGGCCTCCTGAATTTGCACCTGCCTCTATTTCGGTCAACTCTGCCTTCAAAAGATGTTCTGGCTAATATGAGCAGCTGTCAGCATGGGCATGGTGTGTAGGAGGTGGTCTAACATGGGCAGAGTCATGTTCTAGTTTAGTAAACACCAGAGAGAAGCCAGCTCCTGGTCTCCTTCCGGCCAACAGCACTGTTTTCTCTGAGGCCTTCCATGAAGCCAAGTGTCTGCAGAATAAGCGCAAAACATGGTTGAGTCCCTGTGAGAGCCTCTTCTGAGCCCCACAAAAGTGGGGGTTATGTGTTCACTGACTGCCAGGTGGAGCAGCAGCAGATAGTTGTGTGTTCACTCGCTGCCAGGTGGAGCACTTGATGGGGAGAGGAACGGGGATGACTGCATTATTCCCGAGCTCCTGATGACAGTGATCGTTCAAGTTCCTCTGGAAGGGCTGCAGCTGTACTAAAGCACCTATTTTCCTGGGCGAGCTGGGGATTGGCAGCTAACTGATGCATTGCAAACAGAGAATGTGTCATACCTTGTACAGTCTAGGACTGCAGGAAAAGAGATTTCTTCTGTAGCCACGGCTTCCATGCAATTCCGTTTTGCTACCTAGCAGATATGGGTATAGCTCTTCTACTCTGTTCTTGCTCTTCCAAGTCAGGTTCTCCTTTTCTTCTCACTTAATGCACTAAATCCCGAATCCTCCCATCTGTGTGTCTGCTGTGATGGGAGCTCCTAGCCTCATGCTTTGTAAGTGCATCTGATCCCCCTTCTCCTTACCAAGGTGTTCCTGTTTTCCCACTCCATTTCTCTGTACTCATGCCTGCCCCTCTCTTTAACAGGCACTCTGTTATTTGCAGGTATTGAGTCCAACATATAAACAACGGAATGAAGATTTCAGGAAACTCTTCAAACAGCTTCCTGACACGGAGCGCCTCATTGTAGGTAAGGTCATACCCTTGGTGCAGTGCCCTGTTGTGCTGGCCCATGGTTTGGGGAGGAAATCCAGCACACATGCATGCAGCTGCTGCTTCTTCAAAGAGATTGCCACCAAGGAACAAGCCCGTTGTGTCTTTCTTGTGCGCAGGCGGAACCCCTCCTCACCATTTCTAATGGGTTTCATTCGTTTTGCTTCGGGGAGAGCAACGCTGATTTGTATCAGCTACGGCTCTGTTCCCTCATGATTTGAGGAGCATGTTTTCCTCCACAGTGCTCCCCCAAACCTGACAGTGTGTTAGTGTTTGAGCTCTTTCCTCATTTGGTCAGGGTTGCATGTCTCAACATGCACATACCACTGAGCTTCCCTTTTTTTCTAACATCCCCGATGATCCCTACTCACACATGACTGCCCTTCCCATATCCATTTAGCTGATTAGCGACTGCCTAGTACATTGCATCTGTTCTTTTATCTTACGTAACTGGTGATCTCGTACCGTGTCTCACACTGTTGAAAGATGCACATCCTAGTAGAGGAATAGAAATTGTTTAGGATGCTTAACTGGGAGAGAAATGAGCAATGGCACTAGAAGGCGAAAAGGAAAAGGCAGATTAAGATCTGGAAATAGTACATAGGATGCTACAGAATGACCAGCTAATAAGGCAAGATCATCAGTCAGTAAGAGAGATTGTCTGTGACGTACCCTTGGGAGGAGTCATAACCTAGTGGACAGAGCAGCAGCTGTGGCTTGGTTCCTTCTGGCTCTCCCTTTGACTTTCTGCAAGATTGTGTCGAGTAGCTGCTTCTCTTGCCACTGCTGCTTATCCTTACCTTTAGGCTGTCCTGTTTTCTGGTTTTGGTGCTCCTAAATTATCATCTGTTGTCCACCCACAGATTACTCATGTGCGCTACAAAGAGACATTCTGCTGCAGGGCCGCCTCTACCTCTCTGAAAACTGGATCTGCTTTTACAGCAACATTTTCCGTTGGGAGACACTGGTAAGGCTGTCAGTCTGCCGCATTGAGCATGTGTTTTATGTCAGCATGTTTGCTGACATTGCTTTAAAAGCACTCTTTCTGTTGTCTTTCTCATCAGTGTCTCTCTTTACCTGTGTTCTTTTTCTGCCTTCCCCTTTCTGCATGGCTCTGACTGTAGCTGACAGTTCGCTTGAAGGATATCTGCTCGATGACCAAGGAAAAAACAGCACGGCTCATTCCTAATGCCATCCAAGTTTGCACTGACACTGAAAAGGTACATCCTTGAAGCCTCCAGCTCTGGGGCAACCCCTTATGGCTGTCAGGGGCAGGGGAATATAAGTGTGTTGTGGGATATTTCCAAACTGACTGCTTGTGCTACCTGGGGCCTGGGAGGAAGCATCAAGGGAAAAGGGCTGGGTGCAGAGCTTCTGCAGACCTTGGGCTGAGTCTGGAACACACATAGCTTGTGGGTGTGGGGCCAGGTAGAAGATCCGGGTTATATAGTAGCACATCTCTAACAGAACTGTTTCTATGTTCAGACTCGCTCCCGTGGGTGAGAGGCGCTCAGCCTCTCTGTGAGGCCTCCATGAGCTTCAGTCTGTGCCCAAGAACTGAGCAGCTGTGCTGTATGGCTTGCTCAGTCCTTCTGTGAACTGTAGCTGGAAAGTGATCTGAACTGGCTTGTCTCTTCTTCTTCCCTTTTTTGGGCCTTTTCTGAACTGATTTTTCTCTCCATCTCTTCCCATTCAGCACTTTTTTACTTCCTTTGGGGCTCGAGACAGGACGTACATGATGATGTTCAGACTCTGGCAGAATGCTCTCCTTGACAAGGTACAGAGACCAGCATCTCAATGTTGGGGTGGGATGAATATATGCAGAAGCATAATACCTGTGACTAACGTATATGCATAAAACGCGGGGGACAGTAAGCATGTGTTTAGGCAGAGCAGGTACATAACTTCAGGTGCAATTCTCTCTTTTTGTATGGAATTCTGTCGATGTACAGACATGTCTTGCACACACAGTAGATGCCACTTTGTCTCTGCTGAGCTGTGGAAGCATGCGTCTCAGGAAGGAGTTTTTTTGAGGTCTGTAATTCAAGTGAAACAGCCCAGAAGAAAGCAGTTCAAAATGCAACAGAAATAGGTCACTGCACAGGCAAAGCTCTTGGTAAGTCTGTGCTTCAGAAGTGTAGAGTTCAAGGTAGGACAGAAAAAGAGGATGTGTTCAGGGCATCCCAAAACCAAACGAGAACAATGGTGAGTGCGGGGTGCACTGGGTAAGGCCTCAGTGGGTTGGATTTTAAAATAAAGCAGGGATGTGCACCTGCTATGCCAGAGGTCCCATATATCCTATATTTGATCTGAGTGTCTGTTCCACAGTCCATTGAGTATTTCTGGCCTCACTGCGGGAGCAAGACTCGTGAACTGATGTTACAGCGCTACCAGCATTTCGAGATGTTCTGGCTTGAGTTCATAACATTCTGGAAGGCTCAAGTAGTCAAGTACCCAGAATACCCTGTCCTGAAAATCGGGGTGGTATTTAGTATGCAAAAGGATCGCTTTGCATTGGGCAGCTTGTGTTGCTACCATATGTTGTAATTTGATCAGCCTTTTGAATTCCCTAACAAAATTCAGTGCCCTTGGTTTCAAGGTCAAAGCAAACGGGAACTGAGACATGTGAGTGATAAAGACAGGAAACACTTCCAGAGCTCTTTTTCCAAGTGTAGGATCCATGCCCAGCAGGAGAGAGGGAGAAAGAACCTAGTCCATTTTTCCTGATAAGACGCGAATTAGAGTGCATGTGGTAAGAAGGTGAAACAGAGTTAGGCATTTTCTGGATAAAAGTTTCTCATTAGAGGTTTTCCCCCATGCTTTTGATTGCTACTTTTGGGAGCTAGATTAAAAATTTCCTGCCTTATCCCATGCAGGAACTATGGGAAGAAGTTCAAGCCAGCAACTCAGAAAAAGTTCACTAGGTTTCCTCCCACCCACCCACCCCTCATTACCAAGAAATCCTTGTCATTGGTCATAAATTTCTCATGGGTAAAAATCCATCCCCTTTCATCCCTGTACCACATGTTTAAATCACAAGTTCTCCTGCCCCATTTCCTAAGAACCTCAGAACGCAGTCATATGATCATCAGCTGACCTGCATCCCTAAAAGGCTGGGCTTTTGTGAACGGTCTTCATAATTCATTTTCTCTTTTAACTGGAAGTATATACAAGCTTTTCACAATAGTATCTGGTGAGACAAACTTTGTGATTTTAAACTGCAACAGGAAATGTTTTTCTTTGTCGCTGTTTTAGATCGTTTTCCCTGCAGCTGTAATTCTTCAGGCAGCTTTAATTTAAACAAGCTTGGAGGGAAAAACCCTCATAAGGTGTTGGGGTTTGGTATAGTAGGAGACATTAAATGGAGGCACAGCAGAAGAGGCGGGGAAAACACGTGTGGAGGGAAATGCAGGTTTACTGCTTACATTATTACATGCACAGCATTGTAGTAGCGGGAAGTCTCATTTTGTGTGCTGCTCTGGGTGTAGCCTCATGTTGGCTTTCTGATAGTCTTAAGTAACATGAGATTCTGGCATGGAAAAATAACAAAGTCAGATTTTAGGGCAGAACCTGGGCTGATGGTGAAGGCTTACTTGGAGAAAGGGCCTCTTATTGCTTGATGGGGACAATCTCTAAGCCAGCTTGGCCTACCAATATAAGGATACATATGATTGCAGTCCTTAGCCAGCATGGAGCTGGGCCAGCCTGCCAGTAACATACAATGCACCTTGTAGCATCACTGGAATTCAGAAGAGGTGAGCCCGTCGGAAGGCTCTCACCTCCCATCAGGGGCTGTGTCAGAATCTCTCGCTTCTCCTTTCAGGGCGAGGAATGTAATACTCCTGACAATGGTAGTTCCAAAAATTCATTATATTTTAGCGTTCTCAAGTGAAAGTGTATGCTGTTCTCTGTTCCCTCTTTTAGCCTCTCTGTCCAAAGGAGCTCTGGCACTTTGTCCACCAGTGTTATGGGAACGAGCTGGGTCTGACCAGTGATGATGAAGACTATGTGCCTCCTGATGATGACTTCAACACAATGGGGTGAGTGAGGAGGAGTAAAATCTGCCTATGAGGAAGAAAAGATGGCCTCAGGAGAGCAGGAGTCCCGATATATTGCATACCTCAAACTGCTGTTTGTCCCTAGTGAGAGATTCTGGGTTCTGGCCAAATGTTTGCCCTTAAATGTGTAATGTCTAAAAAGCTGAAAGCATACCATTTCCTCACAGAAGTTGGTAGGAACTGAAATGCCTGCCTCTGTACTTGCTTGAGCTAGATGAGCAATTCTGTAAATGCCAAAGCATCCCAGTCACAAGGCCAGTCAGCGTGTTACATGGTCAGAAGGTGCCGATGCTTGTCAGTCTGTGTATAAACACTTGACAAGTTTGGGCTTGATCTTCCCTGCACTGAGCCATTTCTGCTTCCGGTCAGACTGGAAACTTCATAAAAGTATTCTTACTTGCTCTGTGTGTCCAGTTGTAGCTGTACTGAGAGGGGTAAACATAAAAACCTGTGTTCTCTGTGGCGTCTCAGCTACTGTGAAGAAATCCCCGTGGAAGAGAATGAAGTCAACGACAGCTCCTCAAAAAGCAGCATGGAGGCCAAGCCAGAAGCTAGCCCTCAGCTGCCAAAGAAATCTGTCACTGCGAGCACATTGACATCTACGGGAAGCAGTGAAGCACCAGCCTCGGTAAGTGTTTTTCCTCTGTTGCAGTGGGAGCAGTAATCCTCTTCTCTGGGATCCAGCTGGTAGTCCTTGAATGTACGAGGTGACCGTTTACCCTGCAGCTCCTCTTCCACTGCAGCTGACCACAGTCCTTGAGTCAGTGATATCTGTGAGCATGGCATTCAGCCAAGAAAAAGTGAGCAAAGCGTAGCTGTCCTAAAAGCTGGTAAACTGGGACTCTCAGCAGCAAGGGCATTTTCCTTTCTATACTTTCAGATGAAAGGAAATGGAGTGTTGGAGATAAAAGGGTTATAATTTCTTCTCTGCCTTCAGTTATTCCCTAGGAAACAGTGTGTGCCCTCACAGTATTACGGCAGAACAGACCTTGTTTAGATACAACCTCAGATTTTCCTAGCTGTATAGGGCTTACTCAGGGGCAAAACCAGTATTGTTTGTGTGCTTGTCTGAACAAACAAAAAGCCTTGTGTATGTCATGATCTAATATGTCCATGTGTTTTACAAACACCGTATGGTAACCTTCCTCCTCTCTATATTATTTAATTTCCAGACATGTCGAGGCCAAATGTTCAAAGGTATGAAAATTGGCCCACAGATGTAAAGTTTTCAGAAATAACCCCCAATTTCCAGGTGCTGATCCTTGCCCTCATTATGCTTTCTCCTTGCTGCAGTTTGATGGAGTGCTACCAGAAGAGGAGGAGGCAGTGGCGGAGAGTCCTGTGGAAAAAGACCTTGGCATTGCAAGTATCATGGGAGAGAAGATAGAGATCATCGGCCCCGTGAACTCCCCTTCCCTAGACTTCAATGACAACGAAGACATTCCCACTGAGCTCAGTGACTCGTCAGAGACCCATGATGAAGGTATGCGGGGAAGGGCCGTTCCATCGGTGTTGTTTTCAGCCTTCTCCCATCCTTTCCAGTGAGGGACTGGAGTGGCAAACACTGAATTCCTTTTCTGGACCCTAAGAGTTCAGAAGATGCAAAGAGTTCCCATCCTGGGCCGCAGAGGGCGAACGTGTGGGGTATTTGGAAGGATGTCCCTAAAATAACCCATGTAGTTCATTACCTCTTCTGACGTTCCAACTATTGTCCTGGGATCAGTGGAGGAAAAGGGTTAGAAGTACCTTCTTTGGGTTCCTTCTTCACAAAGTAAAATACTAAGGTTCTGGTGCTGTGAAAGCACGGCCTCTGATATTGGCACGGAGGATCATGGCTGGGGCTTGCGGGCCTGTTTCCCCACAGGGGAAGTCCAAGCCTTTTACGAGGATCTGAACGGCCGTCAGTATGTGAATGAAGTGTTCAACTTCAGCGTGGACAAACTGTACGACTTGCTTTTCACGGACTCCCAGTTCCAGAGGGACTTCATGGAACAGCGCCGGTTCTCTGGTAAGCTGCTGGTGGCAAAGCCCAGTCCCTGACGGAGGCTGCATTCCCTGTGAGGTACAGAGGCCTGTACAGAAGGAAGGTCTCGGCACATGCCTTGGAGGTGTAACTTTGCCTGATGATAGAGGGATTGGGTAATATTCTGAGCAGATCTTGGGACAGCTGTAGTCTGTACTGACAGTAATCAAAAGGAGGTAGAACCAGCCTTGTTTGGCTATGTAGTTTTATTTTTCTAAGAGCTGGATCTAAGTTTATGGAAGAAGCAGACTCTTACTTTTTTAACATCGGCTAAGGCCTGATCCTGTGTTCAAGGCTTAACAGGGTGAGGAAAAAGCTCTTCTAGCTCCACACCAGGCACTGGCACGGACTGTGCAGTTGACGATGCAAAGAGCGTGTCCCTTGGCATGCTGTAGTCCTCCTTTCCCTGTAACTGTAGGTTTGCTGAAGGAGATATGTCCCCGGCCTCTCCCCCTTTCTCTGCACTTGAAAGAGGGGAAAGTATTCACAGTTAGTACAGGAGACCTTTCTTTCACGCGCAGTTGAGCTGTAGTACTTCTGCAGCCAAGCTCTGCAAGGGGGAGGAAATACTGTCCTGAGCTTGGTTATATGGTTGCGCCTTTCTCTAGGGAACTGACCCGAGGTCCCTCTCCAATTACTTGAATGGGATCTTGTTTTGTCCTCTCAGATATTATCTTTCATCCCTGGAAGAAGGAAGAAAATGGCAATCAGACCAGAGTGATCTTGTATACCATCACCCTCACCAACCCTCTGGCCCCCAAAACTGCCACTGTCACTGAGACGCAGGTATGTGAAAGGCGAGCAGGGGTGTAATGCTTTGCAGAAACAGATCTGTGATTTATTTTCTTGTCTTGGGCATGCTGCTTTGCATGTTTTCATTGTCCCTATCCATTTTCCTTTACACATTTTTCTTGTATTAACTTGCTACCCAGTATCACTGCAAATGTGAATAGCTAATCTTACACTCGCACTGGATTGCATTGCAAGGAAAGGACTATAAATTTTCCAGCAAAAGCAGATGAGTTTGTAAACCAGCCAGCACATTGTAACAACTGTGTTTGTCACCCGTACTGGTGTTTTTTGAGCTGCGGTCACTCTGGCAGATGTTATTTATGAGCAGGGCACAAGAAAGTCAGATACTGTCTGGCCAGTCCTTCTCACAGCTCTACATAGAGATGTCCAGGCTTTTTTATTACTGGTGAGGACAATTACATTATGACCTCTTTAAAAAGGTAAAAAAGGGGAGCATCTGCAATGCACTGGGAAGAGCCAGGCTAGCTGTATCTAGTAGGGGCTGCAGCTAGAGAGGGAGGAAAAGCCTCCTTCCATGTCCAGAGATAGGTTCGAGTGGCCAAAGGTAGATACTGAGAGTCAGCTTGAGGGAACACTAAGAGGGAGCCAAGGAAAGATGGGGTGTCTGAGCATTATGTTTCAGGGAGAGGAGAATCCCAGCGGCAAGGTATACCTTGTAAGGATGGGACAAAGCGTGCTGTTCAGAAGCAAAGACTGCGTGCAGGGAAGATAGAGAAAGAAAAGGGGAGAGCAAAGCGATGGGCGAAGGGAACAGTACACTTTCAGGCAAGCAAGGACATGGCCTATTTTATTCTGAGTTTGGGGTCAACCACTGAGGTGCGCTTTGCTGTGTTCTTGCTGCAGAGGTAAGTGGACATAGTCTGTAAGAAAAGCAATACTTTTGCATATGGATCTGCAGTTAACTGTGTCTGTCCCCTTTGTGAGGTTTGTTCTGGGGCAAAGAAAGAAGCAGATCAGAAGCATTACTTCAGAAGAAGTAATTGACACGTTTTTATGCCGTTTAGAATCGCAGAATAATTTACGCTAGAAAGGACCTCTGCTCAAAGCAGGGCCACCTCTGATTTTAGATCAAGTTGCTCCCTGACAAGCCAGACATCAGTTTAATGAGAAGAGGTGACACTTGCAAAGGTCCCGCTGCCACTGGTCCTCACGTGGCAGTGTATGTAACTGTGTCTCTGATAGAAAATGCTGGAGGTGGAGCTGCTGGAACTGAATGCCCCTTTTGAAATACGCCCTTGGGAAACACCTGAGTGAAACACTTGGTTTCCTCGAGTATGCCTTCCCTTAAAGGTGAGCTGTTCATGGAAAAATGGCAGAGATGGGGCTTGGGCATGGGCGTGGTCTCCTATTTGTGGTAGAGCTGTTTTTGTAAAGTGCTAGTGAAGGCGCCAATCTATCAAAGCCATGTCCTAACCAGACTAATAGTTGCCTTGCATGCTGTCTTTTATGCAGACAATGTACAAAGCCAGCCAAGAAAGCGAGTGCTATGTCATAGATGCAGAGGTGCTAACTCACGACGTCCCCTACCATGATTATTTCTACACCATTAACCGCTACACGTTGACTCGTGTTGCCAGAAACAAAAGCCGACTCAGGTACACTTCTTATGGGATAAAGGGCTTTACTGACGACCAAAAGTCACCTTTGGGTGGGAGTTCTGCTGTTTGGTGTGTTAGAAGGGGTTGGGGAGAACTTAGCCTTATTTCTTTGTCCCGTTGCCAGAACACTCCTGTCGCGAAGAGTTACCGTAGGGGCAGCTGCCTACTGTGGTGACATCGAGCAAACAATAGACCTGATGCAGAGGAGTTACAGCTGGGTCAGGGAGAGGATTTACAGACTTTTCCTGCCCCCTTCGTGGAAGCAGTGGTTTGCAGGGCCGCTTGTCACACACAGTCAACTACGCGTGATAAGCAACAGGACGTACTTCCAGGGACTGGTACCTCTGAGATGCGCCTGGGGGGACAAGCAGAGGAATTTGGTACCAGGCAAAGCTAAGGCTTTTGTGTTTGACTTTGATAAGTAATCGAAATGTCTGCCTGCCACATGGCCGAAGGTCTCGGGAGTCCTCTCGGGGGAGGCTCTCTTGAGGCCTTCCTGCCACGGCCTTTGGAAGGACTTTTCATGCAATGCTTCTCCTCGAGAAACACGAAGGGCTGAGACCATTCCAGAAATAACAGTGTGCATGATTATTTCTCATACTTACATTGACAAAGGATTGTGAATTGACATTGCCTCCAGGAAGCAAAATTGGGAGAATAACTTTCCTTTCTTCACATAGGGTTTCCACAGAGCTACGTTACAGGAAACAGCCTTGGGGGCTGGTGAAATCCTTCATTGAGAAGAATTTTTGGAGTGGCCTAGAAGATTATTTCCGTCATTTGGGTAAGAGTGGCAATGACTGGAGCTGCGGTAATGACCCACAGACAGTGGCACCTTCCATAGTTTATGCATGCCTCCCTGCACGCGGGCAGCGTGACGGTGTGACACCTGCTGCCAGCCTACTGGGGATCAGACCTCGGGGTGGCTTATGAAAGGCACCAGCCAAAGTTATTACCACAGCGTTGGTAGCACGTGCTGGAATTAATCAGGTCATCAAATCCTGCTCTCAGGCAGGAGCGCAGGCAGTCTGGGGTCAGAGTTTGGCAAAAGGTGTTAAGGGATGTGTAGTGTGTCCTCTGGCATGGATCTCTTAGACCCTGCCAACTTCTTTGGCCCAGCAGCTGTGCCATTAGAGGGCTTAAGTCTGTATCTCTGCAAGGCCAGTGCCACTTCTACTAAATGCTTTCCCTTGCTGTCTCTGCAGAGAGCGAACTGACCAAAACCGAGAGCACGTACCTGGCTGAGGTCCACAGACAATCCCCCAAAGAGAAAGTGAGCAAGCAATCGACCGTGCGCCGGAGGAAACGGGCCCATGCCCATCTGCGGGTGCCGCACTTGGAGGAGGTGCTGAGTCCCGTCACCACCCCCACGGATGAGGAGGTTGCACATCGAATCAAGCATGTGGCAGGTAAGGAACTGCAGACCCCTCATGCTTGGGGATGGAGAGCTGGGTACCCCGGGAGAAAAACTGGAGCTTTGCTCGCGGAGGGTTAATGGGAAGAGTGGCCAGGGCTTTCCAGGGCAGGGAGGATGCATTATGATTGTTTGAGTGAGATGGAGGGGTGGGCAGAGGGAAAAGGGCTGCCCTCCCCATCAGACAGTATTTCCTAGCCTAAACGCATCTGTCTCCTCAGGTTCCACTCAGACACGGCACATCCCTGAGGAGAGCCCCAGCGGCTTCCACCTGCAGAGTGTCTCCAAGCTGCTCCTTGTCATCAGTTTTGTGTAAGTGATTTTTTTGCTTTCCTTCACAGTCAGCCTTTAAACAACTTTGGCCCTTTCGTGCTTCTGGCATCCTGTGCTCCCCTGTGCCAGTTTTTTCTCTCTCATATTCCTCTCTGGTCCCAAACTTTGTGCAGCACAGAGGAGAGAAAAGCAATGGCAGGCAGAAAAGAATTAATTAAAATTTCCTCCAAATGCCCCAGCAGCTGTTTTGTCTGGCTTGATCCCAGCTTTTGCCAGTACTTAGCTGGCCACTGATCTGGCTCTGTAGGTTCTGGATCTTATTTTATCAAAGTCTCTCCTTTCCCTTCAGTTTTGACCTTGTTTTAACGAAACGTGGGCTTCACAGACCTGCATGTTTCTGGGAGTCCTAAATGGAGGTCAGCTATACTGTGCGGGGGACAGGCAATGCTGATAGTGGCAAGCAGGGCGAGGGGCAGCTGTGCAAGGAGAGGGGAGTTAATACTTAAAAGAGAAGAAATCCAACAAGCAGAAAGAGTCTTTTTTATTTCGGGGACTCAGTTTAGAGATTTTCAATGACATCTAGAAACTGTGGGGTTTTTTTAATAAGTCATTTAATGTAATCTGCAGACAAACTAGCTGTTATCATGAAAGATGACCATGCAAAGCTCTCTGGGAGTTACTGTGCTATCACAACAGGGCTCAGTGTATGTGAGGAGTCCGTTACTTCTTTCCTCTGGTCTGGCAAAACCTATTCGTCTCTGGTCCTGGGCGGCGATTTTGACGAGAGATGCCATCTCAGAAAGAAGCTGGACCATTTAGCGATGATTTCTGCAAAATAAGGGTAGAAACACATGAAGCAGGAGAGAGTGGCATGATTTCGCTAGTTCAGCAGCAGGAAGGACGTTTGGTTTGGGTCCCTTTTCTGCCACCACCTTTCACAGTTGCTAGTCTTGGACTTGGCTGGATGTGCGCTCAAAGTGAGCTGGGTATGGGCCTCTCGTATCCCTGTGGCTCACTCAGTCTTTAAGCCTAAACCCCGGCATATTTACTGTTTCCCTGCCTCTTGGGCTGACGGTAGCTTTCGTGTGTTAGTGCTGCAGAGGTTGCTGGGCAGGTGCTGTGAAGCGCTACAGTCTGAAGGAGCAGTCCAGAGATGGCGGGTTTTTTCAGCACTTAGGGAAATGGAAGCATACTGTTAACCCCGGAGGAACAGCAGAACTTGGGCTCTTTCTTTTCTTAAGCTCCACCCACCTTTTAGTGAGGTGGGAAGAAGCTGAGATTTGTAGACTGAGGTTACTTTTCAAATTGAGCTCCTTTCTGCGTTTCCTTTTCCCAGTGGGGATAAAGACCGCAGAGGTTTGCAGCAGCACCCCAGCTAGCTGCTGTAATGATAAGTCAGGTAATGTAATGATGAGAAGATAGACTCGTGCTATCTTCTGCATCTAGACAGGTGAGATGCAATTTAAACTTTGGGTAGGAAGGCACAAAAACTTTACGACAATCTCTCCTGACAGGCTACTAGCTTAGCGTAGAGTGGTCAGAGCGCCCTCCATGTTTTCAGAATACTCTTCTGGCCAGTTGCCGTCCGCCTGACTGAATTGGGCGATAGTGGGCCATTCTTCCAGCAAAATAGCTGCGCCATTCAGAGACAGGCACGAGCATGTTATTTTGGAATCTATTCCCTGAGTGTGGCTGACGGGAGGAGGGGAAATGCCCATGCGCGGCGGTGGGGGGGTGAGAGGAGCGGTACAGTATCTGGTCAAAGCACCGGTTTTGCAGGGTGGCCTGCGGTGGTGTTCCCATCGCCGGGTGCGGTAGGAGCGGGCGAAGGCTGGATGCATGCGGGCTGCAACATGCATTTACGTGTCAGACAGTGCCCTGCATAGGCGTGCGTTGGGCTTGTCTGCAAGAGCTGCACACAGCTTATCTTTTGCTGAGCAAATTTCACCATTAATTGCAGGCACACGGTTATTTGTCTGTCCTTGTTGCCTCTCTTCCCACCGTTCCTTTCTTCCCTCCTCCCGCCCCCATGTATCTTCTGCACTGTCTATGAGCCTTCTCCGCTCAGCCCACTTTCTCCTGTTCCTTGTCAGTCTGTTTCTAACCTGCAGCTACTCCGTCTTTTCTCTTCCCTGCTCCCATTAGGATCTGTTTCAGGTACTGTCTCTCTCTTTTTTTTACCTCTTTACTCTCCCGTTTCCCTCCCTTTCTCTGCATTCAGCACATCCACTCATCCAACCTGTTCTGTCTGATCCGTCATCCCTGTCTTTCTGTCTGTCCATCCTCCTGGCTCACACATTTCTCCCATGAGGTGAAGTTTTGGGTTCTGATCACCTGGCCCTTACTCAGATTAAATTTCCACTCACATACAGCGTGGACCTGGGCCCCAGACACCTTCTTAAAGCCGTGGGAGTTTTCCCAGGTGTGATTGGCAGGCAATGGGCTATGAGGTGCTCCTAGTAAACTGACTGTTTTCTTTCTTTCCAGTCTGGTGCTGCTGGTCATTCTCAATATGATGCTGTTCTACAAACTCTGGATGTTAGAATATACTACGCAGACACTCACGGCATGGCAGGGCTTGCGGCTCCAGGAAAGGTACTGTCACACCTGCTTTGTCTTTGCCTCTTCTTGCGTGTTTCCTGTGGTGGTTAGAGGCTTTCCCAGAATGCCAAAGCCCTGGGCTTTCTTGTAGATTGCTTCCTTTTTGTGTAAAACAGATGAAGGCAGGTAGTTAGCTGAAGCTGTGGGGCCATCAGCATTCCCAGGTCTGAAACTGCTGAACAGTTGCAGCAGAAGACAGCAAGTTAAGGCAACCTCTGCTTCTTCCCAGCATCCCATGTAACGGAAGATGCTGTACGAATGTATATTTTGCAATCGTGAGCCAAGGTTGTCACCTCCCCTCCTTTGATGGCTGAACTTCCCTCGGTATGAAAAGCAGTGTCTTAGAAAGAACCCTTTGTGCTCAGAGGAGAATTTGGGCCTGTGACACACAATCAACTGTTAGATAAAGAAGTGTTTTGAAAGGTGTGAGTCCAGATATCAGCAAGTTGTTAGAGCGTGGGAGGAAGAGAGAGATCACTAGGAGGACACAGGGCGCTCCTTAACGACCAAAGTGTTCCCTGGCAGTACTAGATAGTAAGCAGTGAAGTGTGATTGCAGATTGACTTAGTTTCTTTAATAATTGGTAGCGTGGAACCTTGTCCAAGGGTTTTTTGGACGTCCTGTTTCAGTATAGTGTCCACTTGGTCTGTGCTGAGATGGGTAGAGCTCTAGTCTGTATGGCAGCATTTCCCCATTTCCTTTTGCAGAAAGCACGCCGAAAGCCTCCAACCAGACTGAATTGATTGTTGGGATCGGTCTTTATTATACAGACTCCCCCATCTTGTCTAGGGCCAAAGGCGGACCTGCCAGTCTGCGTTTCCCAGGATGTGCTCCAGAGCACCTTTTTGTAGGTGGCATTTACAGTGGTGACCTGATGTCCCATAGTTGTTTGTTTATAATGATAGCCAGCAATATTGTTTTGAATGCCTTCTGGCATTTTCAGGTGAATGCTTTTTTTACATACGTAAGCGCTAAGCATCCTGCCTGAATAGTCTCTTCTCTATTTTCAGAGGTTGAGAACATCCCGAGTCCACTTTGCCAAGGTGTTTTTGTCCCCTTATGTCCCCCTTTCTGGCTGTTCTTTTGTGCGGTCACACTTAATTCCCTTGCTAAGTTGGGTTTGACTTTAAGCAACCATAGCCATTTGCTACTGACTTTTTTGCATGATTTGGCTCATGTTATGGGCTTTCTCATTTCTCCTCATTAGGGAAGGGAATTATTATTTTCCCCATAATAGCCCTGCTACTTTCCCATGGATAGATACTTTAAGTAAGTGATTTTGCCTGCTTTATCTTCCTCTGGCACTCTTGGTATTTATTCGGACCACCACATTATAGTATTTAAGCATAGGACTGACATACATGCTGTTTGTGTGCTCCTTGTAAATGTGCATGTACTGGAATTAATTACACGGGTAGCTCTATTCCCCCCCGCCCCTGCACAGGGTAACTTCATTGGGTTGCAACTGTGATTGCTGTGGAGTTAGACCGAACCCATCTGCTGGGTCAATGGCCAGGTGTGCTCAGAAGCATTCTGTTTGAGGCTCCAAAGACTTCTTTTTTTCCCCATATCTGGTTCTACTGAGACTTAAGTTCTCTGCGGGCAGGGGCAGTCAGCAGTTCCCCAAACTAAGTGTACCAATCCCAAGTATGTAGCCTCTCCACTCGGGCAAGGAAAGCAGTCTTTATTAGGAGCAGCGTGTTACTTATTAGAGACAAGGATTATTGACCATGGGGAGCGGGTCCATTTTCTTACTTGTGTTGGTTTTTTATTGTCATGCTTAATTAACATTTCTTTGTTTTATCTCCAGGTCTGGAGCCGGCTGAGCAGGGCAGATGCAAGCACTCAAGGCGCTGACAGGAGGACCGGCTGCCCAGAGCTGCCACTCAGGGCCATGTGACGGGCCTCAGGCAGGAGGTGCAGCTTGGCTGGGCCAAGGCGAGGATAAATCTCAGTCGAGCAGGGCGACGCAAGGAGCGGAGTCAAGGCAGTTAGCGTGGCAGCAGCACCCCACTCTGCCCGTTGGCTAAGGTAAGAGTGGAACAAGTTAGACTATTACATTATATTGCCAGGGAGAAAGGAGGAACTTACCCAAGAAGTGAGTTCTAGCTGCAGCTGAGCTCTGACTGACACGGGGACTTCATAAAGGAGGCTTGAAAATCTCTACTGTAACCTAAGAGGAGGGATTCAGCTGTGTTAGAAAGCAGCAAAGCCCAAAGAGGTAAGCAGAAGACAAAGTAGGGCAGACTTTTAGCTATGTTAGAAAGCAGCACGCAAAAGTAAAGGGCCATACCTCTCAGGAGAAATGGGTGCTGCCACTGCTGCGCCTTCCTGCTGCCGCGCTAACTGCCTTGACTCCGCTCCTCGTCGCTACGCTCCTTACGTCGCTCTGCTCAACTGAGATTTATCCTCACCTTGGCTCAGCCAAGCTGCACCTCCCACCCGAGGCCCATCACGTGGCCCTCAGTGGCAGCTTTGGGCAGCCAGTCCTGGTGGTCCTCCCGTCAGTGCCCTGAGTGCTTGCATCTGCCCTGATCCTGCTCCACTCAGCAGCCTCCAGCCCTGTTCTGGAGGATTAATTGGGCTTGAAGGGAAGGGCTTGATACCTACACTTACCTGCCATTAAAAAGAGAGCCAGTGCTGCTATTACTCGTAATAAAGAGAAAGCCTTGTATTAAATAAAGACTGACACAGCATGTCTCAAAAAACAAAACACAGAAACTGTACGGGGCTACCTGTCCCACATCATTACGCTGCCTTGCGTTATTCCCCATCAACGGCCACAGTGCCATCTTTCAGTACACACGTGTCCCAGGCAATGAGAGCACACTGCCTTCTGTCCAATGGGCCTTGGGTTCCACCCACACTACAGCAACTTCTGCAAAAGGCACATCATTGCTATTAATTAACCATGGTAATGAATTAAGACAGAGTAACATTGGTATCCAATTTAGGAAAATACTAAGCAGATTTAAATGCACTTTTGCTCAAGGAAACCTGCCCCTTTAGGGTGAAAAGCTTAGGCAGAAACTGATACAATCCACATGTCCCCAATCCACTTTGTTCCCCTTGACTTCAGTTTCCCTAGATTCATTCTTGCTCGTATTCTGCCTGACAGGTTACCCCAATCTCAGACAGAATGGGCCCAGTTACTAGAATCTCAGCAGAAGTATCATGACTCAGAGCTACAAAAATGGCGTGAGATCATCAAATCCTCGGTGATGCTTCTAGACCAGGTGAGACCGCACGGCCAGTTGGCGCTGTGACTAGAGAGGGTCACCGTGTCCTCCCAGCCACCCGCTCACAATCCCTTCAGCCTTACCTGGTTCCACTGTAGTCTATCAATCAGGTGCGTCACCTCTGCTACCATCTCCCTTTAGATCCATCTTCTGACGTAGCGGTGGGCAGCAGGTCCCAAGGGCTATTCGCAGGATACTGCAGCTTCTCTGTCACCTCATAGGTGTCCATGCGTGTCAAAGAGAATTCTACAGGGCCAAAAACCTTATATTAGCACATCTTATATCTAGTCTCTGGCATCCCATGGATGAAGGGGACGCACTCTGCGTGGGCCCTTAATAGCACAAAGCCAGGGGTTTCGGTATCCGCTGCCTAAAGAGCCGGTTGTACACCAGGCTGCTTAGACCAGAGCTCATAAATGAAAGCTTGCTCTCCCCTACGGAGAGCGCTGCTCACCCCATACCTCGTTCTCTCCCTCCTCTGTTATCGCCCCTCGTTATCGCCCTCTGTTATCCCTCCTCATTCTCGCCCCTCCTCTGTTATCTTGGAGAGTGGTCTCCCACGGGATCCTGTCTTCTCAGTCCCCATTTGTACATCCCAGCCCTGACATGCCGCTCCCAAAAACCAGATGATTATGGTATCGATACTTTACATGGAAGAAGGAGGCACCGATAGGGGAAGGAAATCCCGAAGCGCTCTCACCTCTAGGGTAGCATCACAGTGGAAAAATTTCTTGTCTTGCAGATGAAGGATTCGCTAATAAATCTTCAGAATGGCATCGGGTCCCGGGACTTCGGGTCAGATCCAGAGGAGAAACGGAAACGTTTCCACTAACAGGCAGGAATGCAGGAGGCCAGAGGACCGTGTGCAATACGTGTAAATAGGATATATAAATATATATATATAAATATATATATACAGAATATAAATATA
>NW_008795485.1:840805-856806 GCF_000699145.1 Aptenodytes forsteri
CTGAAAAGGAGCGTCTCGGTTGTAGCGTGGTGTGTGCGTGTGTGGGAGGGCTGTGCTCTCCCGGCACTGAGGTGCGCTTAGGGGTGCGCCTAAGTGTGCTCCCCTGGGCCCTTGGCACCACTCTTCTGTAATATTCCTGGCTGTTTGTCTGTCTGTCTGTTTTGTTTTTGTTGTTTGAAAGGGAAGCATCAGAGTGAGTGCCCCCCCCCTCCCCTGCGCATGAAGGTCCCTGATTGACTATATTTATCTATACATATAAAGGGGACACTGTCAACTTCCTTACCTTGCTGGCTTCAGGGCAGAGAGGTTTTGGCAGTCGCCGTCAATCCCTTACAAGACTATTCCACACTTGGGGAGGAGGCCTCTGCAAGAATTGCTGTAGGTCTGTAGAGAGCAGGTCTCACTGGCAATCACCTTCTATACTTCTCAGAGCAGAAATACAATTTGCTGCCATGCCGGCCAGCCTGGTTCAGAGAGCAAAGCACAGAATGCAAATGAGCTGAAATGCTTTCTCCAAACACTAGTTTGCTGCCTCCTGTTATTGATACTGCATCAATAGCCAAGGAGGATGGTGGGGAGCATCTGCCTACAAGGTGCATGGATGGAGGAGAGCCACACCGCAGAAAGCACACTTCCATTCCCTTTGACAGTGTCCCCTTTACATTTTCTGTAGTTCTCTGCTTTCTATGTGCTTGGGCCCCTGCCATTAAGCCATCCCTGTGCTGAAGATCTGCATCGGTGCTGAAAGGGCTACTGCCTGTGCGACTTCCCACGATAGGGGGAGTACCCCAACTTAAAAAGAGAACCAAAATTAGTATTTATTTGCAACTGCTCCCGCTACCCTGCTCAGCAAATTTCCCTCCTGCCCCTGGTCTGCGAGACCATTTTGCTCGTACCACCTGGCCCTTACCTTGTCTCACACGCTCTGCGGGAAAACATTAGGGAGAAAAAGAACAACTTTCCTTTCCTTCACTAGGATATTTACATGACTGCATCTATATAGCAACAGCCCTCACTGTGGATATTTACATGACTGCGTCTGTATAGCAACAAGGCCTTTCAAAGTCCGGGAGAGATTAGGAAGGGTGGCGGGGACCAAAAAAGAAAAACGAAAAAAGGGACCGTCAGTGGGTGGCAGGATAGATCTGGAGGGATGTCCACAGTGTGAGGCATCAGACTGGTATCTCTCATAAGCTGGATAGCAAAGCATTTGCTCTGTAAGCAAGTCAGGTGGTAAAGCTGCATTAAAAAGACAATATGCATTTTCACTTGTTCCGGGGGACAATTCCGGACTCCCATTAGCAGCCAAGTGAGGAAGAGGGGCAGCAGAGGCTGTGCTGTGCGGTG
Organism: Aptenodytes forsteri; assembly: GCF_000699145.1. Taxonomy (NCBI): domain Eukaryota; kingdom Metazoa; phylum Chordata; class Aves; order Sphenisciformes; family Spheniscidae; genus Aptenodytes; species Aptenodytes forsteri. The sequence goes on from NW_008795485.1 coordinate 842,153, forward strand.
TACCAAATGCCGCTGTGACTGGTTGGGATGCCGGGTGCTTGTTTGAATGTTTAATAAATGCTTTCTCATCTTACCCAGCCAGGTAGATTAGGTGACATGCGAGGCCCTCTATCTCCACCTTGTTCAACACCAGGATTTTTCCACCTTCTGAATGGCAGGAGGGAGTCAGCTGCATATTCCCCTTATGCAAACGGTGCAGTTCTAGCTCGTCCCTTGTGTCTAGCTCCAATGGGTGCTGAAAGAGCAGGGGACATAAGGGTGAGTAACTGGTCTTCCTATCTCTGTACCAGAAACTCTCATCCGCACAGCTGGGTGACAAAGTGGAGTCTAAGGAAAACCCTCACGAGCCTGTGCATTCCAATTAGGGAAAGGTAATGTACGTAGAAGTAACCCGCTGATTTCTCCCAGCCTGCCTACGATTTTTGTGACCAAGTGCTAAACACAACACGTCCCGCAGAAGAAGACTCAGATTTGAAGGAGTGCGGATGAAGAGAGGTTGTGAAAAAGACATGCAACTAGAGAGTAATGTGTATTTATGACTATTTATTTAATTTAATGCTGCTGACTACTGTACCGCTCCCTGACTTTTTCCCAGGGAGGCTGCTGAAATGGCTACTGTACAATGAAACTGAGGTGCTAGTGCCTGGGAAGGGCATTCTGCCGCTCATCTCGGGACAGGAGGGCCCTGACTCCCCGCTGTGACTTGCCACACTGGCCGAGTGTCCCGTTTCCCCATTAGTCACTCTCACAATTACTAAGCACAGAAAAATCCCCTGCTGCCCACCTTCTGCTTTTCTAGAATTTAATTCCAAGCACCAAGAAAAAAGACCAAGAGGAAGCCCTGTGCTTGCCACCTTGCCCACGCCAGAAAAGGCGGCGGCCACATCTTGAGAGAGAAGCCTGGAACATGGGGTCTCTGCCACCTGGCTGGGAGGGTTTTGTACATAGATGGACGCAACCCATCGAGAGGCAGAGAAACCCACCTGTCCGAGAGGGTTGAAAATAAATGCTAGTGATCAGAGTTGGTTTCTTACCAATTTCACGTTCTCTAGCTAGTTACGGAGGCAAGAAATCCATTCACTCATCCATGCATCCTTCTTCCTCTACAGCATTCTTCCAGATTGCCGTTGCGTTGGGTTCGGGATGTTCCCACTGACACGGCTTCCTCGGGCTTGGCCCTCGAGACAGAATTGCACAAGCTCTGTTAAGTTAACGCAAGGCCATGCAGAGGCAGCTATAACAATCTCAAGCACTAATATTCATTCTGCCCGCACATTACTTTAAACTGGGTTTAACATGTTTGACATATATCCTGACACACAGCTACGTTGAATCCTTCAATAAAGAGCATAAGGGTGGTGGTCACCAGACAGAACCTTGTACATGCAGCACCCGTCAGACTGAGGAAGGTTTTTCTTTGAGGCCTTAGGTTTCTTTTTCTCAGATTCCTAGTTATTTCTTTTTGCCACTTGGCGGCAAGTCTGGCTTGGAGTTGGATAGGATTCACGATCTTTTATTGCCTCTTAATTTATCACAGTAGTAATAAAAGAGAAAAAAGCAAGGTCTTTTTCTGCAGGCAAAACCCACAATGGTACTAAAGGTGAGGGCTTAAAACCTAGGCGTGTTTTCACCTAGATGCCTTCCTCTAGACGGCTACGGTAGGAATCACATGCTACTGCAGTTGAGTCCCAATCGACAGATTAATTCCTTTTGCAGCCATAGACAATTTTGGACCCGTCAGTTGATGATTACATTTCCTAGAGAAATTAGCAACGCTTTCTAGGAGCAAGGCTGAGCAACCTGAATAATGTTACAGGGGGTGGTACTTCTGCCATCCCTAAGCAGTCACAGCCAAGTCGTAGCTTGGCTTCCATTGTCAGGTTTTGCTTCTTTACTTGCTTGCCTTGCTTAACCTGTGCCAGAAATCCCACGTCAATGGTAGTTTTCTTTATAGCGCCTCGCAGACGCATTTCCCCGCCAAGTCCTCCCTCTGACCCTTCTGCCGCTGGTAATCTGCCAGGTGAGCGCAGCTGGGTTTTCATTTGCAGAATGTGAACAACTACAAAAGAGAGATTTTTAAAAAAGCATTTCTCCAGCCAAACGTGCAAACTAATGCCAACAGCTAGTAGCCTAATTCTTGCCAAGTAAGATGCTACCTATTGGGAGGAGGGAGAAGAAGGGACAGAAGGCTCTGATTTGCCAGTTTGTGTGTATCACCTGTTCATACGGGAGAAGAATATACTCGCTAATCCTAGCTTGATACAATCTCGCTTCTGATAACCACGTGCCTTCTAATGCTTACCTTAAAAGAGGTGTTTGGGTTATGCCATCTGGGACGAGCTCAAAGTGAATTTGAGACCTGGATTACTGCTATGCAATCATGTGTTCATAAAGTAGATACCAAATGTATCTAGTGCAGCACCTGCGCGTAAAGTCTACGAAGGATCAAAAGACACAGGTTATTTCAGGTGGTAAGATCAGAAGCGTGTGCCCAAGACAGGGGCATTGCTGAGTCTGCACGTTCCACTTAAAAGAGAGAAAGGTACCTGCAATGGTAAAAATAGGAGCTTACCTATGAATTAACCGGACAACCGTGCTTTTTGGATGCTCAACAATTAACCGATAATCCAAGGCACGCTTCAGTCAGAAAACTTTGATATTAATTCATCTTAGCTGATAATTCTCCATAAATCCTTTCTGGCTCCCTTAAGTCCTTTGGGAGGAGAGAAGAAAGTCACACAACTTTGATCTCCCCTAACATATATCTCAGTTATGCTGCTGACACAGAGTGTGCATTTACACACAGCTTACAGGCTGCTGTACCAGTCTGGGGCAGCAGTCTGCCATTTGACCACCTGACCCCACTTGTCTGCTTTAGCTCTAATAGAGGGAGACCTAAGAGATATGCAGCATGGCTTTATTACAAATATGACCCTGTTTTGAAAGAGGCAAGGTTTCAAAGCACAGTGCTTTGCTGGATTTAAAGCCCCGGCACAAAACCACCTCTGAAATCATGATGCCTGCGTTGCTGTATCCCCTCTCAGAAAGCCTGGCATGCTTAATCTGTGTTCTTAAGAGACAGACCCCGTTAGTTTCAGAAGCTCACCTGGGTGTAGATGGAGACAGACTTTTTAGCCTACTTGTCTCCTCAGCACTAAACCGCATAGCCTACCTACATATATGCTTTTTCCTACCTTTACACAAGAAGGTAGAAATTTGTTTTCCAAATAGCGGCTGGAGACACTTTTGGTCTGGGTACTTGAAACGAGACCTTTTGGATATGCTCTACAGTCATTTCTCTGCAGATATAAAGGCAACAGGAAAGCGCCTGCGATACACCAAGGCTGAGTGAAAGACACACTTGCAAACCTCACGTTTTGGCTTTCTGCATGTCAGAAGTGCTAACCAGAAGGGTGTGCATACATGCAGGTTTTGGTGAATACAGTACTTGTGTGTCACGTGGCTTTAATGCCTCTTCCCTTTCCTGGTAAGCTTTGCCTTCTCAGTCATGTGTTTCCATCCTCTTGAAGTGATCCTAAGGCACCTAAATAGAGGAGACAGACAGAGAGGACAGCCTGCAGCTTTCACACCATCCAGCACTAGGACAGAGTGGTGGAGATAAGTCTCCAACCCTAAAAAGACCAGCACTGCTCACACGGAATGAGTTGCAAAATAGAGGTTAGTGGCAGATATTTCAGGGGAGTGAATCATTCCTGGCTAGTTAGATGGGTCTTTCCGTGCTGCTAGGAGTAGGAAAACATTTGGGACTCCTCTTCGCCTTGGGTTCATTTACATGAGCACAGTTAGCATAAAGCCAGCACATGAGTTAACGTCTATGAAAAAACAGTCTGTGAAGGTTAGTACCCAGGCGTACACGGTCTCTAGCCTAGCGCAGTGATCTAGGAAGAGGCTCTGTCCACAGTGGAGCTCAGTCATAGCGTGTGGCAAACATGTTGACTACTCTTCTGCTGTCGGCGTGGAGATGCTACGCTCCCAAGAGGACTTCTCCACAGAATGTCCTTACGGTGTTTCCGTGATGTGTACTGAACTAGCCCTTTTAACCAAGTAGCACTCAATCAGTCAGTGTCTGCTTTTCCCTATGAGGATAGAAGCGAACCCCTTCCTAATTTAGAGGTTGGACTTTCTGCTTCCGCAATATGCGGAAAAGCACGGTCAGTAACAAACACTTTAAAGCAACAGTGCCTGGCTCAGGGGAGGCAATTCTGTCATGTTTGTCAAGGCAGCTGCTGCTGTCCCACAGCTCTTGACAGACCTGCGCTTTCTGCTTTACCTGCTGAACTCCAAAGAGATCTTTCCGACAGGATCTCTGCCAGGCTTGCTGCCACCGATAACATTTCATGGCGCAGTCATGTGGACTCTGGCTTAGTCTTTTCAGACAGTCTCAGCACTAGTTAAAATATCCGTCAGGGGCTTGCTTAAAACAATACTCGAAACAGAGACTCTTAAACCAAAGCATCTGAGGTAAGTGGCTCACAAAACATTTGTGTCAGTGTAGTTTCCGAGACGCGACTGTGCTGACTTTCTGGCCCATTCCCCCCGCCTGGCATGCTCTGATCTCTCTAAGCTTTGCAGTCTCTACAGCACGAGTCTCTCTGTGCCATAATACCTTTCTTTTTCTAGATGTGCACACTGGCCAAATAATCTCGTGTCTTGATCGACTGCCATTTGAGATTATTTCCCAATCTAGCCAGACAGCATGGGCTTAAAACTCTTAGCATGGATACGTGGCATGCCATGCCCTCCTCTCCCACACACATTCTGCAGTGCTTGCTATGGCTTTTCCCTCTCCCCTCACACCTTTGCTGCCAGACAATCATTCCCTGTGTCACAGATGGACTGTCCTGGTGCTGTCCCTGCTTGCCTTTCCGTACCGCAGTCTGTATGCTCTTTAAGTGAATGTGTTTTATTTTTCTCAGTAGGTAAAAGGACTTCCTTCTGCTGAAGGAGTTATATTTGCACATGGCTCGGGGAGGTACCTCCTCTTGCCGTTTCTGTTACCTCACTCATTTAGGCCAATTCCATTGCTAATGTTAAAAGGCCACCTTCCCCAACCCAAACTCCGAGAACAGTTAGGGAATAAAACCAACGTGCAGCTCAGGTTCTAGAGCTATTTGGTCGTGTCTCAGTTTCGGCCCAATCTGCCCCAGTGGCATTAGGATTTGGGAGAGCAGCTGTTACAAAACAGCAACTTCATCCAGCAAAGAGGTGGAGCCCGTGCCACACGCATGTCATTCCCTGTCTTCGCAAACCCACCTCCCTTGTAATAGCACTTAACAGAGCAGATACAGAAGCACTAACCTGGCTCTTGGCCCGACGAGGTCAGGGGGGAGGGAGGAGCAGCAGAACCGTTGCAGCATTACAACCGCCCAGGACTGGCATCGTGTGGCTGTGGCACCTCTGGGACATTACCATTCTCACGGCAGTTCATCTCCCATCGCATGCTCCAGGACCGGATAAAGCTGCTAAAAACCTGGAGTGTGTTGTCCCCACCTGAGGCCCTGGATCCTGCAACCCCAATTGCTGTGCGTAACTGCAAATTAATGAGGATCGCCTCGCGTCAGCAAGGAATGGGAGTGGGTCGTACAATCACCCGTAGGCGTGCGCTTCCCTTCTGGATTTCACCACCAGAGCCTGGGAAGCGGGGGGCTGTTGGCCAAGGCTGATGCGCCTGTAGCGCTAACGTGAACTCTAGGGTGGGGCAGGGGAGGAACCGTGGTTTTGTTTTAGGAGTTGTCTAACTGTCATAAACTTTGCGCTGTGCGCAAAATGCAGTAAAATGATAATGAAACTTACCTGCTAGAACCTAGGAATCGTAAAGGCTATGCAGCCAAAACTTAATGTAAAGTAGCTAGTACAATGGAAGTACGGTATAAATTAAAAAAAAAAAATTTATCAAACAAACAAACAGCGCGACTCGTGAGTGCTTTGTTCTTTTTATTATCCTGCCTATTCTAAAGTCTCTTCTGTCATTTCCAAATACAGAGAGAGTCTTTTCAGAGACCAACCAGGACCATCTCTCCCAGGACACAGCCTGCCTTTAAACACCACCCTTGAGACACCCCAAACTTTTTTTTTTTTTCCTATGAGAATCTTGAGCAAAATTTACACACCATTTTCTCCTGCCTAGAACAACACGGGGCAATAGTCGTATGTGTCTCTGCAGGAACCAGAAAAGTGAAAGATGTGTCCAAAAAAAAGCATCTTGAAAAGATGCGTGTAAGCTACCGGAAGGTGCAGGACTAGAGGACGGCCCTTCTTTACCACCTGAGGTAGCTCTCAAGAAGTTCTCGGTTTCCTCCTTTTTTGACTTAACGTTATGACACCAGAGGGTTATCAATGCTTCACGGGGACTGAGGAGCAGAGTTGAAGTGGGAGAGAGGTTACGTGACCTTACCTAAAAATCGCCATGGGCGTCAATGCCGTGGTCAGTGACGGAAATTCTGGAGTTACAATCTAGTCCTTCCTCTGTCGCTGTGGGTTTAGAGTTAGGATTGTGCCCAAAATTGCCCTGAGGCCAAGCAAATTGGCCTAGGGAAAATGAAGATGTCCAGCTGAATTAGAAGACGAGCTGCTTTTTCCCCTTTTGGATATTAGGTTTTAAGGAACCGGTGCCCAGACTACAAGTGTGCTTCACCTGGAAAATGCGCTCAGGTTGCCAGACTTGGCTCTGGACTTGAGAGCGATCCTACTGTGAAGGCTGCATTGTAGTAGTTTGCTAAAGTTGACACCCACTCTAAAAAAGGAATTTTGAACAACTGCCAGTTAGAAATCTGGCCTGGGCCTGACTGACAAATGGAGTAATTTCTGTGATTTTAGCAACACATAAAAAGCAGCAGAACAAAGCAGAGGAAGTTCCATTAGGTGGGAAGCATGCCTTGATTCACAAGCACTTTGTAACTATTTAGAAGCGGTCAGTGTAGCATAATTTGTCAACTCTTGCAAGCAGTATAGGCTCCATTGCAGCAGGGATGTAACAACATCTGCTATATGAAAAAAACAAACCTTCCCCCATTTTGTCTTAAGGTGCAATTCCACCCCGGCCAATGTTTCTGCCTTTTTTCCTCCTTGTAATCCTAGTTGTTGAGCTCAACTGATCTACATCTGAGGCCAGAAAACAAATTTTACTCTGCTTAATCCACTACAATCAAAAAGGTAGGTCTGCATAGGAAACATTGAATTTACAGCGTGATTCCTGTGCAGCAGTGGATCACTTACGAATGCTGACTGTTCAAACCAGTGACCAGTTATCACATGACAGAATTACGATCAACTAGGAAAAAAAAATAAGCGTTTTCTGTCTATTCCTCTAGGTGGTGCTACACTACAGTATGGGAAGACTGATAGCACAGTTACAAAAAGTAGTACCATTTTGCAAAGCTGTCCGTCCTTTTCCTGTGAGGGCTGTGCATCCTATTTACTTTGCTCGCCTACTTGCATCAGGCTGTCTTCCTTTCGGGGGTTCCCCCAGAAACAGGTGAACTGCATACTGTGTCCTACTGGCTTCCCCGTTGTTGCAGAACGCAGCTCCGCAGGTTACTCTTATCACTGTGTCTCTGCGTACTTGAGGAGTAAACCTGCTATGCAAGGCAAATGGAAGGAACGAAGAATTTTGACGCTTGCTAAATGAAACGGGTGGGTACAGGGGATTCTTATACTTACGTCATACTGCCTCCCAAAGTAGGAGTACTTCAGGATCTGTATTCTCACTTTCCTCCTTCAGAAGCAAGTGTGAACATGGCACAGGGACTCACCCTTCCTACTACACAGTTTCAAAAATTCTAATGCATTACAGTCCTCATCCTACTCTGCCTGTGCACGGGCAGCCCAAAGTCCAGATCAACAACTAATTAATTAAATTCTTCCTGTTTGAACACTGGTAAGACTGCTTGGGCTGTAACATATGGTGGAACATGACCCTAAAATGACCCGATTCCCAGTCCTGCAGGTCAGAGTAACATGACATACATACCCTTTACCTCTGCAATGGAGAACTAGCATATTTAGCAAATAAAGGTGGCGGTGATGGCAGCTAAGAAATGACACTTAACATTTACAAAGCCATTAACGTGATGATAGGACTGAAACCTGGGAAGGAGGCGTGCTGCCCACTCCCCTGCACCCTTTGCTCAGCATGCTTCAAAAGAAGAGTCCTTTAGCAAATGGGCTGGCAGCTCAGAATGGAGTCATGAGGCCAAAGTCAAGGCTGTACAGAGTCCAAGGCAAATAGAAGAGAATTTACACTTCCCCGTATTTCCTCCCGACGGCGCAGAGCTCCCCCTCAAACCTGGCTGGCATGACGCAGTCCTTCTGTCTTCAGAGCCCCTGCAATTGAGAGAATTCCTCTTGGAGCACGAGTCATTTGACCTTACTGAAGTGAGAATCGTGATATAATTAGCATGATAACTGACAGGACGTGAGCAAGACTTTAAAAGATCTAGATTTTGGTCTTTTGCAAAGTCCTTCCTAGCAGATGCCTCCTTTGGAGATAGTGCTCTCGTATTCCTCCTGAGCACAGCTCCCCATCTGCAGGGGACACTGACTATTCCCAACTCCACAGGAATGGGCAAAAGAGGAGTAATTACACCATGGCCTGAAAGTGAACGTGTGTGTTGGTTAGGGGTTTAAAGTAATATTAGTACACCCAGCACCTAAAGATACCTATATTGCTTCCAAGGTCACTGGGGAAGCTGCAGGGAAGAAGCACAGCCAGACTCCAGGAGTCTCCCATCCGCCTTTTCTCCAGCCCCACGCACACCTACCTAACCCGCTGTAGTAAGGCTGAAAGGTTGACAGACACAAGCAGTGATTGACTGTTTCCTCATCGCCTACCTTGGTGCCATTCGTTCCGCTGACTCCTCTCCGCTATTCCTCCACAGGCACAGCACAGTTTTCCTTGTTTTCTGATGGAATCGCAAGATAGTCTGTCCTGTAGTTGGAGGGAAGGAGGAAAGCATAACCTCAAGTGCTACAGTGCAAAAAACCAGTTTGGGTCCATTCACCCTTACAGAGATCTTGAACGCCTCTAAGTATCTCTAAGGTAACAAATGTCGCCTGTAGAAGATGCTCGCAGTAGGAAACACTCCTCGGCATAGTCAGGAGCAGACACCAAGTCTTCCCTACTGTAAAATCCTACGCATACAGCCTTCCTACCATGTACAAAGAGCACCCTTACCCAAGCCAAGTATGTAGAAAGATGGGAATGGACCAGTATAAAAGTCGGAACATCTCTGCTGTGTCAACTGCATCTGTGAGTCAGATCTCTGAAAGCAGGCCTTCCAGGAGAGCATCTCTGCGCAGTTCAAACCGGGCCACTTTGGAATACCGTGCACCGTGGCCACCCTCCCTACCTGGTGCGTTGTGCAAGTGCACTGTCTCTTTTGGCACTCCTAAACATTGCAATGATTCCAGACATAGCAAACATCAGCTAGAAGCGTGTGATAGCCAAGTTCAGTCTTCCTGCAGTCTGATCTGGACTGAGACATCTGAAGAACCCTTGCAGAACAGCTCACATCTGGAGAGATTTCACACTTACGCATTTTCCTGGGCAGCCTCCTCTGCCTTAGAGACTTTCCTGTAGCAATAGACCATTTCTATCAGTAGCCACAAGGTGAGGAAGACCAGCAGAATATACATCATAATTTCAGAGATGACCGAGGTGAAGTCTTCTCCAGCTGTTAAGAAAATGAAATAATCTCTGATCACTCACATGCAGCTATCGGAGCACAGCAGCTCCACTGACACTTTCCACCCTCATGTCATCCTTCCTAACCCATCTTGCCAGAGATACCCAGGTGCCACTACACTGCGAGGGGACAAAAGACAGGGAACAGGCGAGGCTGCCAACAGGATATGCCAGCAGCGATCCCACTGCATGTTTCCAGTGGAATCAAACATGCACAGGCTTGCATGTGTCTTGCATTCTCTGCCACCCACACGTTCATACAGATTGCTCACCGTTAGCCTATCTCATCTTCACGCTCTGTTTCCTTTGTGCGTCCTACTCGTGGGTGTTACTTGACTGTATTGTGCCGCCAGTGATTTGAAAGAGATCAAAACACACAGATGCTTGTGGGGAAGAAGGGAAGGGAAGACACAGCAGAAAAAGATGAGGGCTAAAAGCTCTTGTCCCTCCTCTGAAGAGAACAGCAGAATTCCCACTGATTTCTAACAAGCCAGGATTCCAGCACTGAGCTGAGCAAAACCAAGAGGAACAGAAAGACTCGGGAGCACTGCAAAGGGAAGGAGAGATTGGGAGAGGGTGGAAGCAAGAGACTGATATCAAAATGGAGAATGAGTCGTTCCAAGAGGGAGGGGGCGGAAGCGAGGAAGCAGAAGCTGCGGGAACCCTGGCAAAGGCTGTGCTGTAGCGTCCTAGAGCCGCCAGGGGAGAAGCGAGGGTTCTGAGCGGAGAAACTGGAAACCTCTGCTTGCTTCTTGTGCCTGCCCAGCTGTTGCCCCAGCCTGCCAAGCTTATTATACCTTCCCACATTCACACAACCACTCTGAGCCTAAAAAGAGGCTGCAGCCGGCAAACAAAATGCAGGTCTTCCCCTCCTGAACCCTGTGTAGTGTTTCTTGCTGGCAAAGACAGACACCTTTATCTGGCAGCTCAGTCATCCCTCTCCTGCAATGCAATGACAAACCATATCCCTGGATGACAACACCCACGACGAGTTAAGGCACAACACGCTTTCTGCCAATCCTTCATACCCTCCTCCACCACGGTGAGGTGGATCAATCTGGAGCTTGTGAAGAGAGGTCGGTGAATCTCGAACTCAAACTCCCGGGTGATGTTACAGGTATAGATACCCGAATCGTTCAAGGTCACGTTTAACACAGTGATGGATACATCCTGCATGTCTTTACTCCCATTCCACTGTAACCGACCACTGAAGCGGCTTGGAAATTCATGGTTTGTTTTCCTGTACTCGTAGATCTGTGAGGAAACGTGAAGGGATATTCTGATTAATCACTGATGCATATCTCGGACAACAACACAGCATATTGCAAGGAGCAACATCATCCTCTAGCTACACACATGTATGTTCTGGGCTACGGCTTCCTTAGTAACAGCAGCTATTCATAGTCTGTCACCCTTTACCTCCAAATCTCAGACTACTTTACAAAAGACAGAAAACGGAATTACCTCCATCGCAGAGGTAGAAAAACTAAGGCACAGAAAAACAGAGACGCATGTGGACAATGACACACAAAATCAGCAATGGAACTAAAAACTAGGATCCTGCAGTCTTCGTGCCTAGCCTGTCGGTCACTGCACGTAAGATTATCTTAAGAAGGAACCACAGAATAAATACAGCAAAGACAGTCAGTCGTTTTTGGTAAGCCCTGGGATATTCAGCTGAAATGGAAGTGTTGCAGGGTAAATATGACAGCGTGAAAACGGTACATCAGAAGAACAGAGCTTGGATGGCTTTCGCAGGCCTAATCTCTTGCAAGTTTCTGGCTGACCACAGTCCCCATCATTAAACTGTCCGCCCCAGCTCACTTCTGTTAGCATTCTTGGGGTTGCCACTGGCAAATGTATCGCCCAGGTCACTGAAAGCGAATTCCCATCTCATTCCTTGGCGCAGTCCCTACAGTTCTCAGGACAGTAGGAGAATATTTGTCATCTTTCCTGGCCCTGCTCAATCGCAATGAAATGCAACCACTGATCTAATGCTTCGTACTCAGACAAAATAGTTAGAAAGAAATATGTGCACTCAGCCTTTATCTTATTCTCCGTTTTACCATTCTTTCTTGAATTCCAGTTGCCCCTCGTCTGAATGATTCCCATGTTGATTCACTCTGAAAACGAATTTTACCTTTTCCTGACAGGGATCCAAAACAACTCAGAGAGATCCTCCCACAGTCAGGATACCATGGCTTTCTCTGAGGCAAAAATAAGTAAATCCTGTCCTGCAGATTTATCGGAGCCCAACTTAAACTCCAAAGAACAGCTTTGGGATTCAGAAGTGTCTTAAGAAGGGAAATGTGGCCAAGGGTACCAGGTGTCACTCCATACTTCTGTTTCCCTTCTTGATTTCCTTACGTACTAGATTTTACGTATTCAAGGAATGGAACTGGAAACTGACATGCATGTATGTACGACCCCAAATGTTTGAACTCGACAAGAGATTCTAGCTTTTCCTGCCATGAGTTCATGCTGTGCCCAAGCATGGAAATCAGCTAAGCGAGGAAAAGACACTTTAGTTACTGCTCAAAATTGGTGCTGTGGAACCTCTGGGTGAAAACGCTGCAGAAATTGTGAAGATCTGCAGCTTAGAGCTGAATTCCAGGCTCATCTCTCCTCCATGATACAAGAGCAGCCTGCTGGGCATTTCTACAGACTTGGATAAGAATGGGGCAGAAAGCTTTTGTTCATGTTTGGGTCTCTCTCCTTCCCTTATACAGTCTTCCTTGGGGATCCTGCCACAGGACAAACTTACACTCTCACAAATACCTTTTGGCTTCTCCCACATGAGTTCACTGGACTGTGTTTCACAGTAAGACCTATGAAAACAAGGGCTCAGCTACCAAACATACATACAGGTTCATCTTTTCCACCCTCCGGCCTGTAGAACCATTCCACCACTGTGCTGGCTGTGACCTCTTCCCTCTTCATACAGGAGATGCAGAGTAGCTTCATGTGCCTTCCTTGGACAGCCTCTGTCTCTGATGGAACTTCAACACATACTGCAGAACAAAAACCAGCTAGGGGGAAGGAGCAGCAGAGAAGAAGCGAGACAAAGAAGCGTAAGACAGAATTAGAGAGACATCAGTTATCCACATCTCGGCATTTTATGATCACATCATCCCCAATGGAAAACTGTTTGATTCGTTACTAGCACCCTCTGACAACAGATAGATCTCAAATGTCAAATTTTACCAAGCTTCCTTCTCTGAGATATAAATAATTCATAATAATGAACAGAGGGTGACCACTTCATGCAGATTCACCTCTCCAGCATCTCCTTTGCCACAACTTTAATTTTCCCATAGTAATTAATACCACTTTAGAGGCATTGTTCATTCTCTCCCATGCATGCTGAGAATGGTCCTGTTACAGTAGCAATTACAGTCTGCTATGAGAGAAAGCCCAGAATTCAAGCGTGGAGGAACAGCTCGCTCTTTGTGCTAAGTTAAAAGGTCTGGATGTTTTAATCTGGCAGTGTGTTCAAAACAAACTGGGAGGATTCACCACCCTTCCTGTTTCTAGGTTTCATAAGCAGTACTGGGAACCAAGGGGCTTGGACTTGAGTAGATTTGGCAGTGGGAGGAGTTATTGATTTTACATGCATTCCTGCTCGAAATGCTTCCAATCGGATCTGTGCTAACACTGGCAACTATAAAATACAGCTCTCCCAAACAAGACAAAAATCATTGTCTGTGAAGCTTCATACTTGATCATAAAAGGAATGCTTCGGCACGACATCTCAGACTAAATCCCTGCTGACATTTGTCCCCTGGGCTAAACAATACTGGGTTCTGTCTGTCCAAACCTGTCTCCAAAGCCTAGAGTTTAGCTCACTGAAGATGCTGACTTTGCTGGCTGCTCCCTCCTCCCCAGCCTCTGAGATACCATTCACCTGTTCTCTCGAGCACTGTATTATCCTGGGACCTATCCTGGAAATAGCCAGATTCCAATTCTCCTGTACTGCCAGCTCCACGGGTAGCACCAGCTTTCTGGGAGAAATAAGGAAGAAGCTACCGGATCGTGCTTTAGTCCGGTTAAATTAGATACGTCCACACAGATATGCACCCGCACACAGAGCTGTCGCTATACGTGCACATCAAATGTAGCTGTATTGGCAAAACTAACCAACCTTTTCTTGGTTGCAGAAGAAAAACTGTAATTGCAATAAAATGATTTACTCTGGTTTATATAGACTGCATGGAAAACTAGCACTAACATGCACTGCTTAATGGTTTGCACATCCTCCCTGAGGCAACTATATGTTAAATTACATTTAAAATACATAAATTTCAAAACAACAGGAAACAGTAAAGAACTTGCATGCGTATTAAAGCACACGCTTTGCGCCGTAAGGCTACTTAACAGTAACGTATTTTCTCTCCTCATATTAACCCCATTACATTCATACTAACTCTGCGTGAATATCATTTCCTTCTCCTCTTGTAAACAAAAAAGCCCCTTCGAAGGCTGGTCTTCATAACAGCGTTAAGGGAACCTTGCTAGGAAAAGCGGTGCTTTAAAGAAGCATCCTACAAGAGGCAAGCACCAGATTTGGTGGAGAACCTGTCTGAAGACAACATGGAATGGAAGCACCTACCCCAGACCACCAACACGACCGAAGACGCACAAACCAGCCTTGGCAGTGCAGCCATTGTTCCCAGCCGGGAGCGAATCTCAACCCGGGCAGAGGCTCTTTCAGAAGACACTGCCTTCTCCCCTCCTCGAAGTGGACCCAGCGCAACAGGATGCCTCGGGCTGCCGGCTGCTCTGCGCCTGTTGGTTCGGATCTGCCGGCGAGAAGGGAGCCGAGGGTGGGCGGCAGCTGCGGGCTGACTCGGACCGGGGGGTGCCGTTTCCCCGTGGCACGGGATCCCCACGAGGGCTGGGCTGGGCTCCCACCGGCGCGGGCGGCAGCACCACGGACAGGGCCGCGGCCCCG
>NW_008795485.1:857929-861825 GCF_000699145.1 Aptenodytes forsteri
GCATGCGCGGGCGCCTCCCTCCCTCCCCCGGCCCCGGCGCGGGGCGCGCCGGGCTCCTGCCGGCCGCGGAGAGGGAGCCTGGGGCCCGGCTGTCCCCGCCGTGCCGGCAGCTAACCGGGCTCCTCAGCCCCTTCGGGAGCCGCCGGAGGGGGCAGCGCTCGGGCATCTTCCTTCCCGGCCGCAGGGACGTGGCAGCTTGGCTAGAGCAGCTGGAGAGGGGATATCAGCATCATTCATCCGGCCTCCAAAATGAAGCCGAGGGGGGAGAGTGGGGGGAGAGTTATCCATGCAGGGTCACAGAAAGGCCTCTGCCTCTCATGAGTTTAATACTAACGTCTGCACAGCTCTGAAGGTCACTGTTGGAAATACTGGGAAATCCTCTCTCCTCATGTTCCAGTCCGATTCCCAGGAGTTTAATGCCAGCAGCAGGCTAGGCTTTCTCTTTTTGGACTGGGGCCACCGTGCCCTGAAGGGCTTCTCCACCTTTGAAGGTCACAGCGGACAGAGAGAGAAAAGTGAAGCGCTTGTTAAACGTGCTCCCTCTTTTTAAAGCATCTGCTCTGATGTCAGCTCAGCACAATCTATTGAATTAAACCTGCCCAACCCCCTCAGAGAACCACACGTGAGCAACTCGCAGTGCCAGAACTCAGAGCGCAGACGGCGAGACCCACCCAAACAGGGAAATTTGCAGCCATCAGAAAGCATCAGCTTCGAGCCCTCCAGCTGTACACGGCGGACTCTCAGCTGGGCACAACCCTGCCGGTGGTGGTCACTACCACAGCCCTGTTGCCTCCCGGCACAGCCTGGCACCGGGGGCTTGGTGCTAAGGGCGCACACAGGCAGTCTGGTCTCTACACTGCTTAAGCGAAGCAGGCACAGGACAAAGACAGCCAACGCTTTTCCTAGACATCATCTAATCATGTTTGTATCAGCAAGCTGCATTCATCATCTGCCAATAACCACGTACAGAGCAACTGCCTCCACGCCACCCTTTGTAGCCTGCTGTGACAACTCCAAGTAATTCCTAGCTAAGGACATCTTCCTAATTCCTTGTGCTGCTTCATTTTACTGACTGGACAGGTTACTCTGCCCTGTTCCAAGCCACGTCTGGCTATGACCCCTGAAACCTTTGCAGCCCTGAGGTATTACAACAGGGACCGACCAAAGCCACGACAGTCCCTACATGCGGGCCATCAGGTTTCACTCACTGCTCCCTCTGCTCCTAGGCTTCTTTGGGTTACGGTGCACTCCTACCAGCAAACTAATGAAAGAAAACACCTATTTAAGGTTTCTCCAGGAGCCAGGTGTGACTATGGAGACCAACAGCTTGCGAGTCAGTGGCCTGCAGATGCCAGCAACACACTTCCAATTCCCCCCTTAGAAGCCATCCATCATAAATATCCAAAACATAAAATCTGACTTTTCTCCACAGGAAGACAAGATGGCAGCCACGATACCCAGAGACGATGGAAGGACGTAGCCTCCTACGTGGAGCCATTTGCTTTTCTCCCATTGCCCCTTGCTATGTTCACAACAACTCGGCAAAGGGAAGGGCAGGCTAAGCCACAGGATTTGCTCCTAACTCTTCTGGAACAATCCAGCCTGTGCGTGGCGGATGAATGCTGGTGGTGGGTTTTTTATAGACACAGGAACTACTGGACAATGTCCCTGGCTATCTCATTTGACAACCACCTGTTTCATGAAGTACAGTGGAAATCACATCTGTTCTCAGGAAGCCAGGTGCACTGCCAGAAAACACAGAACACAGATCAGCAAAGCTGTACTGTTTGTGCTATGGCTGCTCTAATTACATCTATTACAGAGAATCCTGCCAGGGAGGAGAGAGAGGGTCTGAGAGGATTAAGAGGAAGCAGCAGGTCTACAAGGCTGGTTCGGTCAGCAGACACCGACTGACCCTTCACCCGCTTCTACTCCTTTCTTAGCACAGCCCTGCTGTCAGCTGCCTCAGTGCTCCCCCAGGTAGAAACAGAAGCCTTTTTCTCCTCTAACCCCAGGCACTCCAGCACTCACCTGCCAACCAATTTAAATTACAGTGACAAACAAACATCCCAAAAAAGTAATGAGTTGTCCCTCAGAATCACTCCTGTACAGACCTCAAGCACTTCATGCTAGACTGGTGTTCTACGTGCTATGTAAAGAAGGGAAATTGGGCCCAAAGTGAAGAAAATCTCTGGTGAAACCGGGCTTGGATTTGGGTGGATTCTAACACAAAAAGCCACAGGCCCCGGAAGCAGAGATCACATCCTCTCCCCAAGCTCTGGAGAAGTTTATTCTTCACCTAGAGCATGCTTCATGTACTACAGACAAAACCAAAGGTGATTTGAAATAAATATTTGTAGTCAGTCCAGTTTATTAAACTGCCAGAACCTGTGTTAGTTTTTTTAAAACAAACACACACCCAGAAAAACTTCTCTGGACTTATTCAGGGATACTGTATGTTTTTAGAATGAAAGGGTAAGATCCTTTCATTCTTGCTATGATCTGGGCTTAGCTGGGAACCCCTCCAACGTCTCCATGTGCCTGTTTCGAATGGGCAACAAACACTGCCCAGCCCTCTTCAGGAAAACTTGCAAATAATCAGGATGCCACGTTGGAAGCCTGTTTCAATTTTCAGCTCTGGTGTGCTGCGAAAGAGATGGAGAGCACATGTTCTTCAAACCCCATCCAATGCAAGGACGCACAGCCGCTCCTTCTTGCCCTAACAGAGCCCTGATGCCTCCAGTGAACAGGCTGGAGGACAGGTGTAACCCTTAGGGCACAGGATGCTCGCTCAGCACCACAAAGCCCTCAGCCATTTTGGCACTCCAGGGGAAATGGTGAAGGGAACTGAATGTTGAGAGACAGAAATCTTGAATGCTGCAAGAAGCAGCCCAACTTATCATGCAGGGGTTGCTATGGCAACCCACCCAGTTAATGCTTCACATGAAAATGAAAAACAGGAAAAGAAAAAAGGCTGGCACTTTTGCACAGGCACAAGATGAGAGGTTAAAAATAATGTCAGCACCCTGTCCTCACTAATCCCTCACTCTTATGGTCCCTGAGCCAGGCTATGGGAGTGGGAACACAAAACCTGCGTGTCTGGCCTCCCTGTGACAGCCATCTTGGCAGCTTCCTCTGCCATCCGCAATCACATCAGCTCGCTTCAGTGCAAATGTCCTCTTTATTGTGCAGCCAGACATCAGCAAAGCTTGTTCCTTGCACAGCCCCTTCTGACTGTCAGGAACCAACACATACCCACCACTGGGATCAACAACCATCCCAACCTCAAGGCCACCAGAGCTGTGCAACAACCAAATAACAGTAGTGCAATCCCCTGATGCACAAGTGCTGGAAGAAAGAGCAAGAAAAGGAAGAGAGCACCCTTTACAGTTGGCTCGCTGCTGCTCCTACAGAGCAGCCTCTAGCTTAGGTATGAAACCAGTAACGATTTGCAGAAAAGTCACACAGGATAATGTATATGAATTTAAAAACATTGAATTTAATAGATGTAGGCATCCTTCCCACGCACTTTAAAAACCATTCTACAGAAATCTATAGCAAGGGAAGACTTCTCTACTTGCCTTTACAGGGTGCCCCTGGAGGGTTATAAAAGCTCATTCAGTTTTCTTTTTCACACTCAAGTTTTAAAATGCATTCTCCATGTACGTGCCAACATCTGGATCCCCATCGTATACACTACAGACAGCTCCAGCTATACTCTTCACACATCTTTCCATCTGTAGACCTACATTTCCAGCTGATGCACAGTTCCCAGTGCTGGGGACTAGGTCTTCAGCATTCAGGTGCACCCAGCCCCAGTTGCATGCCCCTCTCACCCCCCCCCCCCCCCCACACCAACAAGAGGGGCCCCCCCCACACACATCAAACAACACAAC
>NW_008795485.1:861989-875850 GCF_000699145.1 Aptenodytes forsteri
CATATTCAAGAGGTAGGTCCCCATCAATGCTCTTAAGATGCAGGTACCCAGAGTGACTGTGCTATCTTACATGCGCTCTCTATACAAATACCTGCCTGCATTTGCATTGCATCATTTTTTGCCAGATCTATTTCCCCATGCACATACCCCTGTGATTCCTGAAAGCTATGCTCCATACTGAACAACCGCTCTGTTTTCTGTCACATACATGCTGCAGAACCTCCTTCCACTATATACAGATCGTGCATGTTCTTGATTTACTACTGCTACCTGAGCTTGGCTTAGGTTGCTTCATGCCTGTGGAAGAGGCCAACTGATTTCCAAGGCCTCTGGTTCTGGATGAGCAATTCTGACCCTTTAATGCCGGCTGCTCTCCCTTCCTGCTTTCACTGAGGACCCACAAGGCACAGTCTCTTTGCCATCCTTATCTCCCAGAGAAAACACAGGCTGTTCAACATGCCTCTATTTATCCTTGGCTCTGAGAATTGTTTTCCTTTCAAGACTAAGAATGAGAAGGACTGGATATTAGAGAGTCCTCCCCTCTGTGAACAAGAAGTAACTGCCCCAGCAAGCAGACTGCCTGAGCTGTTCGTGAGCCTTTAATGCTTTTCACAGTGGTGCTGTCAGAGAAATACTTTATCAAATGCAGAACAGTCTTGCATAAGCCAAAGCCTGCGCATGCACAGAGGACTGGCAGGGTCTGGGGACTTGGATTCCTTTGAGCAGCAGGTGCGCTCTGAAGGCTGGGTTGAAAATTCTCCCCTCTCTGTCCAAGAAACACACTGAGCTACATTCCTGCACGTTACTAATACTTTGTGGTCAGCAACTAAACAAATACATTTTTTCAGACCTTTGATACAGGCCATATTTAGAGGTGTGTTATTGTATCCATGCTGGAAATTCTAAGCCCTGGTGTTGGTCCAGGCACTTTTGGGGTACTGTTTTCTGGGACTCAATGCCAATAAAATCAAGTAGTGCATATGCACATAGACAAGCCTTTGTGTGCTGCAACTGAAGTGCTGTTTTACCAGTCTGGAGTCTAATGAGGTGGCACTTTCACAGATATGCTTTTAGGCCTCTCCTCAGCTCATTCACTTCAGCAGCGGATGAAAATCCATTAGTGTGTCAGATTGCCACATGTATTCATTCACATTTGCTCATTTAATTTCTGAATTCTTACTGCTAGTAAAATACACCAATGCATCAATTACTTTAGCACCATGCAATGACTGCATTTTTGTAAAGAAAAGCTTGTTCAGCAAGTGTTACTCTCTTACCTTGGCTGGATTGAAGTGCTAGTTGCTGCTTTTTCCCTTAAATGGTGAACAAGGCTGAATCTCCTCCCCAGCTGTCAATAAACACGGGCATACTGCTTTAAGTTCATTTCCAAGTCCCCTAGAAGAAAGCTCTGGGCTACTTCTCAAATGTGGTTTGTTTTCACAGCAGTCCAGGAAATATGAAGGATTCCAAGAAACTTTTTTTGTACTGGAGATGTTTGGTCGGATATACTTACTGTCTTGCAGACTCAAGTCTCCCATTGTGAAAGAGGAACTTTTTTGGTCTTTGGCTATGTTCTACACCTTCCATCTGTGGGTTTCCAACTTTCCCCTCCTAGTAGCACAATTGTCATTGTCTTTCATCTAAAACGACAAACACATATGTAATACATTAGACATCACACAAGAGAAAGGAGAAACAGTTTTTACAGGTTCAGTATGACAGATTTGAAAGGTCTCTTGTCTTCTGACAGCGAGGAACATCTCCCCAGTCAAATTCAAAGGTGCCGTGTAAAATAGCAGAAGTTAAGCAGAGCTTTGAATCTGTAAAATGTCACTTTCTCCTTCAAAACTACCATTTTTCAAAGGGAATTCCTTGCTAGCACTTCACCGTCTAAGCAGGCACCTTCTCCTGGCTCGGTATTCTGCTACAGTTTGCTTACTTTTAGTAGTTGTTTTATTAACTTTAAGCAAAGAAACCAGAAAAAAACCAAACAAATTTAGAGCAATCATAGGTTTCCATCCAGAGGCCAAATACTGTACAGGAAAGGAGAGATTACATGGAGAAATCCCAAGGGAGGAGCAGAGGGAGAAGGGGAGAGAGGGAGAGAGCAAACACATATATGTGTGTGTACATATGTATGTAAGTGTGTGTTGTGGGCAGGAGGTAAAATATGCCTGGTGGTGTGCAATCCTGGAAAACAATGGCACTGTTCCTGCAGATCCGGCAGATAGCGCTGTCCCCTCTGTGTCGCCGGAGGTAAAGCCAAGCTCCTCTATTCAGAGACATTTTTCAGGCAATACAGATCTCGGAGCTAGAGAAACTGTGCCACTGTTTCTGTGTTCTCCTCGTCTTTCTAGCTGCATCCACTTGTTGTCTGATGTTATTACTGTTACTTACTCACCTCAGAGAGTCCCCATCACAGACAAGACGCTTTACAAACGCTGGACTAAGAGCTCAGTGTAGCCTTTCTGTCCCATGATTTAATGACCGTGATTGCTTCAGTGTCCCAGCTGGTGACTGATTAAAGTAATTTCTCTGCAAAAACTCTATTTATCTACAAATAGATGATGTGTCTGCATCACTTACACCTTTTCCCCAGTTACTGTGAAACTCTACAGAAGTACATCTACTCTCTTAGAAAAAACAGGGGTGCAAACCTACATTAAAGTCACACACGGTAACTGAATCAGCTGCAATACTTAACACTTTGCATGCAAGTGCAAATACTCCCCTTTCACCCCAAAGATCTGAAGTTCTTGATTTAGCAAAACCATGAAATCCCTGCAACAGAATAGCTCTTCTGTTGGTGCCTGTCAAATTCTAAAAGCATTTGGTCATAAAGGACTTAAGTGATGCACAATCTCGATATGGGCTTCAGAATTAGATTTCTGTGACACGATAAAAGCAAGAGGGATGCAGAAATTCCTCTCCAGACTAAACCCTGGCATACAGTACCAACTCTGCTCCACTCCACATGCTTGCCTCGCCTTCCCCCTCCCTCTCACTCCTCCCGCTTCACCTCTTTGCCCTGCCTGACTCCTGTTCCTCCCACAGGAACCCTTACTTTCTCTGTCATTCTGCTTTGCCTGTGCCTTGCCAACTCATGTACCATTATCTGCAAGCCTTGCCTGCCCTTGTCCCCTCTCACTGCCCAGTTGATGGCCACTTACTCTTCGCTCCACGGTGCCTCTAAAGATCGGGTGGTTTACATTGAGCTGAGAGGACACTACACAAAAATAGACTGTATTGCATGCAGTGACCAATTACAGCGAGTCGCTACTTTTTACAAAGAACTACAGACCATATAAAACGGTGGCTTTGGCTATAATTAAAAACCCCAATGCTCTAAGAAGAATGAATCCATAACTGTTGGTATCAGGTACAGATCTCAGCGTGTTCCTGCCAGATACCAGCCAGTTCTTAAGATAAAGAAAATAATAAGGAATCAAAAAATGTCTGTGAGATCAAACAAGCTGGAAGGCACAGGGAATAATTCAGTTCCACCAGCAGCCCTTGAACAGAGCATAACAAAAGCACCCTTAGCTCCGCAGCCAGCTGACGGGATAGCCAGCTACCTGAGTCATGTAATTGCTTGAAGGTCACATAGGTTGCTTATTTCAAGGTCAGCTGAAACTAGGTCATCAGCTCAAGTCTGTGTCTTGGCAAGGACTAAAAATTAGTGCCAAGTGCCAGCAACATGTGGAGAATGAATCCAGTTCAAGAGTGTTCTTGGTCCTTACAGTCAGATGCCATTATTACCTGCCCACCCTCAAAACCAAACAAAACCAAACCCAACTTTTTGGATGGTACTTTGGAAAAAGAAACAGTTTCCTTCCAGTGCTGGAGATGGGGCTGTCCAACTCAGGAACAAGGGACACACCGTTGATGTACACTCCCTGATCGCTCTCGCACATGCAGAAATACAGAACGTCGGCACAATGCTTCCAGAGGCCGTTATTGAGTACCACTTCCTATTAAGAAAAAAAAAAAAGGGGTGTTTGTTATTACTCATACTTGAGAGAGAAGCTTGCTGTTCTGAAGAGAATTAAGTTTTATCTGCAACTTATGTAACATTTTCTTTATTGTTATTCTTATGCATATATTTGAATAATTGAAACAGGAAACCACTTGGACTACGATCTCTTTTTCTTTCATATTTGTATAGATTCAGCACCATAGGATCCTTGTCCAGGTACAATTATCCAGTGATAACAACTGATTTTTGATAAGGAGTCGTGCTGATCGTATCAGAGAGAGAACACTATACGAAAGAACACTATGCACATACATTCCACTTAAAGAGACATATGTATTCCTCTACATAAAAGTGGTTACGTTGGAAGCCATCCACATAGTCACAAATGCCCAGGAAGAATGAGGTGAAAGGCTACTTATGTGACCCACTAAGCAGTGGCATGATCATTTCCATTCCAATAGCACTACACATGGCCACCAGTCCCTATCAGTACATGAGTTACTGAATTCTGATCAGTCATGCATTCAGGGTGCTCACAGTGCATCAACAGCAGCTAGTTATTACTTTTGCCATGGAATGTAAACAACCCTTGATTAAAAACATTTTTGGAAGTACAATTTTCATTCTAAAACCCCAAGACATTTTATGTTATCAAGACTGTCTATGGGCTTTTCTGTACAGGATCGGCAGAACGATAGCTGGGAGGCTGAGGGAAGCAGAGGTCCCTCTGATCCCTCATGCGTGGTGAGCAAACGATGATGGGGTGTCCACTTTTTGTCAAAAGCATTTTTGAACAAAGCCTTTGGGGGAGAGACAAAATTAACTTGTTCTATAAAATACGGAAGCTTTATGCCAGAAATTTCATTACATTAAAAACCAAGCTGTGCACTATAAAACAGAGCCCTGACAGACGTTCTCAGTCAGCTGGGCTTAAATGTACTCCATTTGCGTGGCAAGGATTATGTTCTCATCTCCTGCATATAACTGTTCTCCCTGCGCAGCTACTCCATGCTCCCGGACAGCCACGGTGCAAGGTGCTCAGTGGGGTTTGGATTGCTCACTACAGAGGGCAACTCCCCGTGCTTTGACAATAGTCTTTCCTCCTCCTACACCCATCCTGATGTAAACCATACAAGGAGTGACACTGCCTAACAAAGGAGCTGTTTGTTCTAGAAATAGTCTTTTTCTCACATACCACAGATATCACCGCCCTTTCCCAGCATCTAAGAGCAACAACACACACCACCACAATAAGTATCAACACTGGTTGTTTCTCTAAGAAATGAAGAAATAAAGCACATCGCTGCGATGTACTAAAGGCACAAGCATGAAGCTATTTCCGAGGAAGAAATAAAATTTCACACGTCCTCAACAAAAGCTGGAAGCTTATTTCAATTTAGAAAGAAATGTGCTTTCTCTAATATGCCAGAGAGCTCCTAAACTGTAACAGAGTATTAAGTATGATTTTCTTTTCCCCAACTACTGTGGGGTCCGTAAATGCAGAATTGGAAAGATGATATAGACAGGTAGGGTCAATTCTGCACCTACTTCTGATATCAGTGGGTACTGCATACATATTCATCCATAAACTAGTGAAGTCTTTTAACATCTGAACCCATGAGGTGTCAAATCCTCCCTCCCATGAGGAAGAGTGGAAACAGAGGTAGATCAAGGTGAAATGATTTGCTCAAGGCCACAGATTAAATCTGGGGTTGAGGTGAGGGCCCTTAACTTCCTGTTTCCTGTTTTAATGACCAGGTTACGGAGCCTCTGCCCCATCACTGACCCCCATACCTTCATTGCTGTCCCATGATCGCACATGGGCTTGTTTAGCAATATCAGTCTTTCTCCTTCCCTTATGCCTCTTGCTCAGCAAAACCGTCTCACCTCATTTCCCTTTCTAGGCAAAGCTTTACAGTCTCTTCTTCTCCCCATCTTGTATCACACTCTTGGAACATGCCAACATGCAAACAGGAAGCACTTTAGTACTTCAAAGTACTGAAAGCCTTTGCCTTTGTCTGCTGGTGATAGTAGCATCCTCTTAACCTAGATAATTTCACAACAGCTGCAGGGTAGACACTGCAGCAGCACAGCACAAGGTCCTCTTCCCTCACAGTTCTGCTGTACAAGAAAATAGCAAACGTCATGAAAGGTGGGTACAGGAGAGCACTGTCTACAAGAGTCTACTCTTTTGACAGAAAAGGTTAGCAACATCAGTACACTCATTTGCAAGAGACAACTGATTACTGCAGAAGGATGGGGGAGAGCAAAATGAACACTAGGCTGGTAAATCTAGACTAAACCAAATTTTTCCATTTTAACTTCAGAGAGTCCTTGACTGACTGAAATCCAGTAATAAAATCAGCTTTCCTCTTGGCGATATCTCAGAATTAAATGTTTCATGGTTTTTATCCCATACTTTTCCTTCTTGGGGCATTAAGTCATTTGCATTTAATGATTTGCAAATTATTAAATATGCAAATAGCTACAGTTCTCTATAAAGTGACTCAATGTTCTGCTAATTTACTGTTTTCCGTGAAAATAGTCATCAGCCAGCTCGATAGACATTCCACACCTCACACTCGAAACAAGCATGAAACGGAGCAACACTGAACATGAGTCTGGGAATCCACGGCACAATTCCAAATGCACGCTTAGATTGATAAGGAGGATCTAATGCAGTCAGGAATATTTCCAGCAGCATATAGATTTTTCCTGTGTGTTATTTTAGTCTCAAAGCCAAAATGCTGGCTCGGAAGGTTCAAGTCTTCCGACTACATTTGGAAAACACAACACAGACAAACGCCCCACTGCGAGGAGCTCTCTCCTTGACTTGTTCCAGTTTTGATCTGAGTATTGGCGTTGTCACCAAAGGGATCTACTTACGCTAACAGTGGCAGCATTCCCTAGTCACATGGAAACACCATCACAGAAAATAAAAAAGCTTACGCTTCCAAGAGCCCACACAAACAGCTCTCAGACAGCAACCTTCTCTGGCCTAGTCTACTTGAGCAGAACTCGGGCTTAGCAATGGAAAGTACTACCTGCCATTTATTGGAGCAGGCAGAAAAGCTCCTCAGCTGCATGTTAAGACTGTCAGTTGCTAATTTCTTATTTCCAGCTGTTTTAAAATTATTTTAAAAACCACTTTGTTTAAAAAAAAAAAAGTTATGCTGATCCCCCCCCAATGTAATCATTAAGAATTTGAAAAACATCAGTCAGTTTCGATTCCACCAACTACTATTTCATGGGGTGTCTCTACATTCCTGAAAAATCTGCCTGAACACCAAACTGCAAATTCTTTTCAGCTCAAAATGTAATAAAATGGCAGTATCATCAGATATGTATGTATTAAACTGCATCAAAGTGCTGAGCAGCAGCCACCAAGAGAAAAATTCAGAGAGAAAAATCAGAAGAGAGTACAAAGTATCACTAAAGCAGGTTGTAGGAGAAGATAGCACGATTACTGGATCATGAAAAGTGGCTGGATGCATTAAATAGCAGACCCCAATACTCACCTCAGCAACAAGAAAGGGATCTTGGGAAAGGAGATGTTTTGCCGCCTGTGTCCTGCTCTAATGAGGCCAACCCAGTCTTGGTTTCGACTGGAATTTCCTACTGCAACCAGAACAAAGCTTCCCAGCCCTTGCCTGAAGCGGTCTAGAGCGCAGTTCACATGTGGTAGAGGTTCTTGTTTTTTGGTGCAGTTCTCGGAAGTGGGAAGGAAGCAGCATTCCCACAATCCTTACTCCCATTACCAGCTGGTTGCTACTAAGCATTTTATCACCCACCTATCTCACGTGGCTTAGATTACTTTCCATAAGGAAGCCAGCAAGTACAAACTGGCAAACAATACTAAAATAGGGCACGCACTCCTGATGAGCATTAAGATAGAGATGGCAGAAAACTTGCTGTCAGTTAGAACTTCAAATATATAAAATACATACGCTCTGGTTCAGTGTACATGTTTAATCCTTTTCATACCTTCAATTCTGCAGGGAAATAAATAATTTGCTTTTTTTTCCAGTGAATTCTCAAGAGGCATCCTGACACCCCCCCAACTCCATCATTTGATTCTCTTTCCCTCCAGAGTTCTTCCAAGCCACTCTCACCATCCCTGTTTAGCCACTCAATTTTCCCGTTCCCCAAAGCAGTGCTCTCTCACACTGCTTGCAGGCAGGTTTTGTCCATGTCCTGAACTTGCGAGTAACTTCTTTACCCTTGGGGCGTAACAACCTGCTCAACCCACCGTTTTGTTCAGATGTAGGCATGTTGTTCAGAATCAGTAGGAAACAAATTAGTTGCATGGGAACTATGTATGTAGGTATGACAAGGTTTATGGCACTGAGGCAGCGACCAGAGCACATACCCACAGGATCACAGGAGATTTCTGTAAGGCAGCAGAGTATTCACAGGGAAGCAAACACCTCAGAACTGGGACGGGTTTCCGGGAGCGAGGGAGGTGAGACACCGAGGAGCACACGTCAAAGAATCAGGTAAGGAGTTCGAAAATTATGAGGTAGCACGATGGTTTGGGACATGCTCCAAGGCAGCGTCCTGACGTGCCCCGTGTTACAGAAATCTCTACTGCAATCAATGCCCAAATCTCATCTCTTCTCACTCCTCAGGAAAAAGTCTCAGAAAAAATACAGCACGCATTTTAAGAGGGAATCACCAATAGAGTACTGAATAAAGCCTGTTTGCTGCCATGGCCCTGAGCACAGTCTGAGCCTCAGTTCAGGTGCTGAGAGTCCTGACAAGCCTCAGGGAAGGAATTATGCCATTCAGTCTTCCCAGACATGCACAGACTAGGAGGCCAAGTTTTGCCATTTATCAACTTATAATGCAAGAACAGAAAGTAGGTCAGCAAGCATGGTATCTCAAAAATGAAAAAAACTATCTTCCAGTCCCTTCTTCCAGGATGGTTTTGATCAACGTATGTAGGCATGAGCAGAGCTGATTTTTAGAATGAAAAAACAGAGAAGCTGCTTGAGGCCAAGGCTGTAGTGGACTCCCCCAGACTAAGTCAAGCAACAATGCAAGTAATTCAGCGCTCAGGAAAGAAGAGAAAGATGTTCATGCCTGGGGGCCCCAGGCAGAGGCACATTACCAGCTCTGGGTGCTTTAACTGCATCAAAAATCAACCCAATGTACAGTAAAGTGTGATTATAACATCAGATTTAGCACAGGCACACACAGCTTTAAGCTATTCTTCCTGAGTGTCCTACATAACAAACCCAAACAACTTAAGGAATGAGTAATGAAAAGGTAGGAGGTGGCAAGGCTTGTTTTGGTTCAGGAAAGGATTCCCATCCCTTGCTTGGAATCTAAATTAGATTCAATTTAGATTACAGTGAGGCAAGGCCAAATTCCCTTGATGAATAAGTTGCTGCAGTAGATCACTTGTATTTTGCAGCCATTCTTCAATCAATGTATTTTTCATCTCCTGCTTCTACTTTTGTTTCTGATCTTGTCAGCTTCATGCCATGTCCTCCCCTGTTCCTCTGGGTTAGGATATCCCTTATTATCTGTCTCGGTAAGGAAAGAACTAATTTGTCGTCTAGTAGAGAGAGAATGTGTTCTTGGCCTGATAAATGGATTATCTCCATAAACATGCCTTCTAATGCAACAACACCCCACATTCTCCCAAAACCAAGGCAATTAAGCACAACCAATGATGTGACATCCAAAAGTGAAGGCTCCCTCTCCTGCCCAATATGCTAGTATTACAGTCAGGTTTTTGCTAAAGGAAAAATCCAGGAAAAATGGATTTCATGCTTGCCATGACTGCAAAAGGATCTCTGTCCACCTAATAGACTTTGTATAGTCGCAGCGCTCACATGTCCAAGGCAGATATACAATTTTTACACAGGCAGTACTTCCACAGTTTTGACAATCAAATCACACGATGGGCAGTTTCAAAGATTCAGAGCCTACCTTCAGATTGTAAATAACTCCTGATAAAGCAGTATATATTGCATTGCACAAACAGAGCACTTTACAAAGCAAAACCTCCAGCTAAGGAGTGTTTAATAGGCTAGAAATATAAAAAGAGAAACGATGTCACAAAGTGCAGTACAGAGAACACCAAAAGGATGGGAACAGCGCCAGCCGCAGGGGAAGCGGAGTCTATCTACGCCGAGCAACTGGGCAATGTTTAGCTATTATCTGGTTGGCTTGCTGCAGTCTAGGCTTGTGATTTTTACTCTCCTGATACTCTCCATCCCATGGATTATCGTTTGAGATACCAGTGATATCAGCTAAGGTGTTCAGTCCCTGCTATCTCCCTCTCAGGAGAAATCAAGAACATATAGCAACTTAAAATAGATACTCAGTTCCTCACTGGACTGAAACTCTTTAGCCTCTGACTCATCTCCATGAGGAAGACAAGCACATGTAAATCATATGTTGATCCAGAACAGTGGACCTGATAGACCTTTATGTGCCACCTGCTTCAACAGAAACGGATTAATTCATTTCAGACATCTCAAGTACTGATTTACAACTTGTTCTTCCTGGGTAATAGGGTTTGTGTAAATCAAACGGCCATCACTGAGATGTCCTGCAGGAGGCTGGAGTGCTGAAAAGCATCTGTGTGACTGAAAAGCACTACCTACAGCAAAGCTAATGGGAACTGGGTTGATTCACTTGGAAACTCTGGACACATGCCTGGCTTTCCTCTCTCATACACTGAACATTTTAGCAGTGCTGCTCCAACATATACCAAAGGGGAATCAGCCTTCCGAATTTTTAACTGGCAAACAGTACGTCCAAAAATTGGGCAGGACAAATTATTTCCAGCTGACAAACTGGATGTTATACTAGTTTAAAGCTTTTTTGCAACGGGCACAATCATACAGCAAGTTATCACAAAAGCATGTGAGGCAGCTGATAACAAACAGGGACATGTCCAAAGGCAGACAGTATTTTTGTCAGAAGAAATGGGAAATGGGTACTGACCAGCAGCACCTTCAAGCCACCATGAGAGAGAAACTTATCCTGATGCCATACCAGGTTTCATAGAGCCCACGGAGAAAGACAAAACGTTACGGGGCAATTCAGAGCAGGAGACTGAATCCAGTAGGTCAAATCTCTGCTTAGAGGGAAAACCTGCAGTGGCTAGGCTCCTAATTTTAATTCCACAGTCAAGTAACTAAGGTAGCTGAGATGATTTTGGGGGAGAGGGCATAAGCAAGGAACTCATCTGGGGATAATATCTCTTTCTGATGTGCTTCCAGTTTCCTCTGATGGATCAAAATTAAACTGCTTTATTTCATTGATCCAGCTTCCTTTGCAAGTATTCTAATTTTTCCCTCTTCCTTAGAGAACCCAATTTCACGATGGGCAGCTGCAAAAATACTAAGCTTTCATTTTTAGTGCTTACATTTTGCTTAAACATTCTGCCCTTTGGCAGAATCAGTCTATTAATCATTCTGGTGAGAAGAAAAACATGGAACTACTTTTCAGAGTACAAGACAATTCCCACAGGACTGGTAATTTATTAAGACTGATTTTCTTTACGATGCTATTTTCCCTTTCTGAACTTCGGTGGCCTTTGCAAAACTGTTTCACTATTGTATTTTAGTCTTTGTTTCCTACTAGCATAGCATATAATTCTTTCTTTCTGATGTTTGGTTTCACATGCATTCACTTTGTGATAAAGCGATACTCATTTTGTAGTATCAATTCAGCAGCTGAACAATATACTTGAGAATGATACTGCAAGAGAGTAATATTTGAATGCAATGCTGATTTTATGCAATAACCCGATAAAAAATAGACATTGTTACAAGGAGCTGCTCTCTTGGATGGATGCTCAGAAACTTCTGAAATTATTAATCTTAAAATACATGATGTTAAAGAGTAATCTATTTCCAAATGATGCAGTAGCCTAAACTCCTACACGCTATGAATACAAAGCCTCATTTTGCCAAGTAGTGTAAATTTCAGGGTTCTGAAATAGCTAAAAAGAAGTCTTATTATGTGCATGTGAAATATCAAAGTATCTGACTTCACTTCCAAGGAAGAAAATACTAATTCATGTATTTTAATTCGCCACGATTACGGTTTCCATAGGAGAGAGGAATAATACATGTTTTGGAACTTTTCTAGTCATCCCAAATGCATCATCTGTGCATACTGTGCTGCCTGCCCAAATTGCACTACAATTTAAAACAATTACATGAGAAGACAGAGTTTACTATTACTAAAAAGCACATGGCTAGCATCCAATAAAACCCCAAGCCAGTAACTAAGCTACACACATTCCCAAATTTAAATTCACATCGACACCAAGAAGGATGAAAACATCTCAAGTAAAGTTAGCATTATGGCACTAAGCACTGTAAATCTCATCACACGACGGCTCACATGAAGTAAAGCAGAGCACGGCTGTTTCCATGGCTTTTAAGGGCACCTCATGGAATCCAGATCCCAAAATGCTGCACATTCCTTTACTAACAGTTCTCTAAGCTCAAACAGTTTCACAGCCCACCTACACATTTGAAGAGGAATAAGCCCGTCTAGTCAGAACCAAACCGTAAAAAAGATATTTGATTCAATCCTTTATTTTACATTCATATCAAGTGCCTAACTTAGCTGAGAGAGCAAGCTATACAAGCAGGCTGGAAGCCAACCTATTTATTGTTTGCATTTAAGCACTGCTTTCATATTTGCGAAGTGCTATGCAAATACCAATTACCACCATGATGCAACAGAGCTTATTAACACAAGCACAGTGCTGATGTGATTATGCTGCTTCCAGCTCTGGAGCTAGCTCATTCGCCAGCAGTCCAGCAGCCTCTGCCCTGCCTGCCTCCTGTTGCAGGGTATAGTTATGCTATGACACCGTATCTCCCTCACACTGTCCTGGAAAGTGCCTGGATTAAGAGTATCACAATACATCAAAATTGACTTCCAAAGCATGAAGCTCAGGTTCAACACTTCGCACGCCCCCGATACTTGTGCTGCAAGGACAGCTCTGCAGACAGGCTACACAGCAGCAAGGAAGAAGTAATAAAGCTCATTTGACAGGAAGTCCCAGTTATCCCTTGCTTTGTCCATCTTTTCACAGGGTTATCAAGAGCATGAGCATATGTTGCACTTCACAGTCCTTTGACTTATTAAATTCAGAGCATCTCCTGTAACTGTGTTCATTTTTGATACCTCTCTTCCACTTCCAGAGAAAGACATGGAGCACATGGCATTTGTCCCAGGAGAGGAACAACCTCCTGCGTCCCGGGAACCACTTGGTTCAGACCCACTACCAAAAGGACTCAATTTGTTTTCCCGCTTGTCAAAAGCACAGGCTTTTGTCCAGCTATTTCAGCTCATTTGCTTGCTTATACTAACATTGTGCTTACCTGCATGTAACTTATGATAGACCTCAGCCACCACCTACTCGCTCATCATAAAACTTTGCATACTGAACATGGATTTGGTGATGTAGGGAGCCTTTCATTCATAGTCAGCTTTTTCACAAATCATCTCATGCCAGACGCATTCAAAATAATTGACTTTTGACGCAAAACTTGATGGGACTTGCAAGATCTTTTGGTAAAAATCAGCATTAACAGCAAATATTTCTCCATGACAAATCAGTATGACCGACTGAAGCTCAACTCCTAGCAAAATGCGTTAAAAGGAAGCCCAAGGACTATGCATGCTCACATCTGTGACTAGTTCAGACTTGTCTGTACACAAAAGCCAAATCCAAACAGTGCAAGCTTGGAAAATCATAGAATAGTTTGGGTTGGAAGGGACCTTTAAAGGTCATCTAGTCCAACCCCCCTGCCATGGGCACGGACAGCTTCAACTAGATCAGGTTGCTCAGAGCCCCATCCAGCCTGGCCTTGAATGTTTCCAGGGATGGGGCATCCCCCGCCT
>NW_008795485.1:876354-1000633 GCF_000699145.1 Aptenodytes forsteri
TCTGGGCAACCTGTGCCAGTGTTTCACCACCCTCAGTGTAAAAAATTTCTTCCTTATATCTAGTCTAAATCTATCCCCCTTTAGTTTAAAGCCATTCCCCCTTGTCCTGTCGCAACAGGCCCTGCTAAAAAGTTTGCCACCATCTTTTTTTATAAGTCCCCTTTAAGTACTGATAGGCTGCAATAAGGTCTCCCGAAGCCTTCTCTTCTCTAGGCTGAACAACCCCAACTCTCTCAGCCTTTCTTCATAGGAGAGGTGTTCCATCCCCCTGATCATTTTTGTGACCCTCCTCTGGACCCGCTGCAACAGGTCCTGGTTTTATCCTGGTTTTAATATTTAAACCATGTCATCTGGACTCATCTATATGCATTTGTTCCTAAGGACAGGATTCATCTGCCCTAAAAGCTATGTATTTCATCTGAAGTATTCTTCCAGGCTGCTTTATTCAGGCAGAGAACAGCATGCCTCTACAGGGTAATTATCATCTCATACGCCTAACGCAAATGAGACGAATTGCTGTCTGGAGGTGCTTCTTTCTTCCTTTTGGCTATAAAGACAACCCGAGTGACTAGCGTAGCCTCAGAGTTAATTTAAATGAGCTGTATCCCATCCTAGGCAATTTTGTACTAGGAGATCTTATTAAGTTTTGCAGCTATCAAGCAAATTGTACGGGGAAGGGACACACACAAATCAAGCAAGCCGAAAACTCAGATCTCATCCTTTCACTGGGACCTTACTGCTGCTGTTGATTTTACTATGGAAGCACTCAAGATTGTGGGGACCGCCGGCTGTAAAAGCCCTGGAAAAGACTGACACCTCCAGCAAACAGTGGTCCTCTCTGCACCACTTTACACAATAATGCTGCGAGTTCACCCCTATTCCATCAGCGCTTGAGGTGGCAATCAGAAAACAGAATAGGCAAAAACACTTAGTAGGGGGCTGTGACACCGCACCAGGTTGACACGATACTCAGCTAGGACCCCAGATTTACTGGTTGATCTTGTACAAGTCGCTGCCTCTCCATGACTCAGTTTCTCCATCTGTAAAGTGGAGATAATGCTCCTGACCTCCTTTGCCAATTATTATTAGATCTACTGATGAAAAAAACCAACCCTAACACATAGGTGTTACTACTCACTAACTAGGGGCATTTTACAAATGCCTTTAAGTACGATACTAAAAAGGCCCAGTTCTGTGACCTTCCTCAAGCTGAGCACAGTAAAAACAGATACCACAGACATGACTTACAAAAGGAGAAGAGTTACAGGGAAAAATCTAAACTTGGCTAACATTTTCTATTTAAGGTAACATTTTGGAACTGTTAAATACAAACACTTCACTAAAACAAGACTACAAACCACTTAAGTGCATCTTGCATCTAACAAAACTTTGCATTCTTTGTGGATAGAATAGCTTTTCAAAACATTAACCATGCTATCCTGAGCCATTTCCAAAGTCAAACAGACTGTGAAAACCAGTGAATTCATTGCTAGCCAAGCCCCAATCCTATAACTTTCTATATTTCTTACTTAACTGACTTTATTCTAATTTGCATCGAACAAGCAGTTGGACAGGTTCTCAGCAGCAGTCAAACAATATCCAGTGTAAATCAAAGTCAAGGGCATTTTCCCAAGAGGAAAGTAGGTGAAAGGTAAGGCTGGATTTTCCTACAGCATTAACTGCCCCAAGACTGAAAGCGCAAGGTGAAACTCTGCCCACATACAGAGACACGCTCAGCGTTGGTGTACGGGGAGGCGATGGCAACAGTGCGGGCAGAGGCAGAGCACCTCACTCATGCCGGCTTCGTGGAAGGCTCTGAAGAGAATGCAAAGGCTCCTTCCTCTCTTTATGGCCATTGCTCCCTTCAAGGCCACCACTCCATGCGTACGGACCTACATCATGTAAACCTTTCTCTTTCTCTGGATGGAGCTAAGTGGCAGGGGAGTTTTTTCATCGTGATTTTCTGTATCATGGCAGAAGCACAAGTAACTTACGTTAGCAATGCACAACCAAAATAGCTGGGCTTTTAGAGACGGGTGAGAATCGGCAGTGTGAATTTCTTATGCTCATCGTATAAAGGCCCTACGTCATGGCGCTAGCACTTTCTCTAGTTCTGCATTTTACCTTTTAAATTGCTCATCTCCCACCTGCAACATCTCAGACTGTCTGTGTGACTCTGAAGTGAGGCACTGAGTTGCAAGTACAAAGGATGGTGTGGGACCAAAGCAGAGGCACTGGCGGTGAGGGCATGGAGACTCGGCCAAGCCCCTTCACGTGGCTTTGACAAATATGAAACAAGTTTTTCTTGACCTTAAGTATTTTCTGTACAAGGCCGAGTGCAAGGTCTATACGGGTAAGATTTCACACTGCTCTGGGCTGTGTACAAACCCATGTGATTTTCAAATTCCACAGGTAAAATGCTGTTTGCAACTTCATATCACAGCCCAAACATCCCAGTTGTGTAACACCTTGAACTATTTCAAGACCATTTTCTCTCACCCCAGAAGCCTTCTCTGAATTTTACTCAAGGACACAAATGTGACCATTATTGCTAGAGGACAGAGTTTCAGAAGGAAATACAAATGAAAAATGAAATACATACAGATTCTCTGAAATATCTCAAAAGGTATGAGGAATTGAATGGAGAATGCTCTCCCTCCCTCCCCACCTTTTAAAGTGGCCAACAGAATTCCACTGCAATGCTATCACATGTAAATGAAAAAAAAAAAAAAGAAAGAGGAGAGACACACAGCATTCTCTATTAAATGCTTCGACAGATCCCTACCACCTTGCCTGCTCTGCTAACAGCTCTATACGATCCACCCACTTTTCTGGGAATGCAAAAGTGCAAAGGCAAAATTAAAAAATAGTTTAAAACCAGTCATTTTTAAACATGGTTTACTCTTTTCTTCCACTGAGCCACTGAAGCCCACAGTTTTCAATATCCCTTTCAACTATTGGCCATTTAAACTTTGCTTCCTGCCTGCAAATCTGCTAGCATTGTTACAGATGGGAATACCAAACACAGAGGTCAGTCTGTATCAGAGCAATGGTCGCTGGCTGTCAGCTCTTGTAAACCATGAGCCATCACTTTGTCAGTCTCAGCCTTCGGCTTTGCAAGCTGTGACTAAAGATCCTGACTTGCTCTGCTAGCAGCTGTTGCAAGCTGTGAGCCAGCATCTTGGCATTCTCAGCTGAAACACTCACCGCTTCTGTGCTCACAAACTGTCATTTTCAGTTAGCAGAACTCTCGGGTGACATGGCAGCAATGCAAGGACATCACAGGGTAAAAAAAGGATCATCTGTTTGAACGACCCACATTCAACCAACTGACTCATTTTTAATCATTTTCCAATAGAGGTCATCCAGACAGTAAACATCTGGCTGTGGCACCTCAGCCATCTTCCAACAAGAATTATCTTGCTAGTCAACATCTAGTCCCGCTGTATCAGTTGTAAACTACTTGTGCAGTCACATTAGTGCAATGACCTGCTTTTCATCATAAAAAACCAAAAGCCACAGGGCCAAAATTTTCTAAGCCAAAGAGCATCTTTGCCAAATAACACTTAGTTTGTTTCCACATGAAATTAGGAAATAATTCGTGCCCATTTGAAGTGACTTTTGACAAATAATGGACAACATCCTTCCAGAGGCTGTGTATGGAAACCTTTGCTGACCACAGACTGCCATTTCTAGGTAGCATTACTTACAAACATATAGCACACATACCATGTATTTTACAAGCGAGTCTTCCCCAAAGCTTCCCTGCCTACATTTGCATAGGTGCTTTGGGGTAAACATACCTCTGCATTACTATCCATTTTCTCTTCCCATGCATCCAGCTTTAGTTATGCATAGGCCCATACTCGCATCCCTCTTTTAACTGTCCCTTTTTCATCCTGTCTTCACCTGAAGAGTTAGCTTGCCTCTGACACTTGACAGGCTGTGACATGAGGAATGAGGTTGGGTATGTTGTTCCAGAGGAATAGATTCAGACTGCAAACTACAGGTTGGCTCTGCAAGTTCTAGATGCACTGGTTTGGCACATTAACCAGCACATCAGATAACATTTTAAAAGGAAAAATGTATTGTTTTGCCTGAGAATGATGAAAGCATCAAGACAGCAGCTGTTTGAAAGAAAGACTAGACTTTACGAATTCCTATAAATCATTTATTATTGCAAATGAAATGTTGGAAATATCACCACATTTAAAGAAGATAGTTATACTGTGTTTCCACACCAACTTCCAGTCCTGACCGTACCTTTGCACAGTCCCAGGAAGTTGCAAAGAGGAAGAAGATAATTTTTCCTTACTGTTTTTATACCATGTTCAGTATGAATTCAGTAATGATTCATATTAATAGCATTAGGAAGCAGGAAGATAAAATACCAAGAAGAGTAAGAAAGTCCTAGATACTGTCTCTCGCTTGTGGCTTCTGTTTTCTTCCTCAGAGACAGAAAATTTCAACAAAAGATTGCTTCTAAATAATATCCCCCCTCCCCAAGAAATGTGCAAGTTTTACTTCTCATCTTTTTGAACTTTCTTTAGGTGGGGAGCAGCTAGCTCAGCAGTTGATAGTGTGCCCTGACAGACACACCTCTGTAGCTTACTATTTCAAGTAACCCAGAATTACTTTAGATATATTGGAGACAGTCATAGCTTCTTGATTACCCATGTGAAAATGTTTTGAATGAGCAGTTCTCCACATCACAAAGTGACAGAATACAAATGACTCTATTGTAGAAATCTAAGTAGAAACTCTGTAAACAAGGACTAGAGGTGAAAAGACCAGTCACTTCCCCCACGCCTAACTAGCTCTTCTTCAGATGATGTGAAGAAATAAACGATATATTAAAAAAATATATATGAAATGATGCATTTCATCCGTGTTATCTCTTTGTGGATATACAAAATTCACCTCAGCAGTATATAAGCTTCAAAAGGGTGAGGGTAGGCCAAATCCTTTTGTAAAATCGAGATAAAACTTTCACTGAAACAGACTACAGCTGCGGTGACTGTGCCAAGTCCCTCGGGATATCAAGTCAGCATGGTACTTATAGTGAGGCACGCTATAGTTCACCATTTAAAATGCCATCTTAAAAGCTAGGAATTAAGCCTATTGCTCCTTGTAATTTCCTACTCACCTCTGGTTAACAAGAAAGGAAAATTAGAAAAAAGCACAGAAATATAGCTTTCCATGAACTCTGTACAGTACTATGTAAAATTCCCCGATCACGGGAAGGTGAATGCTGTAGGCACTCAGACAAGGAGTGGTTTACCACCAGTGCCTAAATTACCAGTGTCAAAATACTGCCTAAGCTTTTGTTTTAATTTGGCTCCCGAGAGGTCTATGCAAGTGCTTGGTTCATCACTTGTGGCCTGTGAATTATGGTTTAACACCTTTGGGCTAAATTAAGAAGGGAAAAAAAGCAAGATTTAGCAATAGGTTTTCCCTCTCCTGCTGAGGGGGGAGTTTCTTCACTCCACTGAGTAAGGAAACAAGGAATCCTCAAAACTTCCCCCCTTTGCTAAGGGATGGACCCAGAATACATTCTCAGCCCCTTCTACTTGCCTTCACTAACAGGTTGCCTGCTACTGGAGATAGCTGGCTGCAAAGCCTTGTTTTAAAGGCTACTTAAAGCATAAGGAAATCGTAGAGCTCATGTACATACATGCCAGTACGTGCCTAGCTCATCTGCAGTTCTATCCCACCTTGAAAGATGATTTCCGCACCATAAAACTATCACCTGAAGTTCAGGTTTTGTTTTACACTTGGCCTCAAAGGAAGAAAAACAAAACACTTCTTTATCACTGGAGATAGGCCTGTGCTAGGACACCAAGATAGACACACATTCTGCTCTCTAAAATCTTATTTTTGCTGGTGTGAAAGCAATGAATGAACAAGGAAAACACTAAGCACAGAGGCTGCTGTGCTCCCTCTGCTGGCTCTCCCTGAGGAAAGGCAGCAAGCCTGCACCCATGCCTTGTAAAAGCAAATTTAAGTATGGATCTACCACCTAATCCTGCGTCTACAGGTACTTCTAAAGCTGCACGCTGCCATTTTTGCTAATGCAGGCCCCACTTCATACCAGATAGGAGACATATAAATAACACAGAAAAGTTCAATGGGCAAATCGCAGGCAAATGCATTACATTCTCCTTACTCCAAAAGCCCTTACCAACATTTACACCTTTGCTTCACAACCTGAACGAATTTGAGAATCTGAGCACAGGTATCAGCAACCTGCAGTCTTCATGCACTACAAGTTAAGAAATGTGGTCTCTGTGTGTTAAATAACAGCAAAGCATTCTCCTGACTGTCTTTTTACAGGACTTGCATACAGCCACAGGAACTTAGAATAGGATCAAAATATGTCTTAATTCTGGTGAAGAAGTGCAAAAGACATAATAATTCAGAAGGGACACATTATTTTTCCAGACTGATATTTAGAAATCAGAACAATACTCATTCATTTTACCTTCTAAACAGGGCTCAGCTATGAATGTTGAGACATACTAGAAACATGTGACAACTACAGCTCTCTGGCACAGGCCCAAGTATATTCCTCTCTATACACGCCATGTCTTGCCAAACCAGGGCAAGAGTGTTTCACTGGCAGGATTCAGTTGTGCATAAGCACTTGACCAGAACTGCAGCCCACGTTCTCATGTGGGCTCTATTTCTGGTACCTTTTCAGCAGGCCAAATGACAAAACCCAAGATGATCAGTGGCAAGTGACTACTGTTAACAAGGATAATTTCTCCCAGCAGTGGGATATTACACCGTCCAACCATGCTATGTTGGTTCACGGGGAACAAGAGATTTGTTTTTTTCCAGAACTTCTCATCTTTACTTTGTAACTCACAGGAAAACAATCCCTTCAGTGGACAAAATTAATGAAATTTCTGCCACAGAACTTTTTAACCATCAATTTTGCACTTTGAATTTAGCAGCTCAATACAGATCGTTTGTCAGCAGCAAACCCGGCTCAATACTTTGTAAATATTGCTAAGCTGTGGTACTGTCTATAGGGCTTTCCCAGTTTAATGAATTTGCTACAGAACATACCCTTCAGACGACAGATGCGTCACTGTAAATATTGCACGTAGACTAGGGTGTATGGGGTACTTTGGTGCCGAACGCTTTTCTAATTTGCATTTCTAACATTTGTCCCCAGGCCAAAGTACTCATGATTTATAGAAGACAAATGCAAAAACTGCCCAAATGACCCAGATAACATTCTAAATCACAAACCATTACTAAAAAGTGCAGAATAGTTGTTTTTACAAACCTGTGAATAGCAGTATATAATGATACACATTCTTGTTTTCCATCTACCACCTATTCCTCGCCACTGGATTAGAAATCCCAGTTCCCAGTTAAAAATTGTAAATGAACACGATAAACTATGCTAGCCCTGTTTTCACATTTTCCAGCCTACTGTCTTTACCAACAGATCCGACAGACAACGCAGCTGCATTCCTGGAAGGCATTTCCCTATTTCCAAGTCCATGTTTCCTTTCACATATCCCCCCACTTCCAGCCTCAGTAGTCTAGTTTGATGTCAAATATGCTCACTGTACCTCTTGATCTTCTTGTTCTAGTACCTTTTCCAGCAGTAGAGAGAACAATCTCAGTAATGGGTAAGACATGACACATGCAGATTCACTGGATACAGTCAATATATTACTGCTCTTGCATACGGGACATATTGTGAAATCTCCAATACTTATATACATATGAAAAGGTTTCATCTTCAAGCCCCAGGACACAATCCAGTTCTCAATACAACAAACAGCAGAAACTGAACGCGAAACCTTTCCAGATACACTTCTGTATCTTGCATAACATTCTAAGATGAAAGAATGCCATGGAAAAAGACCAATACACATAAACTGAAAAGTGGAAACAGCTTCGCTTTTTAATATAAGCGATGTTTAAGGAGGTGTGATACTCAAATCACTTGGAACCTGCCTGTAAGTTGAACGTGAATTTATTTATGCTCCTGTTGAAGTAGTCAGGGACATTTCTTGGTTGTCTTCCCTACACTAACAGCTTATACATATAGCTTGAAACAGTCAACATCAGTTATCTCCATTAACACGTGGTATCTCTCACCACAATTTGAGTCATCTGCTAGTGACTGTGGTACTTCACAGCATCTCAAATGATGCAATCTGAAGCTCAGGAATTATATAATGTAAAAGACCAACTGCTGAAATGCTATGTTGTTCAGTGAGACCAGTTCTGTCAGACAGATGAAAGACAGTCTTCCCCCAAATAATGTTAAAGTACAGAAAATCCTTCACCCTATTTGACTTCATTTTTCTCAGTTAAATTTCAGAGGTGAAGAAGTTAACTTTACTTCTAAGCGATGAGATACACCAGGTATCAAAAGTGTCATAAATCTCATAATCACTCCTGTATGGAAGCTGGTAATTGGTGCAAGACAAACAATGTAAATAAGCTGTTCAGGTAAGTGCTCTTGCTGAAAATGCACTCCGAAGTGCTTTTTTCAGCTAAGCATGAAGGTTAAAACCACAACAAATGCAATGCAAGAATTAAAAGTGAAGTCCAAGCTAAGAGGCTTGAAGGAGCACCACTCCACTAAATCCCTATTAGTACCTAAACAGGGCAGGGATCTGACTTTTAGGGACCCTAGGCAGGCAAACAGAACATCATGTAAACAAAGCAAGACAAAATGTGCACAGACTTCCTTTACCCCACCGTACGTTGCCACGACAGCTGGAAATCATAAGGGGAGTCCAGTGCTGGAAAGTCTCCGAAGAAAACTCTTTGCTTCTAGCAAGATGAATAATACACCTGTTCCCTAGTCGTGAGCAAACACTACAAAGGAATAATTAGAAACTATCTGACCTGAAACCCACATGCCCATTACTGTGGTATTTTTCCACCTACTACAGGTGAAACAGAAGATGGGCTGGACCTGGAAGGAGAGGGGTGGAGTGGCAGCACAAGATGCTGATTTATAAAGCACTAGCCAACAGTGCTCTTTCTCCACAGGCTTTGGACAACGAAGTCGTCCTGCCTGAAGGATGCCAAAGTGCAAGCAGGATTCCAGCTAACATCTGCTTGCCAGGCAAGAGGGAGCTACAACCTCTGTGAGCTTTTGCACTCCAATAGCCAAAACTACTCTGAGCCACTTTATTCTCCAGTTGGGCTTTTGCTTTTCATCCAGAGACTTTAGCTTGGCTGTTTCACTCCATCAGGAAAGGAATAAACTCACCAAGATGGTAAAGGTGAGTACACCGTTCACGGAACTGCTGCTATTGCACGTGTTTTTCTTCTTAAGAACAAGCATTAATTTAAGTTTTAATATACATATGTATATTATAAATATGAGCTAAGTGAAAAATGGAACTAATACTAGACACTGTTGGGCATCCAGTGCCCCAACTAAAATTTTCACTGTATGGAGGTGCATTACGGGCATGCACCTCTAATCCTAAAAAGTAAAGAGATCAGATTGCATAGCGAAGAATTCTAGGACTGGCTAGTTTCATAATCAAGTTTCATGAACGTTACCCCTTTTGCAAATGCCAAAATCTGAGATTTTATGAAAACTTGCAGGTTAAAAGTTAAACATAGATCATGCTTAGAAGTGATCAATAAATTTTACTAACTTCATTGTCTTTATTATTCTCCTCCATCTGCTAAGTTCTCACAATAGATAGCTGTTTTCTTTCTCTCCTGGTCTCTCTACTTTATGGGGATTTGAAAAGCTGAACAGATTTTTGGGTGGGATAGTTAAAGAGAGGAGGAGGAGAAGGAGGAAGGTGAAGGAAAAATCCCAATAGATAAACCAGATTGTGAATCTTCGGCATGGTAGAAAAAATAGAACTTCTTGTAACAGACATGTCCTTTATCTGGGATATGTATCACCAAGCAAATTCAAGTGCTTTAGGAAAAGGATTTCAGACTTTTAACTCCCCAAACCACTCACCAGCTCTTAGCTTTTCCCTTCCTCAAGATACAATGTCAAGACTTCAACATTCCTCTAATTAAAGAGCATCTGAGGAGAAGATGCCGCTTTTGAGTTCAGAATAGTATTATGTAATAAGATGTCCCAATCCTTTTTTTTTTTCCCCCCCTTGTTGTTTCCATTACTTGAGCTCTCTGGTTTAGTCTGCACGTAATTAAGACATCTACTCTCAACTCATCTGAAATATTACCTCTGCAGGAGTCCAAACATTGACAAATGCCCTGCAGAGTGTGTATGTACTCATTAGACAGACAACGGCGGCAGCAAGCAGCCTACAAGCTCATCTGGCCCACTAGTAAAGCACACCATCAGATAAGATCCAGTATGACTCTCACGAAGCTCTGATGGTTAATCTGTAAGGAAGCCTCTGAAATGGGGTCAACCAATAGTTCTTCCAAGGCATGGCATGTAGTTTACAAGATAATTAGGATCTGGAACGTTATGATTATAGAAGCTGGTAAAGTAGCAACACAGGAAGTTTGCCCTTCAGACTACGGTATTAACTTAAAGTTAGGAAACAGCACAACCCCCAAGTTATCAATAAAAGCAAAACATTGTCAGAGGTTTAGCAGCTTCCCTGTGTTAACAGTTTCCTGTACCTGATACTAGATTGGCAAAAACGAGTGAAGTTTGCTAACTCCCTGTCAGTTCTGAGCTCTATGTGAAAAGAAAGACTTGCTTCTCCTTGGCTACCAGTATGGTGTTTGCCTCCATTTCTCGCTACGTGATCAAGTGTAAATGTGTAAATATAAATGTATAAATGTTAATTCTAATTAAAAAAGACAAGTAAATCTTGAAGTCATGTATCTAGAAAGCTCCAGGAATAGGCAAGTTCTCAATGAATATTTTTTCCCCCTCCCCTTTCTTTTAAAAATCTTTTGCTTTTACACCGATCTCTTCTTGGAGCTGATAAATGACTTAATGGTTTTCACTAGTAATGCTGAGATCCTGGGCATTATTCCTACACTTTGTGTTAGACCATAAACTGCTAAAAGTGTTGCACATCTCTAAAGGAATCACTGTAATTTACATGTGCCAAAGACCTGACCATGATTACTGCAACACATGCTGAAGGGATCTCAGGATAAGACAGGAACTAGCACTCTCAGTTGCCAGGAGAAAGAGACAGTAGCAATCTGTGGCTTGTCTAAAAAAAGTAGATTTGTCAGAGTTTGACTTTGTGGTATATTTTTACTGCTTCCTTCAAGTCCCAACAGATGTTCACAACAATGCCAAAACCATATTTCTTT
Organism: Aptenodytes forsteri; assembly: GCF_000699145.1. Classification (NCBI taxonomy): domain Eukaryota; kingdom Metazoa; phylum Chordata; class Aves; order Sphenisciformes; family Spheniscidae; genus Aptenodytes; species Aptenodytes forsteri. Next base: position 887,611 of record NW_008795485.1, read on the forward strand.
TACAGAAAAAGTCTGATGTTTACTCGGTTGAGATCTATGGGACAAAAGATCTAGAAAAAACAGATATTGGAGATGAAGGGGAGACGTACAAAGACTTGAAAGGCAACAAGAAAAAAAAGAAGACAGAAGACCTTAAGAAAGAACTGGACCTGGTGAGTGTTGCTCAGCTCCCATTACACGTGGCAGGACAGCCTCTACCCACTGTCTGAATGAAGTCTGGTGAAGGGGAGTGAATGCCAATGCACTATCATTTTAACAGAAGACCCGCTGCACTGAAAATCCTAACACAGGGAAGGATTTGCTTCCTCACGCTCCTGAAGTGTGCCAGAAAAGAGTTGTGCAGGGTTAATACCTATAATGAAAGAATGATTCTGGCTTAATTAAGTCACCAATGGTACAGAACATTATCTCCCCAAAGAGGAGTTATTCCCCAGGTGGAATAGCTGCAATCAGTATTTCCTCTGAATTGCCACTTACACAGTCAGCCAGGAAACAGAAGGAAAGGTAGAAACACAACGTTTTGCTCCAGAGATTTCTAGTATATCTAAAAGCATGCCTCAGCTTTAAGCACAGTTTTTTTTTCCCCAAACTAACTGCACTGTACTTCAAGGACAGCGCACTAAGCTCAAGAAACCTGTATTTTACTTCCGGCTTGCTACTGACCTGCTGGCTGATCTTGGAAAAGTTGCTTCCTCTCTATACGATTCAGTTTCCCAATCTGAAAAATGAAGGTAATTATACTGACCTCTTTTCTGAATTGCTTTGAGAACAACTCAAAGGAGAGGCTATTTATGGGCTAGATGGTATTTCAAAGGGTAAGGATACCCCAAAATGGGCCATCAGTTTCCCCATCATGTTTCCAAGATCTACCCAGTACTAGCTAAATAATTCTCAACGTATCTTATCTTTGCCACCAGGGATGTAACATTACTCTCGTGTTTCTAAAGAGAAACCAAAGCACAGACAAGTTAATTGACTCATCCAAGTACCAATGAATCATTCTGTGAAAACAATTGTGAGATCTCTCAAATTCTTGGCTTCTAAGTCTTAGTTCGGCACAAAATATAATTAGGTCAATGATACCACAGAGGTGTCACTGCAGGGAAAGGAGAAGAGCTTTGAGATTTCCCCCTCCCACACCCTTTTTAACTGTGGTTAGAACCTGCTGCTTCTTTCTACAAGACTGTGGCGAATAATTTCACATACCCTACCTTGTCAATCAAGTGCAACGATTGTTGTCACACATATTCTGACACCACACCCTTTCTTCTGTCAACATATTGCCTATGGTACTGAATGCTTGAGTCCTGTAGCATTTAAAGAGGAGCTATTTATCTAAAAGAAGCACAGACATTTGTGGCAAGCAGTATTGACATGAAAACACCATTCTGTTCTTGTGACAGATTTGCTGGAGGAGGGAGCTATTTACAAAAGTACTCTCAAAACCAAAAGAAAATACCATCTTCCAGTGGAAGATAATTTGCTTATCAATATGCAAATTGCATATTGTCTATTCATGAATAAGTGGAATGTCATACTAGCAACTGGATCCGTGGTCCTAGATCCAGGTGTTTGAACATTCCCCAGATCCTGAAATAAATAAAGCATTCTGACATTCTGCTTGCTCACTATTATTTTCTCTTTCTTTTGGAATCCAGGATGACCACAAACTCAGCACTTCAGAACTGGAGGAAAAGTATGGTACGAGCATCAATAAAGTAAGTCTATAGGGCATCATTAAGAAACTACCTGAATCAGTTGCCTTACTTTGCCTCTGACTTACCCAAAGCTTCCTAGAAGCAGTAGGAAAACATTCAAATCAACAGACTCATACCTATAGATGTATGTGTGGATGCACGCATGCATGAGTATGACGCGCTAACTCCCAATAAAGCCTAAACCAGCAAGTCCACGTACAGCACTGACATGGGTTTAGACTGGAGTTTCTCTCAAGTCTGAAGAAGTCTGATCTACTGTTTTGAAATCAAAATCCCTGCGCAAAACGTGACCTCAAAGTTTGCACCAGGACCTCAGCTTTTCTGAAGTTTTTATCTGATATTTCAATTTCACGACAATTCATTTTTCACTGGCAGTGTCTGTAGCAAGAGAGTGCACTGGAAATTATTTTATCTTGAAGGAAATGCTAGATTTGAGAAACTATACTCCTGAGTCCCTTTAACACCTCACTTTCGAATATCAAAGCATTGCAACGTGGCCAGAGTACAGACAAGAATTTCAAGTAACCCATGAACTCCAAACATCTTGGTGGAAATGCAGAAACAGTGGCAAAAGAACTGATGCCTGTTTTTCCCCAGCTTTCTAAACACTAAGTACAGGTATACTTGACAGATAACCGACAGAATGAAAACTCCTAATGGATGCAGCCCCAGATTCAATGCTCCAGTAAAAAAATATCTGTTTCTTCCTAGCAGATAACTAATAGTAGCCACCCTGAAATCACAAAGTTTGGAAATCAAAGATGCAGGTTACTGCAGCTGATCTTTGACACAAACAATGTTTAAGGAAAAAACAGCATGTGAATTTTGTTCTAAGTTGAGACAAAAATCTGTTTTCTGTGACTTCATTTTAAACACGTCATTTACTTTTGCAGGGTCTCTCTAGTGCAAGAGCAGCAGAGATTTTGGCTCGGGATGGTCCCAACTCACTCACTCCTCCCAAAGCCACTCCTGAAATTGTTAAGTTCCTCAAGCAGATGGTGGGAGGGTTTTCCATCCTCTTATGGATAGGAGCCGTCTTCTCCTGGATTTCATTTGGCATTCAGCTTGCTCAGGGAGCTGAATCACCCTTTGACAATGTAAGTATTTGAATAACCACAAAGTGAGTATTTGACCCTTTGACAATCTATGTAATTTAAATACTAATTCACAGTTATTCAGTAACTACAAGGAGGCCTTTTATTCTTTCAGGACTCTCCCTCTGCTACTAAATGTTTCTGATAAATGCTCAAATACCTGACATACCACTTCTGTCTAAGAGTGCCTATCCAAAGGTTTTATAACCGCTACCCATAATCATAACTACTTGAGTACTCATAAGAGCAATACCGAAGTCCACAAAGTACTCTGGAGTCTTTGACTCTGATTCCCTTATGAGTTAATGCTCTGCTAGGAATGTAAATTGTTCCGGTTTGTGTCAGGTTTAGTTTAGAGAAGGCTTTTAGAGAGATGGGAAACTTGCTATCAAAAGCCGTCTTCATACTCGAAAAGCTTTACTTGATCATTAGCAGGGCAAAACTTGAGAGTTCTTTTCTTAAACTGTCTTTTAACCTGACCAATACCTCATTTTAAGAGTCTCCCGAAACAATATAGAACTATGATTTATTCTAGCAGAGGAACTGCTTAACACTTGTCTTAAATTAACTGGATTATGTCTTTTATTGATTAGCTCTACCTTGGAGTAGTCCTGGCACTGGTTGTCATCCTCACTGGTATCTTTGCTTACTATCAAGAAGCTAAAAGCACAAACATCATGGCCAGCTTCAGTAAAATGATTCCACAGGTGAGAATAACCAAGGCATTTCATATGAGATGAAAGTTCATTCCAATAATGCACCTCAAAATGACAAAACCACAATAAGCCCAACTTGAATTTACCTCTTGGCAGGAGGTTTAGAGGATGGCACAATGCTAATTTTTGTCACACTTCTGTCTTTCAGCAAGCTCTTGTCATCAGAGATGCAGAAAAGAAGGAACTGCCATCAGACCAGCTGGTGGTTGGAGACATCGTGGAAATAAAGGGCGGAGACAGGATCCCAGCAGACATTCGTCTGATCTTTACTCAGGGTTGTAAGGTAAACAGTGCTTTGTAGAGCATGGGGAAAGAGGAAAAACATGGTTTAGAGACTTTTACTACATATAAAGAATTTCTGCGCACCCAATGTGAGTTATTAGAGCTTTAATTAGACATAATCTAATTAAATCATAGAGTGCAGAAGCTATACTGTGATGCTCAGCTCATCTAGGACTAACATCTCCACTCCCTGAACATTAAAAGAAGCCATTAGGTCCACACCATGTTCTAGCAATACTCTTTGCCAGGACAGGGGCAGAAATACCAATACAGTATTAAGAGTTTCCACAGACCTGGAGGCAGATCTTCAAACCATGTTTTCTTTCAGGCTGCTACTGAAAATCCCACTGACAGACACAAAACATTGACTGAACTGAATTCCCACAGAAACAGATTCTCTCAGTGACAACGGCAACTCCCTCGGAGAAAAGGCACTGAGAGATTATGGCCCTGTCACCCATTATTAAATGTGCTGCCGCCTTACCTTCTGAGCTAGACATAACTGCATATTACTAACTTTAATATGGGCATGTCTCCATTTCATTAAAGGTGGACAATTCTTCGCTCACAGGGGAATCAGAACCACAGTCTCGTTCCTGTGACTTCACCCATGAGAACCCCTTGGAGACCAGGAACATTGCATTCTACTCCACCACCTGTGTGGAAGGTGTGTACAGACGGAGAGAAGGGCCTCCAGAAATGGCACCTGTACAGGGTGCTACGTAATACTGCTAACTCATTTTAAACAATTCTGCTTCAAGGAATTCCAGAAAGGTTTAGTTGCTCACAAGAAACTATTGTCCCAAGCACACCAAAATAAAGCCTTAAGCACTGGGCTAGTCATACTTAGCATCAACCAGTGAGACATTTATTTTAACACCTAGCCTGGTTATGGGTGCAACAATCAATTAATTGCAGTTTCCTTGTGGTCTTTCCATCACTATCTTTAGGAATGTCAAATTGCCGATGCCTCTAAGTACTTGTGGATGCTTCTGAGTAAGGGCTCTCCACACATAAAGGTGTTGTTCCTATTCTCAGGGCTAAAAAGTATGTGTGTCATACCCAACAGACTATCTGCTACGAGACCGTACAGCACCCAGGATAACACTACGTTCCTACTGCAATGCAATCAAAAAAGACTCTAATGAATGAAAATAGCTTACGTCTGTCTGTCTCATCACCGACAGAGCTTCTAAGATTTCTAAGGGGAAGAATGTAATTCTGGGGTGAAGTCTCAGTCACATTAAGGCTGAGAAGGGTCTTCGTCAATCAGTACTGGGTACAGAAGACAGGATTAGTCTCTCCTGGAGCTGACAATCATTTATTTCTTTGCAGGCACTGCTACTGGCATTGTAATCAACACTGGGGATCGCACTATCATCGGGCGGATTGCCTCTCTCGCATCGGGAGTAGGAAATGAGAAAACACCCATTGCTATTGAGATAGAACATTTTGTCTACCTGGTGGCAGGAGTGGCCATTTCCATCGGTGTTCTCTTCTTCATTATATCTGTTTCTATGCGATACAAGATTCTGGACTCCATCATCTTTCTCATTGGCATCATTGTGGCAAATGTGCCAGAGGGACTGCTAGCCACAGTAACGGTGAGTCTATGTTTGAATTCGCTGGTTGCCACTGTAGTTCTTCAGTCATTACCACAATTCATCACTCCTAAGTTCGTTACAGTGCAACACTAACCAGTGAAGAACAAATTATCTATTAAGTGACTTGGCTGAGTTGAGTTTGAAATAGGGGTGTTTGTTTCCATGAAACTGAAAGGACAAACATTTCATTTGGGAATTCTGGCATAACTGAGCCATTAATCTTAAAAGCTTCAGTGCAACAATCCAATTTGAAATAAGGTTCTTCAAGTACAGTTCTCCCTCAATTCCTAACCAGTAGAATGATGTGACTCATTTCCCCACAACCTGTTCCTATTTGGAAATGAGGATATTGTACCCTAAAAGTCATGTGAAAATTCCACTTGCTAACATGTATAAAGCATCACTAAAATCCCTGGCTGAGAAGCAGTACACCTGCTAAGCACTGTTAGCCTTAAAGTACACCAACAATGAACAACCAGCAGTACTGCAATAATGAAGAGAATCATTTCAGGATTCATTGAGTTGGTGATTAGAAGCTCCCCCCGCATTGTAGGTTCTCCCATCTAAAACAGCCTCTTAACTGATATGACATTCTGATTTTCTATCAGCAGGAAAGCAGGTTCCTCTCAGCAGCAAATGTACTTGTGCTAGTTACAGCCAAGCCTCTGACCTTAATAATGCTATTAAAAAAGAAAAAAAATGCACTGCAGTCAACCAAAAGATAATTTTTTTAAAATGTTCTCATCCTAAAAAAACAAAACCAAAACCGAGCAGAACTATGTAACCTCACTGCATCATTCTGTAACTGTACCTCACTAACAGTGAGCTGAACTTCTTTACTTCTGCCAGGTGAGTCTGTCTCTGACAGCCAAGCGGATGGCAAAGAAGAACTGTTTGGTGAAGAACTTGGAAGCTGTAGAAACACTCGGTTCTACCTCCATCATCTGTTCTGACAAGACAGGGACCCTCACACAAAACAGGATGACTGTTGCTCACCTCTGGTTTGATAATCAGATCTACTCAGCTGACACCAGTGAAGATCAAACAAGTAAATATGGCAATGGGGGATCTGGGAAGGGGCAACTACTTGGATCAAACCTGTGGTGTTTCACACCTACCAGCTGTCAAGCTGATGTCAATGGGAATATATTTTGATAGCTAAACCAGACATTTTTTCCTTCCACATAGAAGTGTGGTGTGCAACAAGAAAATCCCTTCTTAGCCATGTAGAAACGTGAAAAAAAGAATTAATATTTTAACTCCACTCACAGAATGTCTGGAGGAGGTTCTAATCCAGATCCTTTTGCCGACGGTAAACTTAGTAGGGAAATAAACAGAGAAGGATCATCTAAGCAACTTTGCCAGAACCGCTAACTGACGGATGTAATGGTTTGTGTCAAATTGTTTTTCTGTCACAGAACCTCTCAAAAGAGCAATTTTCTTCTGCAAATAATTCAATCCTGTTGTTTAAAACTCAAGCTTCCACTTTCATCACGTAATATGCTAAGGGATGCAATATTTATTTTGCTTCCTCTCAGCCCAGCCTTTTGACCAAAGTTCTCCATCATGGACAGCATTATCAAAAATTTTAACTCTCTGCAACCGGGCAGAATTCAGACCAGGGCAGGAGAATCTCCCAATAATGAAGGTACTGCCTGCTTTGTATCAGCTTATTTCTCTTCCTCTGAAAGAACAATACATGTAAGTTGTTCTGTTTGGCTTTAGTAACGTCCTTCATTTTACCACAGCAATCTTCTAAGTTACTATGAATAGTAGCATTACTGCTATACACTCACAAAACGTTTAAGACGGGGGGGAAAACCCACAAAGCTAAGAGCAACTGTCCCTATGAGGAAAAAGACAATTCAGGTAGCAAGAATTTCTACACTAATAATTACTACACTATTAATTTAATATAGCAAGATAGAAAAGACAAACGTGCCTTAATTAATGTCTTTACACATGACTGCTGAAGGTAGTAAATTCTGGTGACTAGACTACCAGAACAGATCCCCGATTTCTACTGTTTACTCCATCAATGCATTCCTCAAAGTCACTTGATTTTGTGCATCAGTTAGCTTACCCATACATGCCTGCTGCTACCCTAGAACTGCATTACAAAGCTTCCACACAAACCTAAAAAGTGATCACAAATCTTGCGCTTTTGCAGAATCAAGCACTAATTTCATCTCTTTGCTGTAGCTTAGTTCTAGCAGCAAGTGCAAAACAGATGTCCCAAATTTTTACTGTAATAACTTTCCAGGACAACCTGGATGTAGCTACATAGATTCATTGCTGCTTAAGCATACAACATGTTATAGAAGCATGCAAGCTCCCCTGATGGAAGCGCAGAAGTATATGTGCTCTAAACTGCTTCTTCTTTTGTGCATACAGAGAGTTGTGGTAGGTGATGCCTCTGAAACAGCTCTGCTAAAATTTGCAGAAGTCATTTTGGGTGACGTCATGAATATTAGAGCACAGAACAAGAAAGTGGCTGAAATTCCTTTCAACTCTACCAACAAATTCCAGGTGTGTTTCATTTGTGGAAATTATGCCAGACTGTTTCCAGCTTAAACCGTTTCTATCACTGGGTCTAACACAACTATTTGTGACCTCAAAGTCTTAATGGAGTAATTCAGTGACAGAGGAAATCTAAGCTATAATAAACGTAGTTAATTCCATTTGATAGAATGTATGATATCCTCATGGAAAAGAAGAAACATTACTTCCATGCAAAGTGATCAAAACTAGAAACAAGTGAGGATCACGTATGATCTTTCAAATCATTTCATATTTGTGGCACACAGCTTTCGATTCATGAGACTGAAGATCCCAACGACAAACGCTTTCTGCTGGTGATGAAAGGTGCCCCAGAGAGGATTTTAGAGAGATGTAGCACTATCATGATCAACGGCAAAGAAGAACCACTGGACAGTGAGAAGGCAGAAGCTTTCCAAACAGCATACATGGAACTGGGGGGCATGGGAGAGAGAGTGCTGGGTGAGTCCAACCAGAGGGACTATCAGAGAACTGCGGTGTAAAATGGGGTTTTAAAACTTGGTACAATCCAGTGTGTCTGGACTTCATTCCTCTCGCAGTGGAGGGGAAAAAGGAAAGCGTACAGCCTCCTAAGCAGTGTTAAAACCACACTGACGTGCTGTAAGGTCTCTGTAGCAGGGATGCCCTTACTGCTCTATACTGATGTTGATCTGCCACACTGCGCAGCCAAAAAAACCCATAGGTAATCCACAAAGGAAAACATTCTTCCCTACTGGCAGTATCACTAGCTTTGCCATGTGAAACACTGACTCTATATGAACTTTGATGTGAAGGTTATAATGGCAGGTTAAAAAATCCTCCACGAAAAGGTAATGGTTAAATGCACTGGAATTCTACAGACAAGAGCATAAGCCTGATGCTATATAGCAAGCTTTCCTCTTTCTCCCACTATTTCCTGTACTTTACATCAACTTAAGTTTCTTTTCAGGTTTCTGTCATTTGTACCTGCCTGAAAATGAGTTTCCAGACACCTACCCATTTGACACAGATTCCATGAACTTCCCAACCTCCAACCTGTGCTTTGTTGGGCTCTTATCTATGATTGACCCACCTCGTTCCACAGTGCCAGATGCTGTCTCAAAATGCCGCAGTGCTGGGATCAAGGTAGGGATTTTACAATGAAAAATACAGTGATTCTACAGAAAGACTCATGATAATATAACTTCTAAGATCTTCCACCACAATGTCATTAAGTATCTTTCTAGCAACAACTACCAAAAATCTAAACGTTTGTTAATACCATTCTACAATTGTAACCTAAAGAAACTACTTGAAGGCCCCAAGAGGCAAAACAGTTTAATTTACGTGGGAATCAGACTATAGGAAGTGCACAGAACCCCAAAACTGGAAATCCAAATTTGGAAAAGCTCAGATACTGTCTCATCAGATTCATTTCTAGAATATAGAAACCATGCCAGCTAGAATTACTTGTTTGTAAACAGCGTAAGGTAACAGAAACAATTCTTGAGAAGGCATTAGGACACAGGGCTACACCTGTTATGAACTTTTATGCGTAGGAATCACTAATCTCAAAACTGTTCAAAGTTGAACCTGAAGCAGTAATTCTCCTGAATTGTTGAACCTAAAGCAGTCCTCCCAGGGGACCCACAAGTAAACTTTCAGCTCTAGGCAGAGAGGCAATCTAGGTAAAGAAAGGAAAATCAGTATCCGGAATTACTGATCTCGGATGAGATGAATCACAAGTCCCAACCCTGATGAAATTTTCTGTATTCTGAAGGCAGATCTGGCAACTGGCAACTTTTCTTCAAGAAAAACAAGAAAAAACGGTGTCTTATCTGTCAGGACACCTCAGTCACAAGGATCCATTTTAAGATGCAACATTCTAACGAACTCTCACCTTTGAGTATACCTAATATAAATTCTTATACAAAGGCTTCTTTATTCTGTATTATTCTAACCTTGCTGCCTGTGACAAATTGTCACTGATAATGATATCACTGCCCTGATAAAATAGTGCAATAACAAACGGTAGAGACCAGATGTCAATATAGAGCTAAGTAAGTAATAGTCATAAGCTGTCATCGTTATGTACCTAGCACAGCTTTCCAAGTTCAGATTCTAAACTGCTTCCTGGTCTACAACAATAGATATTTCACCTTATCTCACTCCAGCCATTGCCTATACATTTGTCACTCACGTTGAGTGCTTGTCCCTTCCTCAGGTTATCATGGTCACTGGCGACCATCCAATCACAGCTAAGGCCATTGCCAAGAGTGTAGGCATCATTTCAGCCACCAGCGAGACTGTGGAAGATATTGCTAAGCGCCTCAACATTCCTGTTGAGCAAGTCAACAGACGGTAAGAGCAAACAGAGTATAGGGGATTCCTATGGGTTCATTTTCTGAAAGCTATGGCTTCTCCCCCCACCATGCTTTTATAGCCTATTTCTAAATCATGGCTGCTTTTTGCTTTTCTGTTTCTTGATACATTCCCAAGCCATTGTGTCCATCCAACGCGTCCATCTCTACTTAAATAACTATGTGTCTAGGTCAGTGGCTCTCATCTTCACTGGCCCTTGAAAAAAACCTAGGAAATTATACTTTGCAGATCATGTTGGACTTTGCTGTCACTGCCCATTTGACAAAACACACACATACAAAAAGCAAAATTCAGAATCACACGACCTAAGGACCATCAGTCCAAATTCCACTTTCACCCGTTAAATGTGAAAAAAATAACATCACAAGAGAAAGATAAAAACTGTTTACAGAAAAGATGTCTTCCTCCTCCACTGTCCCACCCTCCCACTCAGAGCCCTCTTTAAAATGCATTTTCTGCTGTTATGTCTGCTCAGGAGGAAGCTTCAATTACTCCCCTCTGTATCTAGGTAACTGTAATTCACTCTGGATTTCTACACTGGCTTTCATTCAACACCTGCTGATTAACAACTAATGCTTCTGAAATTAACTCAACTTGCTGCTTTCCTTACTATCAAGCCTCATACATTCTATGAGTGCACTATTTTTATCTAAGCCTTTTGATTTGAAAATTTACCCAGCTTTCCCATGGCTCTTACAGAGAAGCTACAGCAGCAGTAGTTAATGGGATGGAGCTGAAGGATATGAGCTTGCAGCAGCTGGATGAAATCTTGTGTGACCACTCAGAGATAGTCTTTGCTCGGACATCACCCCAACAGAAACTGGTTATAGTTGAAGGCTGCCAAAGGCAGGTGAGTAAGAGGTGTAAAAGGTTACACACAGCTATGGCTAGAGGGCATTCATGAGGCAGTAGCTTTCCACAGATATCATCCCCGCGGTGAGAGGGTGGAAGCCAATTTCCAATGCTCTCTAAGCTCTGTTTATACTCTTTTTACTGTGCAAGAACATTAACAGATTGCCACGAACACTGATGGACAGAATCCAGGCTACTCAAATTCCTGTTACAGACTCTGAACTCCTATTGACAAAATGAGTTTTTCCTAAGTTTGATTGGCTTGGAGCTGTCTTTTGCATATAATTCTGAGAAGCTGCTGCTGTGCTGCACATAAAGCCTCCTGGGCAGAGACTATACACTGTTTGGGAAGCAGCCTTGCCTCAAAAATTCTTTAAACCCAGATAAAAGCAACATGTTACCACATCCTCTCATCTTATCTCTTGTGGCCATTTAAACCTATGCACTTCCTGCCCACAGGAATGTTTAGAAGCAAAACAAGCTATGAATCCTGCAAAATGTCATAGCGTGATTTATGTAGAACCAAGCCTTATCTATGTTACTTTCAGAGACTGTAAAGCAACCCACAGAAAGCAGGATTTAAAGAGACTTTGTCCCATCCACTGGCAATATTATGTAAAGGAGCATGGAGTGCAGCCAGCACAAGAGGCAGAAGGGGAAGAAATTACATGTACAGAGCTCTGAAAAAGACGCAAATTGTCATTGAAAGATTCTCCCCTCAGATATGACATCTTCCAAGTAGATGCTGTGAATTGAAAGCTACGCTACTGCTGTGCCTGAACTTTGCAGAGAAGGAGATGTGGCGCAAGACATTATTTTATTTTTGTAATTACACCAGAGCTAAGCTTTCCAATCAGCATTATCAGCTCTTCGGGTTTAAGCCTGAACTGCTTTCAGGAGATTAAAAAAAAAAAAAAGATAAAATCTTTTTATGGCCTTTGGCAGACGGGGTAAATGTGTTCTGCACTGCTTAGACACCCACACTCCTAGTAGATTTGGCTCTTTAAAGGATGAAAAGGAACACCCTACCCCCCTCAACTCAAGCCAGCCAGTCTACATGCTATGTTTAGTTCTGCCCTTCTGTACATGGCATTGCTCTTTAAAGATGAAAAGGACCACCCTCCCCCCCTCAACTCAAGCCAGCCAGTCTACATTGTTTAGTTCTGCCCTTCTGTACATGGCATTATTTATAGGTAGTGACACTCACTTAAATCCCCACAGGGACAGGACATTCAGTATTTGTATTAATCAGTTTGCCAGGCTTTTTCCCCACTCAGAACACACTGTATTGTTATCAAGCCCTGAACTTTCGCATCAACTAGAACAGGACCTTTAGCTGCAGTAGATGGTTTCATTGGAAGATAACAAAGCAGCTGAGTTGAATTAGGCCTTTGGCAGACGGGGTAAATGTGTTCTGCACTGCTTAGACACCCACACTCCTAGTAGATTTGGCTCTTTAAAGGATGAAAAGGAACACCCTACCCCCCTCAACTCAAGCCAGCCAGTCTACATGCTATGTTTAGTTCTGCCCTTCTGTACATGGCATTATTTATAGGTAGTGACACTGTGCTAAATCCCCACAGGGACAGGACATTCAGTATTTGTATTAATCAGTTTGCCAGGCTTTTTCCCCACTCAGAACACACTGTATTGTTATCAAGCCCTGAACTTTCGCATCAACTAGAACAGGACCTTTAGCTGCAGTAGATGGTTTCATTGGAAGATAACAAAGCAGCTGAGTTGAATTATCAGTTTTCCATCTTTTGGATTACTAACACAAATCTAGCATAGACTGGCAATGACCAGAAGTTGCTGGGATAGGATGAGAACGCTCTCTGACTGAACAGTTACATAATTTACAATTAAGATGAAAACTGACTGATTGTATAAGCACTTCACAAAAAAAAACAAGGAGAGAACATATTGTGTCAACTGAATCTCCCACAGATGCCAGAGATGAGCCTAGGTCTGCTCAGACAGGGATAGACCGTATACATATAGACAGATGTCTAAATTTTTAAGCCCCCTTATATTCCACAGAAAAAATGCAATTAATCTGATCATTTCTAAGTGCACCTAATTTAGATGCCTACTCTTTAGGATGTAGTAAATCATATCGCTGAATTTCCCATTTCTCTCTACTTTGAAGGGAGTCTAGATGACAAACTCAGATACAGACATCTGTCACACAAAAGTCTGAGGTTGCTGTATTAATCCTACCTAGCGTCTTTCTGATCACTGGCTATGTTTTATGTGGGTACGAAGAGGATTCAGAACTTCATATCAGCATCTTTCTTCTAGAGATTTAAAGACAGGGAGTGTGCTGAGAGCAGACTGTCCTTAGGGGAAGATAGCACCATCTCCTCAAAAAACCCACATCTGGATCCTTTTGTGTGTTTCAGGGAGCAGTTGTTGCCGTGACTGGAGATGGAGTCAATGACTCCCCCGCTCTTAAAAAAGCGGATATTGGAATTGCTATGGGTATTGCTGGTTCTGACGCAGCTAAAAATGCAGCTGATATGGTATTGCTGGATGATAACTTTGCTTCTATTGTCACAGGAGTGGAGGAAGGTAAAAATAATGTTGCTATCCACTTTCTTAGCTGAAAGCTGCTGACAGCCACACAGCACTGGTGGGTCCTCCTGATCCTTCCCTCCTGCGCTTACCCCCCTTTTTTTCCATCTGGATTTGGAAATGTGATTTTGGTATTTGGAAAAACTAGGAATTAATTCCATTTATAGACACGACAAACAGACAATAAGGAAATCATCCCCCTCTCTCACACATCGCATCGGTCTGCTATCGCTGCTTGTTCAAGCTCCAGACAAAAGCACTTCCCATCTTGTTCCTATGCAGTTCTGAGCCTCACAAAGATACAAAATTGTTTTCTCTACATTTTCACCTATGACAGTAACACACATTTCGCTCTTCTTTCACCGTAAAGAGCTTGTGGTTTCCATTAAAACTACAGCATATTGTGGAACGGGACTTTTTCCTCAATCTGTCTCATTGAAAGAGATTTTTTATTTTCACCTGAATTTTCAGAAGGCTCTAAGGGAAGGTAGGTTAGTAGTTTAAAAAAAAACAACCCAAAATGCATAAGGAAATGTACGAGGAAAGTAGACATAAGCAGTAAATATTTTCACTTCGTTTAGCTAAAAATTAATTTTTTTTGTGGAATACACTGTTGACAATTAGCTTTTACAGAAGTATTTCCTTTTCCTCCAGGCCGCCTGATCTTTGACAACCTAAAGAAAACAATTGCCTACACCCTGACTAAGAATATTGCTGAGCTCTGTCCCTTTCTCATCTACATTATTGCTAGCATTCCAATGCCCATTGGCACTATCACCATCCTGTTTATTGACCTGGGCACAGACATCGTAAGTTGGGGTCTTTTCAGTTCTTTTCTGCTGCAATATCATGACAAGTGAGAGGGGCTGGGTGCAAAGGGACATACAGAACACTGGAAGATTTCGTTGCCTTACCCTGCAGCTGAGTAACAAGCTAGTGAAAGAGTAGAGGGCTAGATTAAAAGCAGCCAGGGATAGAGAAAGAAGAGTAGAAAAAAAAACCTGCAGAAGGGGAGCAGAAAGAGAAAAGACTTCTGATCCATGCTGACAAGCAAAACTCAGCAGTGTGCAAAATAACAGTGTGTTTCAATCAAGGATTGTACAGATTGCTGCAGTTACTACAGGGGATGAATACCAGATATTTCATCACAGCCCAGTCCAAGGGTTCTGAAAGACCTTTTAATGTTTTCAGTGTCCTCTAGCCCTTTGTATTGTGATATGATCACCAGACTGACAAAACAGTTTCAGACTTCCCTCAAATCCTTTATACATGTCAAAAGAATGCTACATGGATCCTTCTTTCATTTGCTCTGTGTATACGGAAAAGGCAGGGTATGTCAACGGAACCACTTGAGAACTGAAACTTTTCTGATAAGCATCTGAGAAGCAGACAAATATTGCCACCAAAATCTGATGGTTTATTTCTGTTGTAGATCCCCTCTGTTGCATTAGCCTACGAAAAAGCTGAAAGTGATATTATGAACAGGAGACCTCGTAACAAAAGGAAAGACAGGCTGGTGAATGAGCAGCTCGCTGTATACTCCTATCTGCAGATTGGTAGGTTGGCCTGTTCTCTGAAGCACTATCTTGTATCAGCAAACCAAGACAGAATCAAGTCGATTAATTTTTTAGAAAAGGGGGAGCTGAAACTCAACTCCTTCCGCTGCCTTCCTAGGCAAACTTACTAACTCCCTTCTGTTGCTCATTATTTAACAATACAACAGGTTTTTACCTACAGAGGTCAAGAACCTTAGAGCACTAAGAGCTCTAAAACTACCTTTAGACTCATAGCAAGTTTCATGCCATAGGAGATAGATCAACACTGATATCCAGCACATTCCCCAGTGCTCCTAAATTTTGCTTCTTCCTCATTTCTATCTCTTTGATTTTGCAGGTATCATGCAGTCAGTGGGAGCCTTTGTAACCTATTTTACCGTGTATGCTGAACAAGGTTTCCTCCCTTCCACGCTGCTTGGCGTGCGAGTCGACTGGGAAAACAATGCCATTAATGACTTTGAGGATTCATATGGACAGGAATGGGTAAAGAAGCACTGAAACATCCTTGCGCTTCTCTCACCGAACAGTTTCTTAAAAATTCTATACTCTCCTCCAAAACAACGGATTAGGGAAAGAGAGAGAAATTTAAATGCAAAAATAATTAGTTTTCATCTAATGATCCCTCAGGATAGAATCTTTAGAGCTTCCTGCCACCTAGCTCTTTCATTCAGACTCCATTCTTTCATTCATTCTTCTACAATTTGCCACCTTCTGATTCAAAGCCTCTGGAGATGCACCTTCTTCTCTAGACCTTTTGTTTAGACCCATCATAATCTCTCAGCCCTGCTTCTGAACAGCACTACTGTAAAGTACTTTGCAGACTCTCCCTCCCCCTTCCACTCATCATTCCCCCTCACTCATTCTGCAGAAATTGCAAGACACACAAGCCATTAACAAATCGATATAGATACCTCCTTACATCAAGCTCATGCTTCAGCCTTATGACTCATCCACAGTAACTAACAGACTAGAACAACTAGCCAAAATCTGATCATTGTGTATCTAAATTTAGAATAACTCTGCATTTACACTTTAGTAACTGAAATCCTACTACAAAGGTTTGCAGTCACTTCCACAAGATATGAGCGTCTGATATAACGCTATTTGATTTCTCCTTTGCTTTGCAGACTAAATACCAGAGGATGTACCTACAGTGGACTGGTTATACTGCCTTTTTTGTCAGCATCACAATTCAGCAAGTTGCTGATTTGATCATCAGGAAAACACGAAGAAATTCCATTTTCCAGCAGGGTCTTTTCAGGTAAGTTTTGCAGATTCTTTACCTGACACATGAGAGGATAAGTTAGCCTACTGCTAATTTTAGAAGAAGGTTAGCTCAGCGATTTAGCCCACTCACATTCAGTCTTTGAACAAAGACTAAATCTGGCTTCAAGCAATCGCAAATCTCAGACAAACATTTTATTACACCTCCCTCCACCCCCTTTCCTACTTCACGATAGGGGTTTTCTTTAAAGAAGGATGTTGTACTGGTTACTCTGAAAATGCATCGCCTTAAAACTAACTCTCTATTCATTAAAATGTTTAGTACAAAAAAAGGGAGTTTCCTCTCCAGGTTATTTTCTTAAGTTCTTTATGTAGTTATCAATAGATAGCACATTTGGACTTCTCTGAGATAACTTTAGCCTCTGAGGAGATACCAGCTGGTCACACTCCCTAAGATAGTGCTGACTGCCCTCTCCAAAACGCACTGTACCCTTCAATCCCCTGGAAGCCAGGGAGTTAAAAATACCTATTGGGTTGGAGGCTACAAGTAAAAGTTGGCATTTAGTCAGAGTATTTCTGATAGGAAAGCAAGTTGTTTCTTTTCTTTATCTGCACATACAGAACCTACACCTGTGTATACATTTACCTTCTTACATTTACATTTGGGTCACAATGCGCACCTTCACAGTGCAACTAGAAGACATGACTAATGCACACTGCACGTCTACCTAAAGCTTGCTTTAATCTAGGTAGGTCAGGAACACTACCAGGAAAGACACGGGCGTATGCGATGTAAGACAGTGCGACAGAGTCTACCACTTGTCTCATGCTACTGTGTCTGCAGTGCTCATCATCTGATGCAGATCACTCAAGCTAGCTACCGGAGCACAACCACAACTCTGAAGTAGCACAGCCTTTACATTAAGCTGTGGTGTCAGGTTTTTTTTGCATGGACAGAGGCATGTAACCCTTCCTCTTTGGTTTTCTTGTAGGAACAAAGTCATCTGGGTGGGTATATTTTCCCAGATAGGAATTGCTCTGATTCTTACCTATGGTCTTGGACATGTTACAGCCCTGAACTTCACACCACTGAGGTAAGTTTTTGTTCTAGCGTACTTCCCTTGCCCTCCACGTATAAACAGACATGGACTTACCATTCTGCCAGAAACAGACAAATGGGAGCAGGATGCCCATGCAGCACAACTCAAGGATAAATATTTAAGAATATTCATTATGAAGAACAGGGTGGACAATTTCCTGACCAAAAAGGGCATTATCTTCATAGTGTCCACAAAAAAAGCACTACTTTTTCTACTAGATTTACTACCGAGGATCCAGAAACCTACTCGTGTAGAACAAACATTTTAATATTTTTGCCAGGATCCCCAATATTTTGGTGAGATTAAGTAGCATTTTACTTAATTTTATGCAAGCAACTTTTATTCTAAAGATATCGCTGTCAGAAATGTTCCAGTTTTCTGCCATCTTCAGAGGCTGTAATAGCACCAGGCAACATTTCCTTCTGAATAGTATCTGGAATAAATTAATTCAGTAACTACTTAAGACTGGGAGGCTTACATACACATCATCTTATTTCTAACCGTTTGAGTGCTTAAATTAAGAAGAAAAAAAAGCCAAAAAGGCCAGATTCTCTTTTAGTGGCATCAAATAGCATAGACAGAGACCCCAGAAATTCAGCTGAGTGGTTAGATGCTTCTGAATGAATACCTCTTCTGCCACTCCCAGGTTTCAGTACTGGTTTGTGGCTGTACCATTTGCCATCGTGATATGGGTCTACGATGAAGTCCGCAAGCTGTTTATCAGGAGATACCCAGGAAGTAAGTAGATTTTTCTAGTTTAGCATTTTAATATAAGGTGTCCTTTCCTACCCTTTCACTCATACATCTACCTTAGCTGCCGCTGACAGGTGGCCTGCTTAAAAATGGACCATTTGTTCCCAATGATTACTTTTCCTTTGCCATCTTGATATGGGTCTACGATGAAGTCCGCAAGCTGTTTATCAGGAGATACCCAGGAAGTAAGTAGATTTTTCTAGTTTAGCATTTTAATATAAGGTGTCCTTTCCTACCCTTTCACTCATACATCTACCTTAGCTGCCGCTGACAGGTGGCCTGCTTAAAAATGGACCATTTGTTCCCAATGATTACTTTTCCTTTCTGAGGAAAAAATAACTTATCTCCCCCCCTTCTCCTACTGCAGGCTGGTGGGACAAGAACATGTATTACTGAAACAGTCCTTATCACTGGTCGTCTTCCTCCTTGTGTGGAACTTCTTCCCCACCTGACACAGCCTCTGCTGCTTTAATGTCCTGTCTGTGCAATACCAAGCATGGGTTCGCCCCATGAAGGGGTGAAGAAATTTCATGAATTTCATGAAGAAATAAGGACTTTAGAGGTTGATAAATTACCTCCCACTGTACTGTAAAGCTGGCGCTTGTCTAGAAATTGAAATGCTACCTATTTTTGTAACAAGCACAATTTTCCCTCATTCAAAGATGAACTTGGAGAGCACTCTGAGAGGAAAACATGCATAAAGAAAAAAAACAACCCCAAACCCAGAAAATTCATATAATCTAAGGCATTAATTTGCACTAAAGGTGGTGTTGGCTGATTTTCTCTTTTTGGCGGAACTGAATTCCAAGCGAGTGCATACATAGATCTGTATTACCTTACCAAGGGTAAAAATGCTGTATAGGAACAATTTGATAATAAAACTTTTTCCAGAAAACAGTTCTCCATCTTATTTTCTTATCAAGACTAAGAGAAACTGAGTGGAACAGGAAAGAATCTAACCTCTGGCAGGTCAGAGAGGAAAGGAGTGCACATCTGCCTTTTTTGCCCACATTAACAGACTAACATCCTTCAAATACCTGTTCAGTTTTGATAAACACATCTTGAAAACCAAAGCACAGCCAGTCAATTTGAACACTTTGAGATACCAAATTCAATACTCACTTTCCAAAGGCCACAATCTATGGCAAAACAGACCTTAGTATGAATTAGATAGGTACAGGTAAAGTTCTGTTTGAAACCAGGTCTTTAATATGGTTATTTTAGCAAGAACCAGTAGGTACCACATCTTGTTTAGACAAAGGCTTTACCAATTTTAAAGCAAATGATAATGTATATTGATAGTTCACATTTAAATACAAGTATAGTTGAGCTTTAGAGAAGAAACAGGGGCAGAAAGAGAACTCCTGTTGCAGCAGACGGCAAGAGGGATTACCAACGAGAAAGAAACCAAGAGAAGAACTGAGGGAGGGGAAAAAGAGGAGTGTTTTCCAGCCTAAAGCCTGCCTGTTCCCAAGAGTCCACACCCTTATATGCTAGAAGCTACTTTGCATTTTGTGAGCCTCCCTCCTCAAAACTCCTCTCCTTAATACCTGGCTGAGTATTACACTAAATATCAATTATGCTGGATATCAGTGTTTTTCACATATAGACACGAAGAGGAGGAATTACAAAGGAAGAAGGAAGAGCAACAAAAAATAACGTCCTGGTTTCGGCTGGGATAGAGTTAATTTTCTTCCTAGTAGGTGGTATAGTGCTGTGTTTTGGATTTAGGATGAGAACAATGTTGGTAACACACCACGTTTTAGTTGTTGCTGAGCAGTGCTTACACTAGCCAAGGACTTTTCAGCTTCCCATGCTCTACCGACTGAGAAGGCTGGGGGTGCACAAGAAGCTGGGAGGGGGCACAGCCAGGACAGCTGACCCAAACTGGCCAAAGGGACATGCCATACCATGGGACGTCATGCTCAGTACATAAACTGGGGGAAAACTGGCCGGGGGGGGGGCCGCTGCTCAGGGACTAGCTGAGCATCAGTTGGTGGGTAGTGAGCAATTGCACTGTGCATCACTTGCTTTGTATGTTATTTTTATTATTATTAATAATTTATTTTATTTAAATTATTAAACTTTTTATCTCAACCCACAAGCTTTCTCACTTCTACTCTTCCAATTCTCTCCCCCATTCCACGAGGCGGGGACGGGGGACGACGGGGAGTGAGCGAGCGGCTGTGTGGTGCTCAGTTGCTGGCTGAGGTTAAACCACAACAAATAAGCATGTAAACAATGGGTGAGTCCAAATTCCTGATATATGTGCTGCTTATCACTTGGTAATGCAACCCTGTAACACACCAACAAGTATGTGAGGTGCCAAGCTGACTCATTTCAACACCTTGTCATTTGTCAGTAGTGAGGACTGATTTTTGTCTTCCGCTTAAAAGACAAGAAAAATATGAGGAGAAGCTATATGGGCGAGCAACATGACCCGCTTTCCACTATCTATAGATTTACAGTGCTTAGCCAAAATGACACGTTCAAATATAGACAGGAAGAGGAAAGAAAAAGGGGGGACAGTTTTTGCACAACATGGGGGCAGTTACTGCACAGAAGCAGCTAAGAATACAGCTAAGTTTGTTTTACTTCAAAAACAAAATACATTTTCTTGAAAAAACTTGTGGAAAAGATTACTGGACAGGTTGTTCACTCATAGAATATACAAGACTCTAAAAGCACTGAGAAATGCAGTGGTTGCTCTGTGAAACCATCTAAAGAGTAAAGAGTCTGTTTTCTCCCGCTGGTCAAAGACCAAATCTACAGCAAATTCTTACAAAAAGAAATTTCTCTTGTTGTGCTCTAACTCCTGATAGTTATCACCTCATAAACGCATCACTCTGGAAGAACAGGAGAGTACTATCTCTGAACACTGCCAGCCGGACTGCAGTTTTGTTTCTGGCCTCCCTTTGTTACTTAGAGTACCCTCAGCACCTCTGACTACATTCATAGTCAACATATCATTTTGCTGCTAATGCAAAACAAAAACATACTCATGAAATTGTATATCCGGAATCTCAGAAGCTCACAAGACAGCAAGAGAGACTGACAAAACCACAGAGCTACAGAAGTGGAATTTCCCAGGATTTCAAGGCCAAGTGACACAGTGTTACAGCTGTAACACTGGACGCTAATCTGGCTTCTTCATTATTTTTCTAGGAACTTTCTTCTTTTGCCATATCACAAACCATTCAGTCTTTGTCTGACAAATGCATCCTCCCCAGTATCAGAGAGAACTTTGACACATGGATGTCCTTGGCTTGAAGAAGAGTCAAACAAAGAAATCAGGAGGAAACAAAGTAATGCAACTGGAAAAAAACCTCAACAACAGAGGGAAGAAAAAAAAAAAAAAAGAAGTTTTGAGAGGAAAACTTAAAAGATGGATGCAATGTATCCCTTTTAGTGTCAACATATGCTCCTGAAAGAAGAGCAAAAGAATTCTGTCATAGTAATATCTGGCAAACTAGCAAACGTATGTCTCCATGTCCCCTCTGTGCAAAAGTGAGTGGGGAGGAATTGAGGCGTCACATTTCCCACATGTATAATCATTTTAGGGAAAAAAGCCACCTAGAAAATCAGTAACAGCAAAAAAAAAAAAGCAGCAGCTGATGGTCTGGAGCAAAAACCTCAAAACTGGCAAATGATTCTGAAATAGTCTGCTCTCGTACCTGTAGGGTCAGTTTTGCTTTTAACAAGAGTTGCCAACAAATGCTCCTTTGCATTTCAAATGTTGCTTTAGTTCAAAGCCCTCTTCAGAGGCTAAGAGTAGTATGCAACCTAACAGCTCTGTAGTTTGGCTGCCTGTGACTCCATCACACCAACATTTTGTTTGAGAGGACAAGCAGTACTTTGCAATCTGTTTTACTGTATCAATGCCTGAGCAGAAAGTCCAAATCAGAGGTTTGCAAAGCAACTGAAAAGACAAGTTAAGAGATCAAAAGATTAACATCATTTCCAAGAAGAGCAAAGCCCATGAATGCCTGAAGACAGATTCACTGTTTCTTAATCTAAGAGACTTTCCAGTATTACAAAAGATCTCAAAAACATTAAGGCAAAATGGACAAAGAGGCCATAGGCGTGGAAGGAATGAATCCCACATTCACTCACTGGCACGCATAAAGTTTGTTAGAACTAGTAAGTCTGGGAATTACTGCATAAGACAAGACAGGTCATTGCATAACAGCATGTGCCAGGAAACAGCAGGTAGGACCTCCTGGTCCAGTATAACCATCCTCTGCTGGCATCTAACCAAGGCATGAGGTTATGGTATCTGATTGCATGTGAATGTGAAACTGTCCTCAAACACAGGCCTCATTTAACCCAATAAACTCAGAGAATGCTGCTGTTAAGACTATTCACAAGGAAAAGTGCAAAGAAGGTGGTACAATCCAGCTGCAAACTGAAGCAACTCAAATACACACAGAGGCATCCTCCCTCCAGTCTCATAATGGGTTTTTAAGTGGCGATATCACACATCAATTCTTACACTTACTGCTGCATAATTTAGTCCATTTTATTTATCTTGTATCCCTTTTGTGAGCAGGTTAAAGATATTCACCGTAGCGTGGCATGGCATCTTCATGTTCTAGTACTTCACAAATCAAAAATACTATAAACGTTCAGTTAAATTCCAAATCTGGGCAGAATACACAGACTGCAATCCAGAATCTGAAAAACTGAGCTGGCAGGCTCTTTATATTATAACTGGGAAGGAAGATAATTTACTTTCCTGGTCAGGACTGTGTACTGCTTTTTCATTTAGCCTTGCACGGTCTTTATCACAAGGAGCCTTCAACCTTGTGTAGGTTTCTTACTACTACATGCATACTGTCATTATCATTTCAGGGGTGAGAAAACATGTAGGAACCATAGCCATGGACCATGAGAAATACTCTTGTGCTAAATACTAAAACAAAAAGAAAATGCAGTTCCTTCACTCGGTTCTTACTTGTAAATTCCTTTTGTCAGTTCTGCAGCCTCAACAGGAGCAAACATTGCTCTCCCTCACTCAAGTAAGTAGCAGTAACTCAAAGATATGGAATGGAGAGAAGCAGATTTTGAACTGTAAGTTCATGTACCTTCAAGCAGGCTGTTTCTTTTCTGCCTACAACTATGTTGCAAGCATGCCAAGAGTTAATTTACTAGCTCATAAACCCAGAAATCTTTCTTTAACACAAAACTGTGCTTTCTTGCTCCAGCTTCAGCCAGACTAGACAGGTCAGATGTCCCTACTGATTACACTGAACTTCACAGCTTTCCTTTACCTCCTTTTGCTTCTTTTAACAACAGCTTCTTTGCACGGTTTTCTCTAGTTTAAACTAGCTCTCACCATCTCCCCCTCCCACCTTCAGAAAACCTGAACGCCTTTCCCCTTTCACCTACTATGTTACTAGACAATTTCTGCATTCTGGTCAAGATGCAAGGAAGATGAAAAGGGAGAGTTGGCTTAAGGCAAAGTGCCACTCTGCAGCAAAGGAGAATGGGAGAATTTAAGGATGGCAAAAACTGCTGTACAATGCAGTATGTAAAAAGCTATGTAGGCAGGCATATTG
Organism: Aptenodytes forsteri; assembly: GCF_000699145.1. Lineage (NCBI taxonomy): Eukaryota > Metazoa > Chordata > Aves > Sphenisciformes > Spheniscidae > Aptenodytes > Aptenodytes forsteri. Next base: position 911,541 of record NW_008795485.1, read on the forward strand.
TACTATGCCTCATATTGTCGTGAGGACTGTCTCTTGGCCCTGTTAGTATGTTGCTCAAAAAATTGTTCATAACAAGACTTCATACTAGAGTTAGACAGTGGGATTTTCTATTATATACTTCCTAACACACAGATTTTGAACAAGTCAGAGTTATGAGCAATTTATCTTGGGGTTAGTCAAGCTTCAAGATGGTAACAAATAATGATACCTACCTTCTACCATAACTGTGTAAGAGCTAAACTTCTTACGTGTGGCAGGTCTGAATTTTCCCTTCTGCTCAAATACAAAACTGATTTCGGCAGTAGCAGGCAAGACACATGTAATATCTAAGCGTAGTATATAGACATTTCGGTGACGACTATATGTAGAGCACATTCCCTTTCCTGTAAATCAGTTTTGTAGACCTCATGTAGGATACTCATCTCCTCTCAAAGTGATTAACAACTAGGAATTCTCAGTATTACTTTTTTATCCACATAATATGATGCAAGAGCTGAAGAACTGTTTGAGATTTCAACGTGCGATGTTGAGATTTCAGTGAAGACTGGAGGGATACAATGAAGACTTGTATTCCCTATGAGGTGGAGAGTGCGTTCACTGTCATTAACTCATAGGCAGGGTCCACATTTTGAAACAAAAACTGTAGCCAAATTATACAGTGAAAATTGTTCTTATTACCTTTCCTGGTGGCACCACCTCTAGTGCAAGGAACCTCTTCAACAGAAACCATGACACTGCTGGCCCACGTGTATCTCCACTAGAAGAGGAAGGAAAACACAGAAATTAATAATCTTCTGCAAATATTTGCAGACAATTGTTGTTCTCACTACAGTGTCAACTCTTACTGAAAATAGAAATGATCACAACAATGCTAGAAAACCACACCCAACTCACAGTCCAGTTATTCTTGTAATTCAAGAGATTACTGCTGGTGCACCACCACACAAAGAACTCTGGGCTGGCTACTCATGAGGGTAACACATTCTCAAGGGCCTTACTGCAGATCTGTGATGTAGCAAAGTAAATTCACATAAACATGTATGCAAACCATAAGGAGAAAGACAACATTGCACTTACAGAGTATGATTATGGTGCCGCTCTTGGGCCTCGACATAGCCTCCGAAATTTCTTTAGCATTACACAGTCTAGGGCATCCTGATTTACAGAGACCCCAATGATTTGTTCCAGCCCTATCCTCTGACAAAAACTCTCAGACATTGTTAAGCTGGCTGCATTAATTACTTCTGATACTAGAGATTTTCACAGATGAAAAACACCTTCTCCTAAGTCATGCCTTATTACACCTGCTTTAACCAGGTCAGTTCATGAAGTTTTTCCAAAACATTATTTTGCAATGACTGAAAAACTAGTCCAGACCCACCAGTGTGAAAGACCCGCTGGGAGCAGATATTTTCTGGCAGCACTGCACACCCCATAATCACTCAATCCATCTAATTCCAGGTAACAGCACCAGAAAACACAATGTAGTTTGCATTCATAATGACACTCAATTTCTTGCTCAGACTGTAACTCAGTTTCCTTCAACTCCACGTTGTGAAGTGAAGTTTATTTTTAAGCTGAGAGTTTTAATTTGAAGGTGCAAAATTTGAGGCCATAAACGAAAACCAAATAAACACAGAAATGCCAGATGCAAAGGTATTTACCCCCAGCACTTGTCTACCTAGCAGATTCTCTGGACTAACCATAATCACCACAGCAATGTGAACTACCATTTGTTACCTGTGAGATGTTATCTTCAAAGCTCATTTGGCATCATTTAAATGGTCACATTACAAAGCATGCTATTTAGGAAACAAAGCTCAGCTGGAATCAACTTTAGCTGGTTGCTGCTAAACCCTTGTAGTGTTTTGCTAGGAATTTCAAGCAGAAAGCCCACTAGCCCAGTCAGAGCAACAGAGTATGTTGGATTTAAGGACAAACATGAATTTTCTAGCAGACCCCCTATAGCAAAGCAGCAAAACCCCCGAACAGTCTAGAACTATGTCTTTTATTTAACAACCTACTCTGAAACACCACTATGTTTTTCAACTAATGCCACTTTAACTGGAAAATGAATTGCAACAGACGATTCTTTCTGAAAAGACTAGAAGACTAATTCCTTCTGTCCTGTGTTTCATAAGAATTTCAAACAAAAATCTGAAACAAATGAGAGAAAGCATCGCTCTATTTCTTGAAAAACAGAATGATAACAAGACCTCCAAACAAGACCTCTGTGAAAGAGAGCTTGAAAGCATAACTGCTAAAGGTTTAAGAGCAGCAAGGTACCCCACCCTCCAGGAGCTGAGCCTTAGGCTACCCGTGCCTCAGGGCACCACCGGGGACCCTGGCAAAGCCACAGCTCTTCCAAGGAAAATGTCCCGACCCCAGGATCACCACGGGTACAACTGGCTAGTGGCTGCCCGTGGCTGGTGTTAGTCATGGGTAAAGACAACTTGTGCTCCATTTTTCTCTACATTCACGGGTAGGCAGCGAAACAAGGGCTCCAAGCTCACAGGAACCACAAACACAGCAGGTCTCTCACCAAGCCCTCCCTGAGGTGAAGTGCAGCCTCAGCTCACGACAGGAGGCTCTGCCACCAGTGTCCCCCCCAAGCCCCCCAAATGCTGCCTGAGGACTTACCGCAACCACAGCCCAAAAAGCACAACTTCAGCAGCACAGCCAGATATTCCTTGCCTACTCAGACAAACAGCACAAGCAAGTCCATCCAGGGGCACTGCACGTGCCTGGACAATAGCCCCACACAGCTGTGCCCAATGCCTACCAACAAGAGGGAGCACAGCTGCTCGGTGGGGTGGGCTGCCCTGCCCACCCAGGGCCACCCCAGCTGGGGAGGCACCTGCACATACCACCTGTGCACTCCCGCACAGCCCCCCCACCGGCACGTTTCTCAGTGACGTGTTTTGCTAAATAAATACACTTTGGAACAGATACATTTCAGTATTTATACTCCTGAAATTCCCAGGTTATTAACTGAAGGAAGATAGGCTTTTATATCCAGTATGAACAAAGAACTTCCTAGAAGGAGGGAGTAGTACACTGAAGCCCATTCCCAATCAGCAGTAAGAAGGCAGCAAGATGTGCAAATGCCACAGAGATAGGCAATAAGCAAACGCAGCCTCCAGTTCTGTGGGGGATGTGTTTAACTCCCTGCAGGCAGACAGCCCTGCTGAAGCTGTCTGCAAGCACAAAACCAGAGTACATCCACCAGCAAGACTTACAGACATAAAGTAAAAGTTTTTCTCCGTTCCCAAGAGCCTCTAAGGGGAACGTAATAAATATTCTTCAGGACAAAAAACATGTAGTTAGGTGTAAAATAGGAAGAAAAGATAAAAGCAAGTGAAAATGGTAACAGATTTCTCTGCCGAATGAAGTGGGTTTGACAACTTTGAAATCTCTCCCCTGCAAGTCGACAAACCCATGTGCTGTCATGGTACCGGAGGTCTGTTCAACTTAACCGATCCTTTTTTAAACACCAAGAAAAAGTGATTTTATAACAACTATGATACAAATAGCATGGCCTTGAAGCTTCACAGACAACTCAACTATTACCAAGCCTCTGTTCCTCCAAATTTCAGCCCAATAGTCTGTAACTGGCCCTTTTGTACATTGTAGTGGAACCTCACTGTTAGATTAATAACCATTTGGCCCAACCTCATTCCAATCTCAATGGGAAAAGCAAAAGGTACTTTATCGGTCACCTACTGTCAGCAGGCAAGAAAAGTCCTAACCTGAAACTATCTTGTCAATAAAAATATTGGAAGTGATTGCATTATTTATTTTTCCAACCTATGAATTCTTCAGCCATTCAGCACTTCGGTTCTGTCCCACTGTTCCAGCCCTACATAGTCTCCATACTTCTCCAGCCACCACTCTCGTAAAACTGGAAAACAGAAAACTTTTTGGGCTATGCAACTGAGAAACTACAGGAAAAACCACATTGTTCTGTACAAGCCTGGCATCTTCAGCAGAAATTCCTATGCTGTCAGTTTGCCAGGTCTGAAGCCCTGTAAGGCTGCTTCACCATCCTAAGACCAGGCTTTCCAATGGAGCAGCTGATACCTACACACATTGCTTCCTCCACTGCTGCAATAATCTCGGCGGCTGGCCTTATTTAGACCAGTACATCAGTTTGCTTTACATACTCAGAAACTATTCCAATTTTCTTTCATAGGTAGCACTAATGCTTCCAGGGCCACATGCTTCTGGAATCTCTGCTTGGCCTCGCATGAAGCATCACTGTATGCTATTTTGTGAATTCAAGAAGACACCTGAAAACTGTCAACATCTGCCACAGATCTGCAGTTTGGTGGCAAAAAAATTGCACAGCAGAGTTTTGAAAATCTTGCATGAGTACAATACTTACTTGTCTGCCTTGAACAAAGGGTTTCCAGGATCAGATGCTACACAAGTGATTGAATAGGAAGAAAATACATCATATGTATTTTTGTGAAAAGATCTGAACACCTAGAATAGTCCCTGGCTGAAAGGAAAATACACTTCCAGACAAGAATTAATTTTCTAGATAAGAAACTTCTCTCTTTTCCTCAAGAATCTCTCACTTAGCTCCTCTTTTCCCTAGATACATTTGCCTTCCATTAAGTCTGCATTATGTGAGGCAGGCTGATCTCAATAACATACTGGTCAACAGCATACTGAAAGACTCCCCTGTAACTGTCCCTTTCAGGCCTTTCTGTGACAGGGACAGAACGGGGACACAGCTCAAAGCCATGCCTTTGAAAAGGCTCCCACTAACAGGTGGTCCCTCAGCTGTAAGAGCTAGTGTGACCTTTGTTTTAACTATGTAGAAAACCAAATTATTTTGTGTGAAACAAAAACAAAAAAGAAGGAATGCTGGCACCAGCCTGAACCTGAGTAAGGAGAATGTGCTGGTACCAGCAGGGAAGGAGGAGACTGCATGCACAGATAGATTGTGCTCTCTCTTCTCTTCTGGTACCAGCAGATCCTCTCACCTCCATGTACCACTGCTACCCCAGGCTCTGACATCTCTCTGGTCCCTCCCTGTCATGCAGGCTGAGTCAGCAGAGGTGAAGTTCCAGCAGCATAGAAGAATCCTTCACAGCTACAGCTGGCAGACATGAAGACTCTGTGCACTAAGCGGGGAAGTAAACGAAGCAAAATGGCTCTGCTAAGTCTGTGACGCTTCTATCTGCCTCCTGTATTACAATCAGAGGCTTAGGGAGACAATATGAAACATGAGTTTTATCACACCAAACTGATGCTAATGATTCACAGATTTTAAATGCCGGAAAGGATCACTCAGAAACTAAGATAACTACAATAAGAAGCTGAAAAACAGAACTGAATTAGGAAAATACAGAACAAAGGAAGGAGACATGAACACATGGCAAGTGACACGAACTGCAGGGAGATGGAAGAAAACGAAAGAAAGTATGGAGACAATCGAGTTATCCTGCTGTAGCTTCTCTGAAGGGTTCACTGCTGATGAAAATCCCATGAACAGTATCATTTATCACGTGAGTAAACTTACTTCTGGTAGACTTCCTGGCATATCTCACCTGGTCTGTAGGCCTGTTTTCCAGGCATTAAGTCAAAATCTGAATGAATTCCCTGGTAATCTGAGTGGTCTGCAAATCAAAGAGTGCGCACTTAAACAGGAACAGTCCTGATCTGTGAATCCTAAACAGAGTGTAGAAATGCACTTAGCAGAGTCATGGTAGCAATAAGGACAGGGAGAAAGATGGACAGAGGGAGGAATGCAAAGGTGTACTGAACGGATGGGCTATGTGAAACAGAATATGTTGAGTAACAGAGTAGATAAGATCCACAAGACAAAGCGTAGGGAATTCCCCCAAAGCAGAAAGCCCAATAGCCTGAAGAAGCTACCTTTACTTCTTTCCTGGGGGCAAAAGTGGTGCCAGAGTGTCGGGGAAGGGGCAGAGTTAAAGTTCAGAGACCACTCACAGCAGTGCTTTGCATCTGTTTAATTTTTGAGCTTGGTTCTGTGACCTGCCTGCAGGGAGGGCTGGGAGGAGGAAGCAACCATGCAGAAGCACTACAGTTATGTGACAGAAAGAGGAAGAAAAATACACATACAGCTATTTTTAATTTTAAAGATGCCTACAGCGCTAGTTCCCTGTAGCCTTCTCCTTTCTTAAAGAAAAAAGAAAAGGCTGGTTTATGAGAGGAGAATTTCAGTTTGTAAATACTGCCTTATCAAGGCCAGAAATGTAAGGACAAGACTATGCAGACCCGAACAGGGCAAGAGCCAAAGCAATGGCAAACTAGGCCAAGAGGCACACAGCAACAGATCACAAAGATCACAATAAGACCTTGCAGAAAACAACCTGGAGACAGCAAAAGCTTTTGCAAACTCCCTTGGTCACAAAGAGTGCTAGTAGGAGAGTCAGGTTATTACTTTTACTGCAACAGAATACTGAGACAGCCCAAAAAAGACAGTGCAGGGACATTCTCTCAGATCATTCCAGTCTCAAGGTGTCAGTTCCTAAATTGCAGCAATTTAGTAACTTTCCTTGGATCTAATTTGATGACTTTCTTTGACCATCTTCACTGTCCTGAGTAAACCAAACCTCTTATCCATGAAGACCTCCTTTTTCCCCTTGCAGGGTTTTGTTTTGGTGGGGTTTTTTTCACCCAAAAAATAAAAGTCACCCCAAAAGAGTGACTTAAGGGCAACGTACATTTCACATGTAATTTCCTATAGGATTGTAACAGACAGTAACTGAAGTCCAGACAGGGATTTTATCCCAGGAAAATTGATCCATTTCTTCTTGGTACATAAATACATAAATAAGGTGCCTGTGATCTGAAAGGGCTCAAAACCAGCCTTTTTATCAGTTCTGAAAGTTAATATGCTGTCACACAAAGAAATATTCATTGGATGTGCTGATGGGGAGACTGCTAACTTACAGTACTACTCTGCACTAGGTCTTTCATCTAAGGAGGTCCATGTGCTTTCTAGAATTGGAGGCCTGAATTCCTCCAAGATTTGGAGAAGCAACCTGATGTAATGCTGTCAGCTGGCTCCATTTACCTAAAAAATAGTTGTGGAGAAAGGAGAGCATAAACGTATGCTAATAGTCCAAACAACCTCAGCTCCAATTTTCCACCAAGACTGAAAAGACTCCCAAAGCACAAACATTAACAGATTTACCCCAAATCATTTACCAGCAGAACCGGAGAAAGCAGCTACTTGTAGCAACTTCCCTATTTACATATGCAAGTCCTCATGTGAGGTCAGAAGCACAATGCTGTTATATTGTTATTTCATTTCAGGCACCCAGGTCAGTCATTCTGGGGAACATGTAGGGCTTTCTCTGTCTTAACTCTCTCCACTCCTTTGCCGTGCTGGGAGCAGCACAGCCCTGGCTAGAACCAGTCTCTTCTCTTCATTGTGGCTGAAATGAATTTTACTTTAAATTCCCAGGGGGGGCTCAAGTCAGCTCTGCTAGATTTAATTATTCTACATGTCTGTCTGGAATAGCCAGGTATGAGCTACTTTAGAGGAAAGTTCATTACATCCTGAACAGACAGAATGTTCCCAAGACAAATCTCCTCCCAGTTCCCAGCTGGCCAGCTGTTACTGAGCTTTCTTTACAGGGGTACACACCAGGGCAGGTCAACCGGGGAGCAGGAGAACTGCCCCCCGCTACCCCTCAGCACCACCCAATGAAGTATGAATAGTAACTCGAAGGGGAAGGAGCCGCTTGGCTGCACAGCCTCCTGTTTGGATCGCAGCTGGATCCAGCTTGCTTGTTGCTGAGATTAAACTCTTCCCACAAGGTGAGTTTCTCCTTGAGTCCAGGATCCACACAACCCAGTCTCAAATTTCCTCCCAGTCCAGAAGGTGAATGTGGTAGGAAGAGAAAAACCCACAAAAGAATAAAACCCAAGGGGAGTAATTCTGCTGCACAAATACTTCCTTTCTAAGCTTAGCTGAGAGTTTTGGAACTGCAGTTTGCTAGGAGAGAGTAGAGAAGCCAAGGTAAGCAAAGGATTTATAACACTACAAAGTCTTCCTCGTTCTTAGTTACTGCTGACCTACAAAGCACAGGTAAGTACACTGCAGGAAAACTCCTTAGGGTGGTAAATCATTGATGGGGACATTTGCCGATAGATTAAATAATATTTACATCTTAAATTTAAAATTATTTCTCCAGGAGAGAGTTCAAGGACTGCTTACCTAGTGTACAATGCTTCTTTTGCTAGAAGATGAAAAAGAATTAACTCTGGCTTCTCTGACAAGACCAAAAAAACCCCACAGGTCCTGACTTCATCTATAGCAAAATATATCAAAACTTCATGTAAGTGGAGTAAATCCAACTTCACAGCAGCACGTAGTAAGAGAGGACCATGTCTTTTTATAGTTCTGATTTCTAACTTCTGCAGCAGTGCTGTAATATAAATCCAGACCATGAATATCCACTTCTTGCTCTGATCTCTCCCCGGTATCATTTGTGAGCATATTCACTATCTGGCCCCTTTCCAAAAAGCTGTCAGCCCAGGATCTACACGTAGGACTGTGGTAATTCACCCTTCCTGCCTTCTAACATTGCAGTATGGCTCAGTCTGTGGATCCTAAAGAGCTTGGTGCTTCAGGCAAGCTGCTTTTGAAAACACTGTTTCTTAATGCCTGCCAAAAAGCGACTGGCCTCAACATCCAGCATTACAAGAGGCCTTCGACATATACAGCATGTTGACCTCCTTGTTGACCACAACCCAGTTATCAGCTAGTACCTCCCCTAGCACCATTTACAAAAGCCAACCTGTCAGACCTTATGCACAACGGCTCTCCGGTAGAATTTAGTAACAGCTGGGCACCTAGAAACCACCAGATTTTTTAATGCCACATTCGTCACTTTATCTATGTTTGGCTTGGAAAATTTGCTCCAAAAAATAGGCTTATTAGCAGCTTTTCTCCCAATAAGAATACCACAGGTGTACACTTCGTATGGTTTTTGGATCTACAAAATACAGAGTTGTTTGCTTTGTTGCGCAAGGGTGTATGAGTGATGGGCTGCAGCAGATTTCTCACAGAGAAGAGTGCATATTTTCTGCTATTTTAGGCTTTGATTTGTCAGAACTTACACTGGTTGACAGATGGGCAAGGGGGTCTCTCTCTTTCAGGGGGTAATACTGCCAGTCAGTAAAAGGTAACAAAGAAAACCAAGTTTCCTCTTCCTCAGTTCAAGTTTCTTGCAGTTCTTCTAATGGCTGGACTAGCTACCTGACTTACTTTAAGACAAGATTTTGTCCTGCTTAATTTATGAAGTCATCTTGTCTATCTGCTACTCTTTCAGGGTTATCGTTTTCTCTCCTAGGAAAAGCTAGCAGGGGTAACTATTCCCTTCATCCAATTTTCATTTTCTCAGATTTCTTGCAAGACTGAATTCTGTAAGTTCAAGAGAAAACAGAGATTTCCCACTGAAGTAACTGTTATTTCTGATGCTACCTTACAAAAATACTGTGTCCCAACAAATTTTAGATCTCCACAAATCCAAAGCAGACACTGCTTTTGCACTTCCCTAGTATCAGCACAATCTCCTATTTTGCAGCCCCATTGCTTCATGCCTTTTGCAACTGCAATCAACAAGGCAGCGAGTCAGTAACATGAGCTATGCTGACCGTTCCTGTATCATCAAAGTATTACATGTCTTAGTACTACTGCAAATCTCACAGAAAAGAGATGCTACCTGCTGGATTCCAAGTATGCATTAAAATATGTCAGAACAAATGACACACATAGAACAGGTGTTATACCAAATGGATTTGAAGCAGAGGAACATGGTGTCTCCATAACCACAGGTTTCCTCCTTGAATTTAACAGAAATTAGTTGCTGCTTTTACTTCCAAAGCCAGGAGTAGGAATTTGAATTGCTGGGTGACTGAGATCTTCCCCTGAGCATCGGTTCCTTGTAGAAAATACGGATAGTACTTTCCCATGACATGAACCGCTAAATACATCCAAGATTGTCATATAGTTCTCACACAGACAGACACAGGTGAATTTCACTGTATGATCACCAGCATGTAGGGAATCTTACTGGAGAGTCCCAAGAGCCCTTTTCTTATTTGGGGGCCACTGTTACAAAATACATTTTGGAGATCTTTTTGTTTAATTCGAAATATTTTCAGCAACAAAAGAGTTGCATAAAAGCAAGTGTTGCAACTTTAAAATTGTTTGTGAATTTATCCGAGATCAATGTACCACTGGCTGTTGTATAGATGAAAGTCATGTTCTCACTGATTAGGTTTTACAGCCTTTTTTTTTTTTTTAAGAGGAACCTTGAAGAAGGTTCATCTATAACTTTTGCAAGATTATCTAAATTTTTATAGGCACTTTTAATATGTTTCTCATTGTGCTGCACATATACGAGTACTTAGCACAGCAGATCAGCAGGACTGTTGATTCAACAGGTATGTGAAAGATGGAACAAGGTCCATCCCATGGAGATATGACCCACCTGAGGAGTTATAAAGTTATTTATAGAAGCTGGTCAGATAAAAGTTGAGATAAAAGTACTAAGGACTTGTTAATTGAATGCTTAAACAATTCCAGAAATAAAACTAGAGTTAAAGATGAACAAACCTGGGGCTGCAGCTTGTCCTTCTGCCAATTTCTGTGATTCATCATACAAGCCCAGTGTCTGTAAGGATCAAGGCTTCATTTGGCAAAGTTATTAAGCATGTACCTGCCTTCAAACTGATTCACTGATGAACTAGCTCAGTGAGACTATTCTTTTCTCATAGAAACGAGGCATTTACTATTTCAGGCTTCTGGAAACACCCCAAGAAATTAAGTGTTTCATCAAGGAATAAACCAACAAGCATAAAGATGGTCTCCAAAACTCAGTACCAAGCAACTCCTTCGATTTGCCATTCTTAGAGTTTCCCAGCTTCTTTGGAAGGGGAAGCCACAGTTTTATTCTTGTTGCCCTATGGTGAATGACTCCTTTTACCTGCGGTAGAAACACAATATACTCATGGGTAAATGCTGGGGACCCAGAGAAAGTGTATTAATTTCATTCAGGTCAGGGGCTCACCTTCTGTGGATGGAACTTCCAAAAGCAAGACGGATGGTTTGCCGTATTTTTGATTTCACTCTGGTAGGTGACACTTTCGAATCTTCCCACTTCCCACTTCCCCAGTTTAGCTGCAGAGAGAAGAGAAAAAGTAGCTGATAAGAGAAGATCAAATGTAGTTCTTGTACTTCCGTGGTACACACCACGTCATCTATGACACCAGTACTTCACACACAACAGGAAGATATCAACAAGCATTTTCTTCTTCAGTTAGTTTTAGTTTTTTAGTGCTGGAAATAAAGATTTCCCATTTTGACTATAAATTAAAAACCTCCTTCTTTACTTCAGGCTTTTATTCCTTCCCTAGGAGCACAACTAATATGATATTCTCTCCCCTTGTGTTTGAGAACAAGATTATAGAAACACCTACTTCAGGCTACCTACCCAGGAACTTTGGACTGACAATGCTGTGATCTTTCAGCAGTGGTGTAAAAACAGCTTCTTGGGAACCTTCATGTCCTGTGAGGGATAAAAGAACGGTATTAAAACCGTGCTCTTTCGAAAGAACATTTCCTGGAGGTAGAACTGGGACTATCAGGAGGAAATCTCTGTCCTACGTGGAGGCAATCCTGACTGCCACTAGACCATTTTCAAAGGCAGCCTTAATTTCAGTGTCCAATTTCTGGTATCTTAGCTCTGTCTTCAGTAAGTGTTCAACACCATTAGGTCCTATTGTCTCTGAGTGGAGCTAGGGATGCTCAGAGTCTCAGGCTGGGAATCCAAAACAAAAATCCTCTTTAAGTTTCAACCTTCACCTGTGTGTGAGTATTTCTTTAGCTACAAAGGAAAATAAAAGCATCTCCAATATAGAGATTTGCAAATTTATGTACGTGTGACTTTGAGTAGTATACAAAACTCACTCTCGCTCAGGAGCTGCCGTGCATAGTGGTCCTGGTTCTGGAGCAAGTTCTTCACCTGGCCATTCTCATCTGCCAATTCAATTTCATCTGCAACACACAGAAGTCTAGGTCAGGGTTCAAGGGCAGGAAGCTACTAAGAGCTATGGCAATTAAACTCAAGACGTTTCTCAGCTATGCAAAAGTAATCCACAACTGAAAAACAGCCCAAAGTCTGGGTGCATTTTAGTTGAGTACTATGATTCAGGACCATCTCAGAATAATTATCTGCCTCTGATCCTAGTGGTCAGTCAGCCAAGTTACATCGATGCGCATGTAAGTTTAGTCAAGGCAAAAAACTAGGTCATACAACTTGGTGCAAACCTCTTTTGCTGTGGGATAAGCTGGCTTGTAATACACTGCACTTGCTATGGTCTAGGAGAATTCAATGGACAGCCATTATGGTTATGTTCATCGGTGGCAACTTGATAGCCTTAATTAACATGACTGTATTCAAGGACTGAGTGTGAAAATCTGCAAAGAATCTGCCAGTAGGTCTGAATTGTTAGTACTATGGCAACACAATGAAATGTGCTGAAATCCTCATTGGACATTTTCTTCAGATGGACATTTTCATTATACATTTTCATTGGACCTTTTCTTCTAACAGCATTTAAAAGCACTGTATCTAGCTGTGTATGTATAAGAGGCAAGGATTAACCAGATAATGAACACAGCTAAGGGCAACCTCAGTGACTGCAACAAACATAGTCAGGAACATTATCTGGCTTTGTTAACACGCTGGGAGGCTTGACGACAGTTTCACGCTGGAAGACAGAACCAGCAGAAACCACCCAGCTCATTTCAGAACCCAGAGCCACACACAGACATAAACCAAGGAGGTTCCTTTTCAGGGAGCTGAACCATACCTTCCTTCTCACAGCCACAGCAGCGTTTGATGCTCTCCAAGAGAAGCTGAACTTTACACTGAATGTTGAAAAGGGCCTTTTCGGTTAAGAGAGGCATAAGTCAAAGCAACCGAAGAAAAAAAACAACAGCCCTGTGACCCTTCTCCAAATTCCAAATTAAGTGACCCTGCACTCGCTCACTCTTATCAGCGGTCTCAGGGAAATGGCACCCTTCCGAATGTGAGGGGACTTCACAGCTACTCAAGACAGCACTGGACTTCCGTAAGATTACACAGACCACTAGAAAAAAAGCTATCAACAGTAAATACTTCAGAAGTAGAACAAAAACAATGGTTGCACCACTCCTCTTTATTTGTTCTTTCCTTTCCAAGGAGCTATTAACAGAGCATGAAAAGAAACGCTGTGTGAAACTCCGGTCTTTTCATTGATATTCTTTGGTTTTGTGGGAAAAAAAGACCCAAAACATTTTGAAACTCAGAAATGTTTACTTATAACTGAAGTGTACTTGTTAAGAAAACCACAGTGGGGAAAAAAGAAAACTTCTAGCAGAATTCCATAAGCATATCTCTGTTTTGATCTAAAACAAAAAATTGTTTTCATTGGAAAACTGTTATGATGAAAAAATTTGACAAATTTTATTTACTACTGCCTTCCACCTTGCCTTTTACAAATATAACCTCAATCCACAAGTCACAGAGATAACTTTATCACCTGTCTGGGTACCATGTTTCCCTGTGGATACTAGAGACAGCAATCACTGAAGACGCTTACCTCCATGTAGTACTGTTATAAACGTATCTGCTGATAACCTAAAAAAGAAAGCATTGAGGAGAGCAGTAACAGTTTTTTCACTCCTATATTCTAGAACAGGCAATCACAAAGAGTGACCCACAGCTGTTTTGTAGTGTTTGCCTGTAGGTATGTTTTGCTTCCTAAAATCCTCCCATTTTCTGAAAGCCCCTTCAAAGTGCCACTAAGTACCTAAAATTCTCCCAAGGTGAAGTTGCAAAGGAACCAAACCAAACCTTTTGGTTTTGGGAGCAAGCTCAGAAAACATGGAACCACCAAAATGAGTAGATGGGGGCAAAAGACCTTGCAGTTCCTCTGGATCCACCAGAGACACCAGTTAGCGGAAGCAAAACTGAAAGCTTCTGTCTTGGCTCCTGGGCACTGAAGTCTCACCCTCTTAATACCCACTACAGTAATGCAAAGGCAGAAGGAGTAAACACAGATTTGTGTCTAGGAACCAGGAAACAGTGGGTTCACAAATCTCTTCACACATAAGCAATTCAGTAAACCCTGCAACGAAGAGAGCAGGCTTTGCTGTTGGAAGCAGTTGGCTGAAGCCTACCTGTGGGGGTTGCCAAGGTACTGTGCTGGCTCACAAGTCAAGAAATTTTACGTTGCTGTACTTTACCTGGAGCTAAGGAAGAGACGGAGCAGGTGTTCTGATTCTGTTTCTGTTCCACAGAAGCAAAGCCCAATTCACAGCCAGGCTCTCTTGGCATCATAAAGACAGGCCAGAAGAATAAGAATAGTGGGAAGGATATTTCCAGTTTAAAGATCAGGCTCCCAGAGCACTGGACACCAGCAGCTACAGTGATCCCTGCAGTTACCACTACAAGCAATAGTTTAAGTGTACTCTTTACTCAAAAATCACATCTCTAGAGACCTTCAAGGTCTCTGCCAGCAGACCTTACTGAGATCAACACGCGTATATTGAAAACATGGACAGGCAATGTAGAGATGCTGGGCAAGGCTTAGAAGTATGGCTCTAAACTAGAAAACCCCACACAAATATCATTCATATCAGAGATCATAAAGGCTATACAGAATGCATTGATAAGTAGGGGCTTTTACGCCACCCATGGCCTCACATGTTTTCTGCTTTACTGGCTTAACAATGAAAACTATAAAATTAGTAAACAATGTCAAGAACCTCAGCTTCTTTCTCAAGCCTGCAAATTATTGATAATCCAAGGCAAATGTGAAAGTATTTAAACCAGGTTAAGCAAACGGAATATGGATTATTCAGTACATATTTGACCAAGTACATCTCTAAATACATATCTATTCTGATACTTCAGGTACTGCAGCTCTGTCCGCAGACACACACGCTCTCCCATGATCCACCTTTAGCCATTGCCAGCGATAAGCCAGGTTCCTCAGGGAAATGAGCTGGTGGCTATTTTACTTTGCAAAAGATGAAATAGTTCTGTTTCTTCAATCCTCTGAGCAATGCAGCTCCTCTTGATTTCCAGCAGCAGAGCTTCATCCCTCTTTGTGGCCCAGCAGCTCAGAATAGGGCTGAGCTCCCCACGCTTGTTTCATGTTTGCTGTCTGTTACAGAAATTCAAAACAAGCAGTGTGCAAATTCAGTGGACAGCATCAAGGGACTGCTATACCACCACTAAGGCAGCCTAGTCCAATGGGCAAAAAACCAGGACAGGATCTACTGCCAGCACTATACACTGATTTAGTGACTCTAGAGTATGTGGCAAGCTGCATAGTGCACACTGATAGCATATTCAGGCCTTTGCAAAGCTCGCTGTGTCTGAATTTCAAAATAATGCAAATGATCCACCCCTAATTACACCAAAAACACACTATTAATTATTTCAAACTCCAAGCATTACAGTCTAAAAATTCAGCAACAACTTAAGGAAAACATTCCGTTCAGAAGACATCCTGCTTATTTTAACTCTTTGTTTATTTACTGCTATAAACTAGTATGCATGAAGAGAACCAGCCGCCTTATTTCTCTTCCTGGTAAATTGCTCCCAAGATCACAGATCTTGGCAGTATTATATTTTCCCCAGAAACCTTTTGTGATGAAAAGAAAAGCTCTAACAAAATAATTCATAGGAAACAAAAATCCTCTGTTTGTCTAAGTACCTGCTGAGAGAGAGAAGGAAACAAGTCTACACATGTGAATTAGTCAAGCACTTTGGTCTGCTTATTGACCTTCCGGTGACTTCTTTTTAATAACCTGCAGCTCAACAGCAGACATTTGTGTGTGCGTTTTACTAAGGCACCAAGGATGAGAGACAACTTTTCTCCCCCCGTTTTGTCATCTTATAATCTTACCCACCATAGGAAAACAGGAACTGCAATACAGACTAAGATTTATTACCTGGATTAACAAGGCCTGAAGGTTGCTGCAGATTCACCAAAGCTTGCTTGATCTCACACAGAGTCTTGGCAAGGGGGGAAGCTGCTATCAGGCCCCCCACCTCCAACTCAGTCAGATAAGCCAACTGGAGATCTAAACCTGAAGAAAACAAGGGGGCACTTTCAAGCCTAAAGGAAGAAGAGGCTCTTTGTGGCTGAATGACTGCAACTTATGTGCTGCCACAAGGAAATACTGTATTGAGCAGAGAGAATACCTACCCAGAAGCTATGAGGATCACAGAACTGATGGTATAGAATTTTCCTGACCTCCCCATATTAGCATTTAGTTAGTATAATGACACCCAATCTCTTGTGGAGCTTAATATATAGGTATAAAGGGTCTGTGGGGACGAAAGTTCCTTGACTTCCATCTTATAGAGGCAGAAGTGGCTTTCCTGAACTGGAGAAAGTTCAGTTGTCCACCTCAGCAAAAAAAATTATGTGAAGGTAAGAAATAGCATAAATGGGAAAAAATAATTTTACATTTGCTCTGTTAGCAAACATACGTACCCTCTCTTAACCTAGACTTCACTGAATCAGCCTTCTACTGTGATCTCTGAAAAGTACCCATGGCACCCACAACTAAGTCACTGCCCTTACCATGTTCATGTCCAGGGAAGCTGAGAAAAGCATCTTTCCTACTGAAGAGCTCACATTGCTGAGGCAGCTGATGATCCTGTGGGATAAAAAGGGCCCAAGAGTTAAAGAAATGGGCAAGTAGAAAAACTAGCAGAAAGGTGAGAGATGGCCCAACAACAGGCACCTGCAACTCACCTGCCCTTCCACTACTTCTGATTCACTTTCACTGGCCAGGCTGTCCAGTGAGGGTACAGCTGCCACCACATCCTGTCCTTGGACCTTCTGCTCCATCTCTTGTTTCACAGCTACGTTCTTGTACAGAGCGTTCCCAAGCAGCATTTGCAGAGCTTTCATTAACTCTGTTGCCTCTTGCCACAGAGCACCTAATGAACCCGACAAGCAATTTAAATGGACTTCTATAGAACCGCATGAAGAACTGTAATTATCTCCAGAGCAAAACCAAGAGCAGGAACCTTTCTTTGGAAATTCCACAAGATGGCTCCAAGATGCCTCATGCTGTAATATTTCCAAGTAACTCTGTGCTTACCCGTTCCTAAGCTGACAGACCTGTCTTCTCATTGAACTCACATGAAGACAGGCTGTCAGCTCTTACAGAACTACAACAACACTGGAGACATGATCTTGTGGGATCCCTTCTCAGGTGTATGAGCCATGCCTTTTTTTAACCGGTCCACTGATGCTACCCTTACACTCCGCTTCTCCCTTGCTCTGCACTCTGGTTCTCTCACCTGCTTGGAAGTTGTTGCTACAGTGTTCATCGCGTTGTTCGACACCCACTGCTGCCCAGGTGCTGTCTGCAGGTTTATGCCCACAAATCCTTTGCCTGGCAAAGGTTTTCAGGCCTTCAGAGTCCAGTGCTTGCACCATGTCCTGTTTACAGAAAGCAGCAGCATTATACTCTGCAAGCCTCACAATCCACCCATTCCACATTCTGCCTCTCATATCAAAACAGAGATTAGCATAACTATTTTATGCCAAAATAAGGTACCGAAAGGAGTAAGATCCACCCCTCCGTAAACTGCCACTTCAGGGGAACCATTTGTCTTACAAATTCCATGGTTCCAAGACTCCCTTCCCTCAATTCTTTTTTCACACTGACCATGAGACTTTGAATCCGCTGGCTGATTCCATTGTAAAACACCAACACATCCATCCTGTGCTTCGCCAGCTGAGATGCCAGGTGCAAATTCTGATCTTCCAGCTTGTCGTACAGGGTGCGAACACTGAAATCCTCCAGAACCCTCAGTGCAAAACGGTCTTCTGAAACACAAGGTAAGTCTCACACTTAATCACTGGCCACAAGTCTATTCTAATTTATTTCCCAGAAGGGGCACTGCCTGTCCATAGGAGGCAACCGCATTTTGTGTATTGTGAAGAAGGAAAATGGATGAGACAAGAGATGTAAGAGAAGGTCTCGTTCCTTAGTGAGGAGGAGGATGACAGAGCGTTACTATCAACTCCTAACTTATCCGATAAACTGTCAGGGTGCTACTTCTCTGTAAGCTGTTCTCAGCATCACTAGATGGTGCCATCTGCTGGGCTCTGTATCCTGTGAACATCCTGAAATTCCCAAGATGAGGTCATCCCCAGAAGGCAAACAAGGCCCATGAGTCATGTGCCTTCAGAGAATAGAATGACCAACAGGAGAACCCAAGGAAATATTTTTAAAGATCTTTATTTTCTTCACTAGTCATTTGAACCCGCTGTTGTTTTAAAGGAATTTTCAGGGCTGGCCACTTACCCTCCTAACTCCTAAGGAAGAAAACACTAACCCATTCCAATCACCCCAGCTGAAGAGATCAAACGAACTTAGAATGGAAGTGTGTGTGGTGTGCGTGTAAATGTGCGCAAACACGCGAGTGCATAGCAGCCAAAGTGCCAGTGTGACCTCATGTGTGTGCACCGATTTCTGGGTGAGTAGGTATCAAAATATCATACTAGAGAGTTAACAGAAGACAACAGAATGGGGAGTAAGTGGGAAGAAGCCAATGTAAGAACACCTGGGGTTGGCACAGCACTCACCTGCATTATGTGCAGCTCCTTTCTCTCCAAAGCCAGCATCTTCTCCAGAACCATGAGGATCAACCGTCTGATAGAACTGAAGGCTAGAGGGAATGACAGAAGAGAGTAAAGAGAATCTCATTCTTCTCAGTAAAATCAGATACTGCAGTATCATCAGCAGTTCAAGTTCAAGCAGAAGGATAGGTTTCTTGTCTAGATTTTGAAGTCAAAACATGCAGGGGAAGCCTAGGCCAGGTAATTCAGGCAATAATGCTCTGTACAGAAGACGCAATAGAGCTGTTATACACTACACTGAAAAAGAGCTGGAATACTGCTGGGGAACTCCCAGGTACTACCAAGAAACGCCCTGTGCAGCTAGAAACTCAGCGTACTGTAAAGCTGGTAAGAAATCCAGCATCAGGGACTGAGAGAGTCAGTAATTGCAATAGGACATGCTTTTGTACTATCAAGCTCTGAGCTCCTGATACCTACCATACAAAGGCGGTTTACCTGTCTTTAAGGAGGATGTACTCTGGTGGGACGTGTGGCTCGCCCAGGCTCCTCCATCGTGGCTTCCAGCTCTTCAGAGGGCTAACTATGGGGACAGCAGGCTGGAGCACTATAGCCAGGGTTGTCAGCACCACAATTAGGAAGCCCAGAACAAAGAGGACTGCTAGGGAAGCCAAGAGGGATGGCAAGAAGTGAGAAACACAGGAAGCAGTGTGTATCAATAGCACAGTCTCCCTTTTACACTTCACTAAACACTCTCCCCTCCCACACAAAACCAACATTTAGCAACTTTCATATTCAATTACATGGGCTTCTGCTTCTCCCCTTGCTGCTCTGGTGCATGCAGGCAAGGAGGCAAAATGTTTTCAGCACTGGTAGCTGAAGGTGACAGAACCAAGGATCACACTTGCAAGCCACACACTTTCATTTCTATTGCTTTAACTGTCCTCTCACTGATGGACAAGGGACTGGTATGCACACAGCACTTTACACAGAGGTATGGCTTTGAGGAAAGACCTTAACCGCCCTTCTGTTTAGCCTTTAGTGAGCTTTTAAATGATGCATTTAGTTTCAGTTTAGTTTATCAGAGAAACACACTGGCACTTTCTGCTTTCAAGCCAAGGAAAACAAAGCCCTCAATTACTTGAATTCTTCAAGCAGAATGTGGTTAGAAACACAATTGCTCCTTCCCTCTCTCCCCCCTTCAGCTCCTACACAGGCAGGTTCTTGGCTAGAGAGCAGTGAACTTTGGGAAGGGAAGCTCCACAGGACAAAGGGATTAAAGCTGATAAAGTCAGTGGTTTGATGGTATTTCCAAAAAAATGCTTGTTTAAACACACCTGAAGAGGTACAAGAAAGGTCATGGCTAAGCATCAAGGTTCAAGGTGGGTATCACAGTGTTTTGGCCGTACCTGTGATAGCAGCCCAGTTAGGAGCTAAGTTCAGATGCTGTTGCTTCAAAACCCCATGTCTGGCCAGCTGGAACAGAGAAGAGGGCTGGAAGGACACATCTCTGGGGTCACAGCCCACATTTGCTTCATTCACAGTCACAATCAGGAAGCGTTCCTGAATGGTCCTGTCCCTGAAAACATATGTCCCAGACTCCAGGAAAACATGGGCAAACCTAAAAGGGAGAAGTAAGGAAGGCAACTCGGTTGATCCACGCTTCCTTTAGTCTCCAGCTGTGATGACGATGGTTAAATACATGAACTTGAACACACCAAACTTTGGTGTTTTCACGTACTGCTCACTGTCAAGCACCTACTGATTCTGTGAAAGATCCACTTCTCAAGTCCTGCCCATAACACATACAGTATTAATCACACCAGATATTACCAGGAGATGTTGAGGTGAGTCTCCTGGATAAGGTGGTCTAGCCTTCGGAAGGGTCCAAAATCCCAGCTTGGGTTGCTGTTATATAGATGCTCCTTCTGATAAACAGGGTAGTGGCTGGATGCACGATCTGGAACAGTTCAGCACAGCGTCAGCAACTCTGACCCACTTCAGTTAGGATAGCTGACACCAGTCTGGCAAAGAACTACGTACCTGCATTTCTTTTATAGGGCCATGCAGTGCCAACTCGTTTAACTGAGGTATGCATTACTGCCCAACAAAGACTTACACTTTCTAACAGAGGAAAAATTTTATCTCTATTCTACAGAAATCCAGTCAAAAAGTAAAAAACACCATCTAAGTCACTGGCAGAGCCTAGACTGAAGTTCTGGAATCCCCTGAAGGCAAGAGACACAGGGAGGTGAAGGAATGTGCTCATACATGCAGTACTACCAAATGTGGAGTCATTGCTCTAAACGGGTCTAGACACATATATCTGCAAAGAGCACACAGACCCAAACAACACTCACTGTGGGAATTGATGCTAAGCTGGAAAAGGATCGTGTCTCCTGCTTCCAAACATACTACTGGGTTAGGAACGAGGGGCAAGGCATGGGTATCTTTGGAGGAAGTCCTCTGGACTCGACGACCTTTCTGCAGCAACTGATCTGATGAAAAATCCCCTGCCACAGGCAACAGAACAAAACAGAATGAATTCTGCAAAATGAGCAGCATGTGAAAACACCTAACCCTTGGCAATGCAGAACAATTTCTTTTGTATCTGTGGGCAGTTACAGCTCACAAGGCCAAATTCTGCTCTCAGTCACACCACCATAAATGAGGAGCAACTGGAATCAGGAGCCAGCACACGCTTGCCAACAGATTTGCCTCCAAATGAAGTTTCCTTCTTGTTCCTTGGAAGGCCAAAATCACCCTACAATCTTTATTTGACCCATTCCCAGGGAGCTAACTGTGCAGCCAGCGCAGGTCCCCATTGTTTACTCCCAGATAGAACGAGATCTCTCCCTACTTTGTAAGGAGTTTGGAGTGTCTGACAAAAAATGCCCTCTGCTGCCAACTTGCTGTCCACTTGCTATGCCAACTTGAAAGGAAATGAATGGCTTAGTCTGGCTGGAACTTAGCTTCACTCTCAGGGGCTCTCAAGCCTTACCCGTGAGAAATGCATCCAGAACATCTGTGCTGGAGACAATGAAACCTAGCACTCCACTGGGACTAAACAGAACCAAATGCGCCCGCTGGCTTTTCTGCACGTGTTCATCTGGGCCCAGAACATTTGCCACTTCCTATTAAAAAGCAGAGGGGAACACTGATCACCAATACAATCAACCCTGGACTCAGACCCCGGTTTGAGATCAACTTTACCTTCAGCTGTGCAAGACTGCTCTAGTGAAGCTTTTTCTCCACCATTCAGAAACTGTCATTTCTCAGTAATGCACCAACCTCCTGCCTGATCAGTACTCTGGGTAATGAGACGTACTGAGCCTCTCCTCTCTCTCTCTGCTTACAGCTTCATACCCTTCTGTAACCTCAGCCCCTAGGAGTCCCTTTACCTAACTGTAATCTATAAGGGCTCTCTCCAGACTTGTATGCTGAGAAAGCAGTCCCCCACTCCATACTTACCCTCACTTCTCCTTCATTCATCCTCAGAAGCAGCTCTCTATTGATGCCAAATCCCAAGGAGATCTGTGGGGCTCTCAGCAAACACAGTTGGTCACAGAGTTCCTCAGCAGAGACATACTGCTTGCAGTGACATCTATAAAGCGGACAAAAGGTCTCAATTACTTATGATCCCTGAGCAAACAGCTACAACATACTGATGGTCAGGCTAGCCCCAGTATCTTACAATCTACACAATGAGTGGGCCTAATCTATATCCATGGAAAACAGGACAGAGCAAACTCACAGTCCCTCTCACCCAGTACTGTGTCTGCTATTCAGTGCATGTGAAAGGCCAAAATGTGATACCCCACTCTAACAGGCCTCTGTTGGTATCTAACAGAGATCAACTTCAGTCCTGTAACAGAGCATTATGCATCCCTCCCTAAAGTTCTGCTTTAAGAAAATGGTTGAAAGCAACAGAATATAATTTTAGCACACTAGATTTCTGTGCAATCCGTGTCAGGAGGAGATTTTGCAATACAGAAGTTCATTCACAAAGAGAAAAAAGTAGTATCGTATGACAAGAACTAGCTTCAATGTTTTAGTCAGCATTAAAGGTGGGGAGGGTGGGGGAATGAGGATCGATTTCCTCAATTCTGGTCTAAATCTAGTAGAGTGATCATAGATTTCAGGGGGGCTCAACTTGAGGTTTGTGGAAAAGGTCTACCTCAGAAAATGCAAGCTCTGTCCACCCTCACCTTGTCATTCAGTGTTCATTCTGGTGTCTCCACCCAAGCATACAAAATCACTAGGTAATGTTGAAAACACAGGCATACTCTCCAAGTAGAGGAATGAGGCCAATGAATGAGAACTGAAGGCCAGTATCTCCACAGAAAGAAACTCCAGCAATGGAAAGTTTCTCAAAAACACCTCCCACAGCCCTACCCTGGAATGACCTCATGGGATCAGTAACTCAGCCAGCCAGAACTAATTGTGAAGTCCTTCTTAATGAGAGGCTGGGCTGAGACTTACATGCCCAGCTCTGCATTAATCTCTCCACCTGCAGGCCCACAAGAAGGAGAGCAGTCATATCGCTCAGGAAAAACACACTGGCGCGTAGATGCTAGACGGACCTCTCCAGGAGCACAGAGCTCGTCCACCTGGAAGAACAACACTCATCCAACATGTGAAACCAGACAAGCTGTAGCACTTCAACCGAGATGCAGCATCCCTAAAATTCTCTTCCTCCCCCACCCACACCGCTGACATTCAACGTAAAGGTAATCCAACAAGGGCCGTTAGAAGGTAACTTGGAAAGCATGAAAGAAAGATCACAACAATTTCACTTCCCATCCAAATTCCTTGAGCAGGTCTGATGAAGAACTCCATAGTAACAATATAGAGGCTTAAATTCCTGCATCTGTCATCTACCTGAGACACTGCGCTGCTCCCCATTGCCCCCTATCTTTTGCCTCCAGCCCTTATGAATTTAGCCTCACAAGATTCTGGTAAACATGACAAGTGCCATTATCCTACAAGGAAGGGTCAAGGGTCTCAAACAAAACAGCTAAAGGACTTGCTTGTGTCTGCAGCAGCCCAGAGAATTGAGCTCAGATTGCACACATGCACACAGCCTGAGACAGGGCCTAAGGCACTGAATCACTCTCCCTCTCCTGCATGTCACACAACAACTTTGTTTTGAAGTCAAATTTTACCTGAGGTCGGCAGTCCTGATCGCTGTTACTGTCAGGGTCTTTCTTGCCTCTCTCATCGTAGTAAACATAACCTGCCTGGCAGATACAGGAGGCATCTGACTGCTGGAAAGCCCGGTTCAGCCCATGGCAGGTACAGCTGGTAGCACCTTAGAGAAGAGGCTGGATTTAGAGTGGTAATCAGGGTAGGGAATATAGTTCGCAAAAACTGTGCTCACCGAAAGGGAGCAGTTCCTGTATTGAATATTCTTTGACCAAATCACACTGCTCATTTTAGTGACACTCCTGGAGTCTGCTGCCTCACTAGCATAGCTTTGAAAATTGAATCCTCCTTCTGGGTGAGACACAGGAAGAGCAGCCGGGCATTGGTAGCACACACATCATCATGAGGATCCGAGGGCTCGTGGTCCATCGTGAAATCATGTGGGGGAATCACATTTCTAGGTGATTTCCTTTTTAGTCTTTCACTTAACAGAGGTGAAAGTTTCACTCACAAACAGCAACTCACCAGGCTGAGAGGAAGAAGAGCTGCCACAGGGGAAACAGGCAGCCTGAGCAGGAAGGTGATTGAAGGAGCCAGCAGGACAGGCCTGGCAATCCTCTACATGCTTTGCAAAGTTGCGGCTCCCATGGGTCCCCGGGGGACAGGGCAGAGGGGCAGATGCCAGGGGAGGGCAGTAGTGGCCACTGGGGCAAGGCTTCTTGTGGTAACTCTCACTGCCTAGAGAAAGTGGTGGGCTATCTCAGACACAGACACTGCATAAGGACCCGAGCAAGTGCTAAAAGATAGGCAGGAGATCACTTAATTATTCTGGTTATATATATATACACACACCCCTATATATATATACTTACATACAAATAATTATATATAAATACATGTCTGTATATATAAAGTTAATCAATATTCAACATTTCTCAATTTAATGTATTTATATTTAAATATAAATCTTTATTTCTTTGTCCCAGCTATTTCACTGGACAAATTCAGTGGCAAGAGTGGGTAGGCATGATCTCCCCCACGCTATCCAGCAGGAGCTAACACGTCAGTGAACTTAACATAGGATCCCAGCCAACAGAGTCTTTCAAATGCTTGTAAAGCTATTTCCTTCTGCATCCTAACCCAGCAGGATCCAAGCAGCACTGGCTGTCACACAGCAAACTTTGAACCTCTAGGTTCACTCTTCTACTTCTGGTTATACATTAACTCCAGGCCTCTCAGATAAGCCACAAAATTAGAGAAAACAGGGCTTGCAAGGTCCTGCGAGGTCATCCCCTGAGAGACAGGACGCTAATATCCAAACCACGCTTGACCCATTTCTCTAAACTCTCATAACAACCTACCACAATGAATGTTCCACAAACTAATGTGACAGCCCATACCAAGGATTTATAACCGTAGAGGATTGAGAGCTTTGCCCGCATAGAACTTAAAACTTTCTGGTTACAATTTAAGCTGCTATTTCTTGCCCCACTCCTCCGTGGCAGCTCCATTTACCTTGTGGGCAGATGAAGCCTGCTGGGCAGGACTGACAGGGTGCCGCGATGAGATAGTCGCTACGATAGGTGCCTGCATCACAGATTCTGCAGAATTTCTCAAATGAATCCCTTGGACCAGGCAAGCTGAGGGCCATGTATCCTCCTTCACAAGGCAGTGGATGGGCACTGCCTGGGGGACAGTAGTAGGGAAACACACACCTGGAAGGCAAAACAAGGCAGGAAGAGGGAAGAAAAGTCTCTGAAAATGTTTTGATTTCTGGATTCAACAACCAGTGCAAACTGAGGGCAAAATTAAAAGTGATTCTCAGCTGGTTCCAGGCTCAAGCTAACTAGTAGAAATCATAAATCACCCTCTTCAGTCTTAGCAGTCACCAAATCCGTAACTGTAATTACAAAGATACCTTTGCTTTTGCACAATGCACAAAGACCGTGATTGAAGCATTAACTCAGGTTTTATCACAGGCACATTTCACAATATTCACAGTTTTAAGAAACTTAAAGCTGGCTGCGCCAAACATGCTAGGTACTCACAGCTGCTCAGAGCTATTGTATGTCGATGATCCTTCAGGACAGTAATACCCAGGAGGGCACACGGAAGGCACGGCTGTGTGAGCACCACAGTACAAGCCAGGCCTGCAAGGCTTTGGATTCACTGAACCTGGTGGAAAAAAGGGGAAACGGTGATTGACTATATGACATTCCCAGAACAGGAGAGCATGCACTGGGGAGACAGTGAGCAAGGGGGCTTTATTAAGTGTGACTGTCCATAAACACTGCACTTTTCCTATTGCTCACAAAAGGGCACAGATCTGTTGGGAACCAGTTTGCTATTTAGCATGAAATGCTAACACCTGAATGCCTAACCCTGAACGGTGAAAGATATCTGCTCCTTTTCTAGGCCCAGACCACTTCCTTTGGGAATCTCAGCTAAAGAAGAACAGGAGGGGAGGGCGGAGAAACAGCAGATGGGAATTCAAAGGCCAAAGCCAGGAAAAGGCTTCAGGGTAATAAATCCACTTCTAAAGCCACTCCATCAGTGACTGTTTCCTAGGAGGGCTGCTGCAAGAACAGGACCATAGTCACTGCCAAATGCTATGGCTGTGCCTACTGTGTACTGTTCAGCCATCTAGACTTAGAAATGGCTGAAAATAAAGAAAACAAAGGAGCATGGTCACGTCACCTGCTGGGCATTCATAACCAGGTTTACAAGGTACTCCTTGGGTGTTAGGCAGCCCTGTCTGTGCTGGATCCGGACAATAGTATCCAGGTGAGCAGGGATCACACTCTTCCAATGATTTTGCACCAGGCTGGATCCTGGAAGTGCCAGCTGGACAAAGGAAAGCGTCCCCTTTACCAGGACACCAGTATCCAGGGGGGCACAGATAATCCTCAAACCTGGTCAGACCTGTTAGGAAGAGAAAGGAATGAAGAAAGGGAGGCTGAATGGCCAGGAGGCGTTTTAGAAAAGGGCTCTTAGCTGGCTATGAACATGAATTACCTCTCCCTTTCCCTATCTCATCTTAGGGAGTTTTGTAATCAGCTCTAGATGTGGGAAAGTCCTGGCTTTCACCTGGCACTTACCTGATAAAGGGCAGTGATAGCCCGGAGGACATGGCTGGCAATCTGCCAGGCTCTGAGCTCCTGGGTGCTCACGGTAAGTGTGCGGAGGGCATTTCTGAGGTGCCAGGAGACTGCTGTGGTCACTGCCATTGCCTCCGAAGCAATAGTGTCCTGATGGACATGGATAGGCCTCTGAATCCCCTAACAAGCAGAAAGCAAGGCTTTAAGGAGTCATCTTTTCACTCTAATTGGAACACCTTTCTCCTGTGTCCTCCCTGAGTCCTTCCTAAACTACTGCACATATGTGTATGATCCACCTCCACAGTCCAAGCTCCTCTTCTGACAGGTGGCACACAGGGATATTTGGAGACTGGCTGTGATCTCAGGCTTTCCTACATTTCAACATTTGCTGGAAAAGCATGTTTTGTTAACAGTGTTAAACGACCCCTTTCTCTGCAGATGCTAGAACTCATCACTAGAGACAGTGTGTCCTACCACAAGGACTGTTCCACAATGCAGTACCTGGTATCGAAGCTAGCCTCACCAGACTCAGCGATACATACGACTTTCTTGAAAAGCAACTCCCATTCCCTCCCCTCACTATTCACCCCCGAGTTCCAACCTGCTTTGCACCAGTGGCCTGGTGGACAGGGCAGGCAGTCTTCTCTCTTCACAGCCCCTGGAACATCTCTAATAGTATTGGCAGGACATGGTATAGGTACCTCAGATCCCTCCAGGCAGTAGAAACCTACAGAAATGGATGGGAAAGAGATGAAAGTAAAATATGAAAGTCCTCCAATGGCAAAAATGACTCGGCCAGAGCCTCCTGTTGTTGTAGAATGAACATCTACACAGCTGTTGGGGTGCTGTGCATATAGAGAACCAAACCAACAGTCTTCAAACTTTTCTGAACTAGCAGTCTAGCACCATAAATTCAAGGTGGCCTTTTTGGTCAGGCACACCTCTTTGTTCAAAAGATGTAAAAACAGAGGAAACCAATGAGCAATGACAACTTCAAAGAAAGGATCACAATATTACACAAGATAACAGATGCTTTCCAGTTGGTTAGAAGCAAGTCAGTATTCTATACTTTAAATACTACTGAGATTCTCACTTACCTGCAGGACACAGCCCTGCACACACCTGACCCCAGCGGCACCCAGACAGGAAGCGCCAGGAAAAGCTGTGGCCCTGTGGAATAGACTGAGAGCTGCCAGCAAGGCAGAAGTATCCAGCAGCACACTTCCCCTCCAGCCGTCCATGCCTGGAGCAGAGAGGACAGTAAGAATTTATTTAAGACCTACTGCTAATGATATGGTGCAGAAGCAGCGCAAGTATTCATGCAATGAACCTTGTTAAGTCTGCAACAAAAAACAAGAGCTGCTTACACTCAGATGAGAGAGAAAATAGACCCATTTTTTTCACTTATAAAAACATGCAGATGACTAGAGTGAGCCAGGCATTTCCGAGTTCAAATTCCATGAACGTGGGCAAATTGGTTTAGATGAAATTGTAGATGACTTTCCACTGGGCTGGACTTTCTGGATTACTTCCATGTTTTCACAAATGTTACCTACTATCTCTTTCAGATGCTTCTTTGTATCATGACAATGACATCAGACTGCTTTGAAATGCCTTCCAAAATTCACAAATCCAACACCTCTGTACCCAAAAGCTGTGTCTAAGCTTATATTTCTTTTCTTTCAATGAGAGAGATGTGGTAGAGAAGCTGGGAGGAACTTAGCATCGACTTATCAGGACAAAACAAGGATGCCAAACTGCTTAAGACAAAGTGAAAAAATGCCAGATTGAAATGAATCATAACCTGCAGTAGTGACCAGATAAGCAAGGCAAGCATTCCTTCTCATTCCAGAGGCCAGTCATATTTGCAGGAGTGAAGGTGCCTTCAGGACACGCGAGAGGAACCCGTGTGCCTGAAAGGGAGACCACAGAGACAATAAAAAAACCCTAGGAAGACTGTTGTAACCTGACAAGACTCTAGAACCATAACAGAGCGTAACAAATGACTCCCAGAAAGCAAGGCGGCAACTATGCCGCGTTTGCTCATTGCCACCTCCTCATCACCTGGCCTACAGGAAGAGACACATTAGGTTTGTACAACTCTGGGATCACAGTGAAGCACACAACATTTGAATCCTTGGCATAGCTGGTATGCAAGTTTCAGTGTACCTGTAGGACAGTAAGAATGTGGCGGGCAGCGCTTGGGGTCTCCAGTCACCAGCTCCTGGCAGTAGAATCCTCTCTGGCATGGAACGCAGGACGCAGAGCCCCTGGCTGGCTGGTATTCCCCAGCAGGGCACGGCATTGGGTGGGCTGCCCCTGACTGGCAGAAGTGACCCTAGCAATGACAGACAGAGAAGGAAGAGGATTGCACGGAGTTGGTGGCAGACTTAGGGTCTGTGTAAAGGGTGAATCCCAGAATTACCAAAGCCTAAAGCAACTTTCCCTGTGGATGTAATCAACTTTTCAATCAGGCCTGTGTGACCCTTTGTCACTGTGGAAAACGAACACCTCCTGCCCGGAGCTGACACCCACCTCTTTCACTGCCCAGCTGTCACTAAGCAGTACCTTAGGGCAGAGGAATGCCGTGGGGCTGACGGAGCTGAAGTTTGCTGGGCAGTAAAACCCTTCAGTACAAGGTCCTGTTGGAGAACTCAAACCAACGCTAGCACAGAAAGACCCAGGATAGCATGGCACACAGCTCTCTGGGGAGGTACCACCTGAGGAGGAAACCAAATGTCGAGGTCAATGAGAGAGGGAGATGAAAGCACACCCCGTACAGTCACAGCACCATCAGCAGTTATTTGAATTGGTAACACATTGCCATCATCGGGCCTGGCTGAGTGTACTAATACCCTTCAGGGACAAAGGGGCACCCACTCACCACAGCTGCCAGCAGTGAAGTTCCCCATCACTGTGGGCCACAGGAGAAACCTGTGGGTGAAGTCACACTCACCTGTGGCATTGTTCAGGGTCCCAACTGGGCATGCAACTGGGAAATGAGTACCCTCTGGACAATAGTGCCCAAGTGGGCAGGGCCCACTGAGCGGGAACCTGGGTGTCCCACGCGGAATGGCATCAGTGGCTCCTCCTTCACAGTAGTACCCAGCTGAACACAGACCTGCCATGTGAGAACAGAGAGGGTAGCAATCGCCAGCCCATGGCACCGTGGGTCAATGAAGAGACACCTCCTCAAACCCTCAGAAGTAGGCAGATAACTCAGAGAAGAGAAGCTGAAGCCCATTCTTGTCCTGTTTTACCATGGCTGATATTGTGGGCTGTTCACCTTTGGTTTGCCTTCCCTCCTCCCCATCAATCTTTGGCCTCTCTCACTTCCTTTCTTTACTTGCACTAATCTCATCTGGCATTTGTTTATCTTCTTGCTTCTCTAAGTGGTTGCCCATATATTGTTTTCTGTGGAAAGAGTTCTGACTCTCTTCTTTTCATGTGTCCAACCTTTGCATTTTGGCCCAGTGACAATTATTCTGTGCTTAAATGGGAGGGGAAGGATTTAGGAGGACAGAAAGAAAAACAATAAAAGGGTTAAAAGCAGAGAAAGAGAGAGTGGAAAAAAACTAAGGGAGACAAGGAAAGTAATGCAGGAACGTAAAAGTAACATTGAAAACAAATGCTCAGTTAAAAGAATGAAACAGAGAAAAGAAATGACTGATAGGCACAGACATAGGTTAGAAGGGTGCCCTCCAACAGCCTTTACTACCTCTGTTCACCAAGATAAGTTTTCTACTTCCCTGCATCCTTCAGCCTTGAATCTCCAACCCCCCTGTTGTGGGTGGTCTGTTATTAACCAAACTCACCATCAGGTTCCCAGTTAGCATCTCCTCTGCAGTACCTCCCCACTGGGCACAGCTTGCAGGCAGTGGGGGCCAATGCCCCCTCCAATGTGTTCAGCGTCCCCTCGGGGCATGGCAGAGGGACAGCAGTCTGAACCGGACAATAGTAACCTGTACATTGAGAGAGGTGAATGAGACACTGCTCAAATAAGAAAGAAGAAAGAGGTGGGAATGCTGAGCTTGCTCTAACTAATGGCAAATACCCCATCCCCCGGAGCGAACCACTGCTATGGCTCAGCCAGAAAGAGTTGTGCAGGCATCCATCACACCTCCTCCCATTTGCGTGTTGGGGGTTTTGCTGCACCCACGTATTGCTCACCTCTGGGGCAGCTGAGTGGCTCGACAGTGGCAGCACTGCTGCAGGCCATACCAGCTGGGCAAGGGAGGCAGACACTTGCCCCAGGCACTGGGCTGAATGTGCCAGGCTCACAGGGCAGTTCTAGCCCAGTGCCCGCAGGACAGTAGAAGCCACTGGGACATCTGTATCCATGAATCCCATCAGAAGGGCAGGGAGCAGAGTTTCCTTCCAGGCAAACATACCTGTAAGAGAGAGAAGTCAACCTGAAACAATGATCTCACAACCCTGTTCGGAGGCAATAGATGGGGGAGGCACTAATCAAGAGCCAAGGGTCAGCAAATTAGGAAACATCCCTTGAAAATGCAGTTTATTTCAGTTTTGCTAACAACTTCCCCTCTGCATCTGTAATTTAGTGCCTACCTGAAAATCCTGGTAAAAGGCTTTTTTGCACTAAGCTGATTGGAAAGCATTCTCATTCTGGAAGGAAAAGCCATTGAAAACTAAAGTTTTTTACTTCAATAGCACAGGGCCCAAGCATTCAGTTCCTGCTGTCTTTGTTTAGCCTCCCTTTATCCCCAGTCTTCTTGTAGGCCTCTGCTTTAATGCCATCTAGTTCTACATTGACTCTTCCCTTTACCACTTCCCTCCCACATCCTCACAACAAGTAAAGATGAGAAAATATAAAAGCTATTATGGTAAGAGCTAAGCAACAAGGAAATGAGAGCCATGATCCCATTGCATGCTGTAGACAAGGATTCAAAGGATGTAGTTTCTGAAGAAGAAACAATTCCTAGTCCTTAAGGCAAATGACTGAGTGCAAAAGGAACAGCACTGAACAAAAGAACAGCAAAGCTGTGGTTTTTTTCCTGGAAGCAAGACCTATTTAGACTGAACAGCAGGCTGTGAGAAGTGATGGATGCTACATGGTAAAGGTGTTGAAAAGCAGCCTGTGCAAAGCACAAATTGTACCCTGTTGGAGGGCAAGAACTTCACAGACTTTGGAAGTCGAGGGTCATTTATGATCATGTAATAGCCATTATCACCCAGCCCAGAAAACCTTAATGAATACTGTTACAGCTAGGCTGTAACATCTTTCCAGGGTTAAAGGAATTTTTGGGAAGGCTTAAAATTCAACTGGGACACGGCAAATCACTCTTACTTCCAGGAAGTCTGTTTCCGTGGCTAATTAGTCATTCCAAATGTAGCCCTCACTTGTATTCTGAGCTTAGCTTCAACTTCTAGCCAAATTTCATTGTGATTTTCTCCACTAGATTCAAGAGCCATCTGCTATCAGAAATCTTTCCCCGCAAGATCTCGTTACTACAGTGAAATCACTTCTAAGATTCTCCTTCACAGATAAAATAAACCGAGCTTCTGTAGCCTCTTGCTATGAGGCATACTCATGAGATGGACAAATATTGCTAACGGCACTTTCTGCTTGCATTATGCAGACTGGAAATGCTACCTTGTCACTGGTTATTGCACCACCTTGTGGGAGAAGAGATAAAACGCAGAAGGGAAAAAGGATGCCTGGTCAAATTCTCAGCAAGTGTGATTATGAGGCTAAATAAGGGATTTGTAATACACTAAACCTATGGTGAAAAACCATGTATAAGGCTGGGACAGAATGTCAGGCAAACGTAAAGGGAAAAGGAATGGCTCCGAAACATCTACTGAGATCACCGAGTAGATGCTATATAGCCAACTCAAAGGGCTAAGAACAAAGTCTGCGGTTTAATTAATCTTGAGTATAAATATTTGCACACAAAGGCATTCAAGAAGAGATATTCAGGCCCAGTATCTTTTAGTTTGGATATCCCTCTACTATAACCTACAGCAATCCTGCCAGCTGTATTTTGCCACAAACAAGTGACTGTCTCACCGCACCCTGCGTTACACAGTGATGTCTGGGCCAGATCAGACAATCCTGCTCCACTGCAATACCGTCCGGCTGGGCAGGGCTGGCACTGCTTCTCTGCCTCCAGGCCCACGATGGTAGAGAAGGATCCAGGAGGGCAGGGCACAGGATATCCTGTACCACTAGGGCAGAAATGCCCTACAGGACAGATGTCATTACCAGGCAGACCAAGGCTGGAAGATTCCACCTGTATCAGAAAAATACAGAGAAGGAGACAAAAAGCATTATTGAAAGAAGATTTAGCACAATGTACTACAGAGACAGGTTCTGGAAAGGGCACATAGGAGCCGAGTCCTACAAGTTTGCTGCACTGAAACTAAATGAAGACCACGGCTGGCAATAAAAGGGCACAGGCTGCTGAGGTGTGGCTATCCTATCCCTGATGCCATCTTTTGGAGGAGATATTAGACAGCACACTCCAGTGCAATACAGAAATGGAGGTCTGGCCAGAATTTATTAGTAGGCAGCAACATATTCCAGCAGATATTAAGAGCAGCATGTCACTACATCTGAGGAGCTCTCAAGGGCAGCAGTAAAAGGCACGAGCAACCCCATACAGAGCGGTAATGCTTGGAAAATGTTACACCAGAAGCTACAAGATTGTGACAGCCCAGTCCTTGTCCCCAGGTCACTAGGTTTACCGTGCTGCTGCCTGGCACTCACCCTGTGTTTGAAGGGGGCTGGGCTGATGGCTCCCTTGGCACAATGATAACCTGAATAGCAAAATCCAGAAGGCTGTGATAGACCTGGTGCTGAGCAATACATGCCTAAAATGAATAGAAAAGCAATCTCAGTGTGAGGGTCTGCACAGAAGATCAGCGGAGGAGTCAATAACATGAAGGGAGAAGTCATATTTTCCTCAACCTTCCCATGTAGGCCCCCTGGGTTTCTTGTGCCAAGTCCCTACTTACCTGCTGGGCAGGGCTCACAGTCAGACTCACTAGTGGCACCAGTCCTGGGGCCAAAGGTACCCTTCGGACACGGATGCTCTGTACTGAAGTTGGTACCTAGCAGACAGAAGTACCCAGCAGGGCACAGCTCAGGAGTATGTGCTCCAGAACCTAGGATACAAAGAATAGCATCTTGCTCAGGAGATATTACAAGAGGTGACAGACAGTGTCATTCTCTATCAACGTAGTCAGCCTTCCTCCCCTGTTAGTTCAGCCAGACCCAGGACATGGGATTCATCGTGCATACTTCTGATTTAGTTGTTCAGATTCCTGTTGCAGTAATTGGAGAGAAACAGCACTTCCTGAGGAACTGCACTTCAAGTGCAATTCATCTCATCCTAAGGCAAACATCTAAACTGAGAAACATAAATTGCACCTCAGAAGTGCCTCTTCTTCTCCATTGACTACAGAGGGAGTAAGAAAACTAGCTCAGGTACAGATGTCTACAAAGGAGCTGTCTACAGTTTTATTAGAGTAATCCCATCTAGGGAGTTCAATTCCACCTATGCAGCCATATTCCTTAGGTTTTTTTGTTGCATGCGTGAGCTGCCACACAGAAATATCTTCGTTACTTGTATTTTCCTGGGCATGGAGTTTCTTTCCCCAGATAGGTGAAAGATTTGGCTTCAACCTACTTGTTCACCTAGAAGTCATATTCTTTGAAATGTGTTTTGACTTCCATTCTTGGCAGAAACTGATGCACCTGCCTGTCCAGTCCAATCCATGTAATGCTGACTTAGTAGAACCTTAACAGAAGAAAGGAAGCTACAGCATTCAAAAATCCTTTTTTGTTCCATGAAGTCTAACAGGAAGACTCAGCCCTTAGTGACATGGAATCCCTTTTTATCACAATACACAGCCCCTTCCAGACTCCTCGCTTTTGTTAGGCTGTTCACAGAAGAGTCCTGCTAGGCAGAGGTCACAAAAGTCCTTCCTCTCTTGTGACTGATATGTCCCATTCTCACAGGGTATAGGAAAAGCAGATCCCGTGGGGCGGTAAAAGCCTCGTGGACAGCGATAGGGAACAGGAATAAATGAAGTCTGGCCAGGTGGGCAGTAGTAGCCTGCAGAACATGGTCCTTCAGAAGTGGTTTTGCCCAGCCCTACAACAACAAAAGCAAAGCCTTTCCTTTTCCTTTGCCAGATTAAAGACAATGGAAACCCTTATCTCCTGAAATCATGATCTCGTTCATCATATACCTGTAACATGTCAGAAAGTACCTATTTCTCTGAAGTTCAGCCTCAGACAAAGAACATCTTATCGCAAAGTCAGTTCTGAATTATATGCCTGGGGGAAACATAGGCTTCCAGTTAAAATGCTCAACCGTGATTCTGAGGCTCTCAGTTGTGGTTCCAGCTCTGCTATAAACTCGTGTTAGTTCAGTCGATTAATTTCCTCCCTGTTGCTTCATTTCCTCACCTGAGAAAGGAAAAGCCTCTTTGTCTCACGGAAGGCGATGCGTGAATCTGTTACTGTCAGTGTGACCGCAAATACTTCAGTGTTGGGAGGAGCAAATAAACATCTTGTACAGACAGATGGTGAGAACCTCCGAGAAGGAGCAGCTGTCTCAGAGCAGAGACCCTGGCTGCTAGCCAGCACCAAGCGCCTGTTTGCCAGGGTATTTTGTTACCCTGAGAGGCCGAAGACATATAAGACATCTAGAAGAGGTGGCTGAGCCAAAGAAGAAAGAAGGCATAATAGCAAGAATCGTTATGGGTAACCTGAGACTGCTACCGAGAACCCAGCAGGAGTTTTGGAAGACAAATGATTCGGGGCATTTATACTTGGTGCACATCCTGCAGAAACCATCGCTAACCAAAGATGACGCGTGGCACTTGCTGAGTTTGTTCTTTCTATATCTGCTAAGGACAAGCTTGTAAGAAATAAAGCTGTACTGGGTGTCTATCTTGACTCACACTGTGTAACCCCCTAGTTCCCAAATACACCAGGCGGAGACTCACCACTGCAGAAGTATCCAACTGGGCAGAGCTGACAGTCTGTTGACTGCCATTTTCCACTGTTGGAGTTGAAGCTTCCAGGGCTGCATGGGATCGGGGATTCAGAACCTTCAGGACAGTAGAAGCCAGGGGGACAGTGCTTATGATCTGGCTGTGTAGATCCAAGATCACAGAAATACCCAGCGTAACATGTTCCTGCAAGAAAATAAAAGCTTCAGCATTAGGTTTAAGCAACCAGAAAACATGAAAAAAATCCAAATGGGAGACAAAAAAGATGTTAGATGCATGCAATACACACCAGAAACACTGGCCAGGCCTTCTCCTTGGCAGAACTTCCCCTCAGGGCAGGGCAGACAGGCATTACGGTGAACCATCCCAGACTGAGGTAAAAACGTGCCAGCGGGACATGGCTCTGGCTTGCTGCTACCTGGTGGGCAGTAATGGCCTGCTGGGCAAAGGTTGCCTGCCTCATCATTAACAGGATTGGGTATACGTGCCTTTGAAGTGCAGTAATACCCAGGCAAACAAGGACCACTCGGGGACAAGAGTCCTAAAGAAAAGGAACATAATGTCAAACAAGCCAGTGGCATTACATAAATCACAGCTTCTGGACTAAACAAACCAGACAAGCCTTGTCATCACAATGATTTCGGAGTCTACTGGCCTGTGACTAGCTCTGTTATTTAAAAGCTCGATATTTAATTACACAACTGATTACCAGATAGCTAAAGGCCTAAACGGCTTTCTAGATCACCTTTACAGAAGGGGCCAATCGGTACCTGTGTTTCCACTAAGAGACAACTAAGAACGAATGAGTCCTTGAACCCAAGCTGCTTGGCTTTTGGTTTCATAATCTTTGCTAAAACAAAAACACCTTGATCTGCCTCTTTAATTAAACTTACAAAGGATAGTTTGTAAAAATCTTTGGAATGATCACAAAGAATCTCTGCTCAAGGGGTCCCAGAGATCACTACAAATGCTACTTAAAAGTAATACAAACTGCATACAGAAGAACACTTCACCCATTGGTGGAACTTTTTGACTCTCCTAGATACAAAACAGCCTAGGACTGTATTTAATCCATACGTGATTCCTACCTGCACTGGCACAAAATGTGCCTCCAGGACAAGGCTTGCATTCCCTGGGATTTCCCAGTCCAGTTTGGTTACTGTAGGTGCCCTCTGGGCACGGGTACTGATTGGCAGCTTTTGTTCCTGACAGGCAGTAATATCCTGCTGGACATTCTATTGGTTTGACCACGCCATGTGTAGAGTTCTCTTGGAGATCACCTGGGTGGTCTTTTAGGACACAGAACCTACCAAAAAGAACCCCGAGTTTTGCCTGAGCCCATGCTCTGTTCTGCCAGAGGCTAAGAAACACCTTCTACACAACAGTGACAGTCTAAGACTACACAATAAAAGGAAAGCAAATTACTTGAAAGGAAACAAACGGAGAGCTGAGATGCAACCTGTCAGGACCATTTTGTCCACCCCAGCAGACAGACCTGCTACGATACACAGGTTGCAGTACAGAAAAATGACATAATAAAGGGAAAGGTAATACGAAAACAGAAACAAGAAAACCAACCTTGTATATCAAAGGATACAACACACAAAGCAGCCTAAGGCAGAGGGAAATACACATGCTAATTCCTAAGGAAAGCATCAAGAGGAAGGAGCCAATCCATTTCACTTACATTCCTGCTGGGCATGTTTCACACTGGCTTTTACCAGCCTGGTCCTGATATTTTCCAGAGGGACAGGGTATGGGCTGTGGGCTGCCAGTGGGGCAATAGTGACCCAGAGGACACAAATAGTCTAGGAGCAAAAAAAGAAATATACTTCTAACGTCACTGCTCTGCTTATGTCTTGAGCAGCTGTATAGTGCCATTAGAGGAAGCATCACCACAAACCTAAAACTGGAAGATTTAATAAGATAAAAGCTTTATAAAGAACAAAACACCCCTGGTTTTGTTAAAAGCATTGCTAAACACAGATTTGAGCAGTGGAGGCCCATGCACTGCACTCTGAACACCACCAACTTCACGTATCACTGAACTAGGCTTTTAACTGAGCAGCCATGCACACATGTTGCCCTTAACAGCTTTCAGAAAGCTGAAGGGGCTGCAGCCTCTCTGCACCGTCACATGGTTCACTAACTCCCTTTTCAGAGAGCCACACCTGTATGGTTCTAAAAAGTCAGGATTTGAGTTGCACTTATCCCTACATCACCCTTATGAAAGGGAGAATAGACAATTGCATATTACCTCTCTCTCAGTCGCTCTTCCTAACAAAGGTGAAAATATCACAACAAATACACACTTGGAATATTTTTTCAGCTTGTTTTTTGCCTTGGTAAGAGCCCCTATTTTTCCTACTATATTTACACACAATTACCCGCTACTTAACCTGTGTTACTTGGAACAATTTTTGGAAAGCATTTTTTAATCTAAATAGCTAGCCATTTCTAAACGTAACTTGAAACTGCAAGTAAAGGCAGATTTTAAGATCATCTTGCCACTGCAACTCCTGTAGGTAAAGAATGACCCCAAAAATTTCCTACCTGAATGCTGGCCTGACATAGAGCCCTCCGGGCAAAACCATCCTTCTTTACACAAGCCCTCCGGGGAGCTCTGACCACGCTGAGAACAGAACCACCCTCGCAAGCAGGCCTGGCAATCCTGTGCTGACTGGCCACCACGATGAGCCAAAAAGGAGCCTGAAAATAAAAAGCCACCAAAAGCACGTTCTCACATCATCCTAGACCCTGCTGGAAGTGGCTGTGGAGAGAAGCACAAGCTGCTTGCACAGTAACTTTCTAGCTACACCAGCCCCGGCTACCTCCTGCAGAAGATGCCAAAAGGATGCTGGCTAGGAAGGAATTCAAAGGGATTACAGTCCCCAGCACTCCCTTAGGAGAGTAGATGACAGCCTTCCTATAAGAGGGGTCTGTGAGATGTTGGTCCTGAGTGCTGGCTGAGGTGAATTCCTATTGATTTCTGGTTTGGACTGAGCAGTACAATCACTTCCTTAATGTAACTATAGATTTAATCCAGGAAAGAAACAAACATTCCACAGTGTTTCTCATTCAACTTAATCCTTTGTCTCAGTAATGGTGATGTTAAAGGACAGCTCTCACTGTGCAGGGAGGGCAGCAGAGACTCTTACATGTGCTTGGCTGTGTGAGTCTCCTTCAGGAGGGCTCAGCAAAGACCTTCCCCCTGCCAGCTACACAGCAGCATGTAGGCCACAGACTGAGGCTCCAGAGGCAGTTTTGCAATTACTGTCTGAATGCACATTTAGGACTGATGTTTCCAATACAACAGCACTGGATTAGAGGCTAAGCTTTCATGCTGATAGCAGCTGTCCCTCAGGGAACATAAAGGCATGCTTCAGCGCAAAGTAACAAGGGGCTGCAGAACAATGGCACAGACTCAGACAAGCTCAGCAGCACACTGGGAAGAGAAATGATAGCATGCAGCAGCTGCCATCAAACCTACCTGAGGGACATGGAGATGGAGAAGAACTCCCAGCAGGACAAAAGTGGCCTCGAGGACAAATGTTCCCCACTGCTCCATCCATGGGGTTTGGGAGTGTGGAGCCCCCCGTGCAGTAGAAGCCAGCCTCACAGGGACCTGATGGAGCTGCAAGCTCTGCAGTTGCACAGTACAAACCTGATGCAACGGGTAGAAGTAAGGCCATCATTTAAGAGACACCAGAACCAAACAGTCACAGCACAAGACTAGGATTGCCTACTGATCTTGGCAAAAGGGAAAAGAGTACAAATGTACAGAAAACCCAAACCAAACCAAACAACTTGTGCAGGAAGAAAGACTCTTCTCCTACCTGGAGTGCAGGGAAGAGGAAGAAATGAACCAGCAGGGCAAAAAGTTCCTGCTTGGCACAACCCAACAGATCCAGAAGCTGGAGCTGCCATGCCTGCTAATGGAAAAGACACAGATTGAGTTCAAACATAAGAATTGCAAGCACTCTCTCTTATCTAAAGAGCTCAGGAAGAACAGAACTACAGCACTGAATTAAGGAAAGTAAAAAGGGAAAGTAAGCCATCCTGAACCTGCCTGGGTCCTTTAGGTGACTCTGTAATACCACCTCCTCAATAACAATCATCATCACACTTTATCGTTCCCCTTCATACCAGAGTAATTTCCGGGAAACATTGGTTTGCTTGACGTGGATCCAGGTGGACAAAACCAGCCAGGCATGCAGAGTCCATCTGGTCTTGCTAGGCCTGGCTTGGAACAGACCCTTCCAGGAGGACACAGCTGGCACTTGGAAGCATCCCAGATATTTAAAGCTTCACTGTAGGTTCCAGGGGGACAAGGATACTGTGTGGCAAATTCTGTATTCCTGGGGCAATAGTGACCTAGGAAAGAAAAGACAGGTTTCATAAAGGTTAACACATGCTGGTAATAGCCTGGGAAGAATCCCCAACCTGCACACATAGCAGGTTCTCTTTGTCTCTTTCTGAGAAGGACTGATCCCAAGCTATGATGGTGGGCCCATATTGCAATTTATCACTACTCAGCGATAGCAACATCATATTGGCTGCACAAAATGAAGCTGATCAGGGCTAAGGACTAGCAATAGTTTTAATATCATGTAATTTTTTTAATGAGAAGATCTCAAAGTGTGTGATAAAGGTCTACTGTCAAAACTGTTTGCTCCATTTACCATTTTCCACATTCAGACAGGAACTGAATCCCAAAGAGCTTAAGTGCTTTGACCAACGTCATTGATCTGTCCAGTGGAAGAGATTCGTGCCTCATGCAACCCAGTCCAATGACAAATCTACTCCAAATAGCTGTAGAGGCATCTGCTAATCCTGTAAACAAAGTTTCCCGGAATGGGGGGGTAGGTGCAATCAGACCCACCTGCAGGGCAATCTGTGTAGTTTGTGGAAGCAGTCGTGCAGTAAAAGCCTTCTGGGCACTCCAAACACTGTGCCATACTCCAGGATGGGCTATAACTCCCTGCAGGGCAAGGCTGGGCTCTGCTGCTCCCCACCGCACAGTAATGTCCAGGTGGACATGGTCCTCCACTGGCTGTTGTCTTTGAAGAAAAACACCATAGTCACAGTCTACAAACTCAGAGGGTGGCCTTGCAAAAAGATCTACGTCAGATTCTAATGGTGAAGAGAATTAGACACGTAGTATGAAATCCTGCACTCATCCCTCAGTCTTTAAGGCTGCACACCTATCCTTTTCCAAAATAAGGGATCAGAGTTCTGCCCATAACAAATCTCGCTGGGCTGGCCATTTGGAAGATGGCACCACCCTTTCTTCATTCGTAGTCCGCAGAGAGCTGTGGCATAAAACCAATGTCTTGTTATCATCTTTAAAAATTCTTATTGTATTTTGCCTAGGAGGAGGGCTGACAGATGCAGTATTCTAATCAAACTCACGCACTCCTAACCTCTGTAATTTTAATCTGATATGGTATTCCACTCTGCTTTGCAGCATCAATATGCAAAGACAGAATTATTTTTGGTCAGCTTGTAAAAGCTGAAAGAAGGCCAGGTGTATTTTGCCATCTCTAGCCCCTTTCACTATCAATAAACCAGATGTACCTGATAAAGAAGATAATGTAGCAAGGGAGAGTTTTATTAACCCGGGGCAAAAGAACTAAGGTGACCTTATGGTCTTCAGTTCCAGATAGGACATTTTACACTATTTACATCACAAGCACAGCTTACCCTGGGAGGTTTAGGAGAAATGGTTCCTCCACTACAGTAGAATCCAGCCTCACATAATCCAGTCGGAGACGCAAGTCCGGTCCCATTGCAGAAATACCCTGAAATTAAGAGGGACCACAAAAGGACCACAATGATATTGGTCACACGAGACATACAACAGCAAGTACATAACGAGGAAATGATCACTGAAGCATCATGTTTGATGTCACCCACATCTATTCTCCTGGAGATGCTTTCACTGAGAAGAACTGCAAGTACAGAGCTTACACGCCTGAACAAACAGCACTCCTTGTATCATCTCTAAGTATGAAAGCATCTAGAGAAAGGGTGGAAAGGGAAGCTCACAGCACAGAAGCTTGCACTTCACTGTGAGTATCCTCTTACATGGAAAAGTGGCAGACTTAGTCTCTCTATGGTCTACCCAACATCCCTCTCCAAGAAAGCAGTTGTTCATGACTGCCTGCTCTAGAACCACAAAGTTTCTCAGGAGCCCTATAAATGCTGGTGTCTGGCTAGAATCTCGATAATCCTTTCTTTCAATATTGTACCTGCATCACATAGGAGACAGTCCTCGATCCCAGTATTCCCAGTTGAGTTGCTATAATAACCAGGAGCACATGGCTGTGGAAAGGCAGAGCCCATAGGACAGTAAGTTCCCTTTGGGCATGCGTTCCCCAGAAGACCATCCATAGGTGTTGGACTAGAAACGCCTCCGCCGCAGTAGAACCCCGCCAAACAGGGTCCTGTAACATGCGACTGCCCCACAAGTGCACAGTAGTGCCCTGAGAAAGCAATGCAATGACATTAGTACTGGCAGAAAACAACAGGTACTTCAGAGAACAAACGACATACTTAGACAATTCATCCACTGAACCACTGAAGCTCAAGAACATTCAATATACATTTTCATACACTCTCCTGTCACCCTCCTGACATATGCTTATCTGCTGTTTACCTGGGTCACAGGGGGTGCAGTGAGACATCAGGCTGCTTCCAGTCTGTGGGTTGTAAGTCCCCTTAGGACATGGGAACTGAGTTGCAGAAGCAGTACCGGTAGGGCAGTAGTGGCCAGCTGAACATTCATTCTCCAAAAAGGAAGAGGAATTTTTGGGGCAGAAGAACCTGGTCCAAAGAGAGATTAAAAAAAAGGAGGAAAAAAAAAAGAAATTTTCTAGCAATATTCTATCTAGAAGTATCTGAATAATGACTTAATGGTGGGACTAGCTAGTCTAATGTGGCTGCTGCACTGTGCTGTATTGACCACAAAAGAGACCTACTTATGCATATTACTACATTCTTAGTTGTTTCCTTGTATGCCAAATTGATGGCATAATTGCAAAAGCCACAGAGACATAATTTTCTTAACTTGAGTCATAACACATCCAGGCTGTGATTCATCAACTTGTAAAAGTTAATCAAGGTCAAATCCAGTCAGTAATTGGAGATGAATCCCCCAAGGAAAAGCCAGACTCAGCATCAGGTGATATACAAGATCCTCTTCCCCTTCAACAGGCCTCTGCCAGCCTGTTGCCAAGGGAACCAACTATTACTTCAGACACAAAAAAAGTTTATGCTGCCAATGGTTTCCTTGCTTTGAATAGTCTCCTGACCTAAATTCCCTTCCAGTGTAGTTGTACCTGGATTTAGGACTTTGCCTGGTCCCATAAACAATTATACAGTGTTGCTAAACAGAGCTCCATAGTTGCTCTGCTTCCTCTCAGAGACAAGTGCTTTTCAGTAGTAAAACAAGTAATTTTCCCACTGCACACTGCTCCATGATGACTGGATAAACAATTCTTTCCAATAGTCCCTTACTTATACATACAACGCTAAGTTCACTGTCTCACTCTTACCCTTTAGGACAGGGGAGGCAGCTGGCTTGCCTTTGTGAAGGGTTATAGGACCCTGCCAGACAAGCAAGTGGAAGAGCTGTGCCCTTGGGACAGAAATACCCTGGAAAAGAAAGAACAGATCAGAATCGGCAATCTTTGAAAACCAAAGGTGAACAGGCATTTAAATGGGACCCTAACTCACCCTGGGGACATGGCTGTGGCTTCTCACCAGGGACACAGTAGTCACCCTCTGGGCAAGCATGGCACTTTTCTCCACGGATGTGTGGCATGTAGGAGCCAGGGGGGCATGGTGTTGGACTCCTGGATCCAAGAGGACAAAAGTGACTGACTGGACATGGAGCTCCTGAAAGGCCATCAGTGGGCGTTGGGGTCTGGGCCCTAGTGACGCAGTAGTACCTGCAGCCGTGAATACAGGAACATACTCTCATTATTTCAAGAGAGTAAAGACGACCCCTTGTAGAACGGCTCTCCTACACAGAGTACATAAATGTGTTTGCTCTTCTACTTACCCTGCGCTGCAGTGTCCTGAGGGGGCCCTCTGGCCAGAGCCATTGCAATAATATCCCCCAGGGCAAGGCTGGCATTCCTGCAAACTCCTACTGCCTTCACTGCCAGACCATGTGCCAGGAGGGCACTGTAATGGAAGTGGTGCACCTGGCAAAATCAATTGCACCGGCGTGAGGAAATGCCACCTCATGCTTTCTATGAATTAAGAAAAACTATGCTTTAGCGAAGCACCCTACCTTCAGGACAATAATGACCAGGAGGACAAGGAAGTCCTGATTCTCCATCTTGGGGGCTTCTTACTCGGGCACCACTTTTGCACCAAAACCCCTCAGCGCAGTCTCCTAGAAAACAGAATAACATATACAAAATACATAAATGTATTGAAATAAGAGGCACATAAATGCACATTTCAGAATACAGACTGAAATACAGCCATTTGCTGTGCCATTGTGCAGAGCCGCTGCCAGCCTACAAATCAGTGATGTAATGGTCATCAAGCAGAGGAGTTGCTTGTAACTGTAAGGAGTGCAGAATTGGCAGCAGATGCCAGACTGACAGTTCCTAGATAGGGAAGCACTTTACTTAGCTCAGACTAAGCACTGCCTCCATATTTAGGCAAGTACGTAAGCACACATTTCTCTTTAGGCACATATTCAACACATCCTTAAGCAAGGCCTGAAACATTAAGAATTTTATT
This sequence comes from Aptenodytes forsteri, assembly GCF_000699145.1. Classification (NCBI taxonomy): domain Eukaryota; kingdom Metazoa; phylum Chordata; class Aves; order Sphenisciformes; family Spheniscidae; genus Aptenodytes; species Aptenodytes forsteri. The sequence continues at coordinate 956,180 of NW_008795485.1, forward strand.
AAAGTGCTTTGCTGAATTAGAGCCTTTATCTATACAGGACAAGGAGCAACAAAAAATCATCAGCGCTGATGTGAAAAACTATCTTGGAAAAAAAAAAAATGGAGAGACGTCATTGCTGGGTATTTTGCCCTCTCTTTCTCTGCTAAGCCTAATCACATGTGCATCAATTACGTGAAAGGATTAGTTCTTCGGGAACTAGGCTGAAAAAACAAACTAATTCTAAAAAGAATGCCAGACAGGTTTGACACTGGAAAACTCCCCACTGGATTTTTTGACGAGGTGTCATATAGAGTTCTAGTTTCTGCAGTCCCTCTCTCACTTCTTGCTTAGAAAAAAAGAATCTTTTTCTTTCTCAGAAAGTTCTTGACAAGTAAAACGGGACAGTCCACCTTAGCTGAGATCAGAACCCTAGAGTCCTAACTCCAATCCCTGGCACTAGCCACCAGCCATTGACATGACTCTCCAGCAGTAGCAAATACACTCAGAACAACAGCAATATACCTGTTGGGGCAGCAAGTCCAGAGAATTCACAGTATTTTCCTGGTGGGCATTTTTGACATTCCTTGACAGTTTTCAGTTTTTGCCTTGGTCCAAAGGTTCCTGCAGGACAGCTGTACTGAGTACTCCTATTTGTCCCTGGTGGGCAGTAAAAACCTTGAGGGCATGGGTAAAGGGTAAAATCAATAACTGGCCCTTGCTGGCTGTCACAGTAATAGCCTGCAGTGAAGACAGAGGAAAGAAAGCTAAATTAGTCACTGAGAGACACTAGCTATTGAGAATGCTGCTCATTAGAAGAAAAGACTCCTAACAGGTTCTCCCAGGCATACAAAGCACCTCACTGGCCACTCAAAAAATAAATCTATTGCTGACCTCAAATTACTATTGATGTGAATCACACTCCTGCTGGGACAAATACACATCAAAGCTTTCCACATGCTGCACTCTTTAGAAGTAAATTTACCACCCAGTGGTCCCCAGAACACAGGACAAAACTTACAGGTGGCACAGGAAAACACTTAGGGACACAGCATTGATCTTTGTTTCCTTTCAGCTACTGAAACCCTTCAAATAAAGTTTTCCCACTGAATATCAGAGTTTTCCCTTGCCAATATTTTAATTGTTCAGAATACACACAAGTTACCATTTCTGCTTTCGCATCTGAATTGCTTTAACCTCTAATGGCCTTTTCACACAGAGCCAGAAATGGTGCTTCTGCAAGTCAAGAGAAGGAAACCACCAAGGTAGGCAGCAAGTCTCTAAACTTTCATCCATAGGAAGGCTCAAGAGTCAATAATAAGCAGGCATCTCTTGTATGAGGGATGCACCGAATAACATTTGGATATTGTGAAAAATCTAACTCCTATTTTCTGGATGCATGTACAGCCTACAGCACCTCTCTGACTCCCCGTCAGATCTCCCAGCAGGGGAATAGCTTTTCCACTCTAAAACAGAGACTCTCACAGAAAGACATCTATTTTGATCTTGTCCAATACACACAAACGCATGCTCCTTTGAGCATGTCCCCAGAGACTTTGTCAATCTGCAGTGCAGTGCAGTTTATTCTCTACTTACCTTCCCGGCACTCTCCAGTTGGGGCACTGAGGCCAGGTACCTCGCAATAGAAGCCAGAGGGGCAAGGCTGGCACTCAGAAAGCATTCTCCTCCCTAGGAGGCTAGAAAAGGTGCCAGCTGGGCAGAGCTTGGGTACTGCTGATGCTGCAGCTGTGAGAACAGAAGCAAGACAGAGAGAAGTGAGCAATGAAAGAATGAATGAGACCGGTGCATTCGGGGGTTGGATGAGCACACAGCAGCATGGAAACAGTATCAATGAAGTCTTATTTTTCACTCATAGATCAAACAGTGCTGCGTGAAAGAGGACAGACATTATTTGCTTCATTTTACCAAGGGGAACAGAGGTGAAGCTAATTACATTCTAAAGACAGACAAAGTTTAGGCATTGAGACAAATACATCCCCACTTTCAAAGAATAGGCCAGGGGAAGAACTAGGGGAAGAATCTGGGACCTTGGGCACTCTGGTCAGACCCTAGCAAGTTGGCCACCACGCTCTCAAAATCACCCATCAGTGTTTCAGATATTATATGACGTGAAATTTTCAGTATTTCAGATATTATGTGACATGAATTTTTTAGTCCTGATTGATGCTGGATACTTACTGCAGTAAGTCCCCCCAGGGCAGATATTCCCAGTCACACCATCTGTTGGTTTAGGGAGAGCTGCTCCACCATTACAGTAAAACCCAGCAGTACACTCCCCACTGGGGACAGACAGACCTAGAAGACAGAGAGGATAATGGCACTCAAAGCAGTAAGACAAAGGGAGAAAAGCAGGAAAAACAACCACTCGCAGCCTCCCTCTGGGCAAACATTGCAAGGTAACACCTGAGCCCTGTTCTATGCTAGTCCAGGGAGACACCAAAGGCATCTTGCAAGCACCGCTACGGCTCTACAGAAGTATGAGGATAAAACCAGCTCCAATTTAACACACTGAAAGAATACTGAAAGGACAGGAAATAAGTAGGAGAAAATGAAGCAGCAGTCAGTATCCCAGCATCTGCAGGCTCTGCAGATGCAGAGAATACAGGGGAGTCTGACAGGAGACCCTGGTCCTCCATATCTATGAACCTATAGTGACGTGTGTTCATACTGGTCATCTGAAGATGGGAACATGGCCACAGAGGCAAAGTGACTCACTCAAGGTCACACAGAAAATTCTGGGCCAAAGTCAGGTTTATCACCCAGAAGCAGAACTAAGCTTTAGGGTCCTCTAACAAGTTCGTAAATAGCAAACATTTTCTTGTCCACATAGTGCCTTTATTTTAACTACCCCCAAAACAGATCACTCCTGTTCTTCAAAGGCAGACACTAACCTGAGGCATTGCAGTAAAACCCTGGAGGGCAGGGAAGAGGCTCTGGGCTTCCTTTGGGGCAATAGAAACCAGCTATGCACTTCCCTCCAGTGGCAGTGGCTGGACAGAGGCAGTTGGCATTGGTGTAGTTATCCAGATCAAAAGGCTGTGAGGTCCAAGCAGCTGAGATGCAAAACCAACCTGAGAACAGAAAACATGACTGAAGTTCTAGCAATGACAGAGCCCCAGAAATTATGAGTAAACCAGCTGGGATGGCCTTGCATGTAATGTCTGCATGGCACAACCATAAGCACACAGAATACAAGACAGGCTAATATCACCGAAGTTTAACACCACCATGGCATAATTTTCCACATCATAGTACATGCAACGATGCTTCTATATAATACCACATCAGCAAAGATAGTAAGAGATCTTACAACCTTAAGTTCAGTACTTTTGCTTTATGGGCACAGCACTCAATTCAGACTGGAAAGGCTGTGGTAAAAGCTGCAGGATATAATCATCAGCCTCCCAAACGTACTGCCCCCAAGTGCTGTGCAATACAACAGCCAAACAGATCCAGACTCACCTGCATCACACTTGCCTGAGGCAGCAGTCAAGCTCTCCTTCCCACAGTAGTGCCCAGGTGGACAGGGCAAGCAGCTATCCAAGCTCTGTGTCATGGGATCAGGGTTATAGTAGCCCCGGGGACAGGGAAACTCAGTAGCAAACCTGGTTCCTTTGGAATAAAGAGAGCAAGAATCTTTCATAGACTATACATACTATCTTGGCTATTAATCCTGCCGTATGACTTCATGTCATCTTTGCCAGTTTATCTCATTGCTGATCTCCACAGTGCACAACTTGCCCTTCATAGCCAAGACAGTCTCTGGGTGCTGTTTAGCTTGCCTGTGAGGGGGTTAAGCAACAGCCATATCTACGGTTTAAAAAAAAAATCTGTGTTTTTTTCTACAAAGAACCAGACCGACATTTAAAACGTTTTGTTCACAGAGATCATTTGCCTTTAAGAAGAAGGATGTTTCAGCCTGGCCAATGGATTGTCTTGTCCCCTGGGCCCATCTCACCTTTGGGGCAGTAAAAGCCAGCTGGGCAAGGATTCGTACTGTAGCTGGTGGTATTTTCCGGGCAGTAGTAGCCTGCAGCACAAGGGAAGCATGCAGCTTGTCTCGTGAGGTTGTTGTAAGTCCCTGCAAGGCAGGGTAAGGGAAAGCTGGTTCTTTCTGGGCAGAAGTGGCTCACAGGACAAGGGCCTCCTTTCTCCCACATACCTAGGACACAGAAAGTAGAAGAGACATGGCCAATAAAGGGACCTGCTGAGGGAGGGACAATGCCAACAAAGGGAGCTAACACCCCACCGATGAGGATCTTGTCTTCTCTGGGATCCCAGAAGACAAATCAAGAGGATGCACAACACAGTAACTAGAATGACCACCATATCCCAGCTTTAAAATTATTCGATGCTGTGTCACCATCTCTCTTCCCTCCTTGCTTCACAGGCAAAGCCACAAGAAATCATATTTAACAGATCAGCTTTCTAATCACTCACAGCTTCACAATATACCAGGAATTCTGGAGAATATGGAATTGTCCACTGGAGACTTGGAACTCTTTCCTGCAAATTATTATTTCTGAGACACAATAAAATGATAAGGGGGAAATCAGGCTACGTGCATTACAGGCAGGCACCCATAACTTTCCCAGTGTTCAATGCAAATATCTCATTCGATAACAGATTGGTGGACCAACTGCTTCTTCATCCTTGGCATGTATGCATTGGTACAAATACCTCAAACAAAATTAATACTGGATGACTGAGAGAAGGCAGGGGCAGGAATAGTAAGGAAAAAGGTGGCATTTTTTAAAGCTACCTTTTGCCCAAACCCCTAATTATTTGACACAGGCAGATGAAGACACCGACGTTCACCCAGTGCAGCTCACCAGGTGGCGATGGTGAGGAAGCTCCAGACAGGCAGTAGTACCCAGCTAAGCAGGGTCCCGAGGGTGCCGTGAGGCCAGCAGAGCTGCAGTAATAGCCAGATGGACACACTGTGCAGCTGGAATCCTGCCGGTTGTAGAGCCTGGTGAGGGACATAAGCAGGTTTTCAGTTGGCAAGTGTGCAAGTTCAGCAGGTAGACCATTGACACCTACACCTCTGGCCAAGTGAAAACAACCATGAAGCTTTTATGATCAATGCAAAGATGTGTCTAATAAGCCTTACTGAGCTGCACTTTGTTGCTTAAAGGACTAAGGGAGAAACCAAAAAGAAAAAGAAAATAAAAATTAGCATCAGCAGAACTAAGCAGCTTACCTGTCTGAGTAAGTGCCCATAGGGCATTGCTGTGGGATACTTGTGCCAGCTGGGCAGAAGTGTCCAGGTGGGCATGGGCCACCAGTACTTGTGTTTGTGGCTCCATTAGGGTTTGGGACACTTGCTCCTACATAAGGAAGATAGACCAAAGGTATCCTGAATTATATGAGCTGCTATTCATAGGCAAGTCTGTCCCCCATGCATAAAGAAACATTTCCATAGCTGGAAAAAGAACAGCTGATTGTTACTTATGACAATAAAGCAAAAAATCTATAGTGGAATGGAGTAATTAACAGCAAGTACCATAGGGGAATAGAACCATTTGGATGGTTTGCCTTTTTACCATAGACCTACTGCTCTAAAAGCTAGAATGTTAGGGAGGAAGGAGACGATGACCACACATTATACAATTATCTCTAAGCCCCTACAAGAATGTGAGCTTTACCTATAGCTCACAAAATCCTTCTCTGGCATGTATCATCATCTCTAATGTATAGACAGGAAAACTGATACCCAGAAGAGAAGAGCTTACATGAGTTCCCACTGCTGCAACCGGGACTAAAAGTTAGTGATCCTAAATGCCCATCGCCCATGCTAAACCCAGAATCATCTGTTTGTTGAAGGGGCCAGTATGTACAGAAACTATTTTATTTATATGAGAATATTGGGAACATCTATGAAGTTCAGAGGCCTGTCACCCACATTGCAAAACACAGATCTGAATGCGGATCACAGTAGAGTTGACTGCTATTTCAGAGCAGTCTCCGGGCTTACGTGCTAGTTGGCAAATAGAAAGTTAGAAACAAAAAAGACTTCCTGGTTTTAATGCAACCTGCCCTTTCACTGGTGTGGCAAACGACACACAAAGTTAGCTGTAAGCATTTCCTTTAAATTGGACTGCATCCAAAAGTATCTTACATTTGGACTTGATCTTGGTAAAACATTCATGACAACTGTCCTGCAGAGAGCACAGAAATTGGTAAGGACCTGAAAGAAATCTCAAGGGAGGGATGAACTGCCAAATCCGAAGTCAAAAACAGAGAGCTAGGCCTCTATAAAATATGTATTTGTGTGGTTTTTGGCTCCTGCAGTTGGCTCTCTGTGCTGGTTTTGGCTGGGGCAGAGTTAATTTTCTTCATGGTAGCTGTGTTTTGGACTGGAAAGAGTGTTGATAACACAGGGATGTTTTCGTTACTGTTACTCAGTGCTGACACTGAGTCAAGGCCTTTTCTGCTCCTCACACCACCCCGCCAGCGAGTAGGGTGGGGGTGCACAAGAAGTTGGGAGGGGACACAGGTGGGACAGCTGACCCCAACTGACCAAAGGGATATTCCACACCACATGACATCATTCTCAGCATATAAAGCTGGGGGAAGAAGAAGGAAGGGGGGGACGTTCGGAGTGATGGCGTTTGTCTTCCCAAATCAACGTTACGCGTGATGGAGCCCTGCTTTCCTGGAGATGGCTGAACACCTGCCTGCCGATGGGATGGAGTGAATGAATTCTGTGTTTTGCTTTGCTTGCGTACGCGGCTTTTGCTTTACCTATTAAACTGTCTTTATCTCAACCCACGAGTTTTCTCACTTTTACTCTTCTGTTCTCTCACACGTCCCACTGGTGGGGAGTGAACGAGAGGCTGGGTGGTGCTCTAGTTGCTGGCTGGGGTTAAACCACAAGACTCTCATTTCAGACTTTTCTTAATAATTGCAAGGACATAGGTAACTTAAAAGTAAATGCCAGGATCCTTCTTAAATCACCTAAACTCAGGTCCTGTCATCCTATGAAATGTATCAAACACTATTCCTCAGCAGCATGGTTACAGCATGCAGCACAGAGAAAATTCAGTGCTACTGAATACTGTGCAGAAGGACTGAATGAAGTTGCTGCTACCTTCCTATCTGTCTGTAGTCCTTTATCCTTAACAAATGCAAACCCTTATTTTATACAATACACCAGCTGAAAGCTGCCAGGAAACTTGCTCACAACAGTCAAGTTCCTATGGTAGAAACTTGCTCGAGTCTACTTCTTGTTGTTTTTCCTAAGTCCTTCTACTAGCCTCAGAAAGCAGGTATTTGACTAGAGAAACTTCTGATGTGGCTGAGTATAACCTTATCACACAGCTTCATTCCTCAGGACTATCCTGGCACTCTCTGCAATAAAAGCCAGGGAGAGACTGCACAGAGAATGTACAAAAAACAGTTCCTAAAGGGCCACAGCTTCCTACTTTTTCACTTCTCTTTTTGCCCTCTGAATGCTAAATTCAATACCTGCTGTGCAGAAGAATCCTGGCCAGCAGGGACCGCTTGGAGAAGATAATCCCCATTCTCCACAGAACATTCCTGGAAGACCACAGAGGGAAAAGAGTATCAGTAAACTGGAAGAAAAAACAGGAGAGCTGCTGTGCTGCATGCGCTGATGGAAGGCAAAGGGGAAGACTTTGAGAGAGCCAATCCCTCAGCATCAGCACAACTGGGACAAAACTGCATTCCAATTCAGATCGTGCTCCTCTGGGAAGCCCCAAACTCTTCTGCAGAGCCTCAAAAAACCTGTGGCTCACTGGGGGACACTACCAGTGGAACAAGGAACCTCCTTTGACTGTGTATTTTTATGTTTGCATTTCCTAGAGATGAAACACACATCAATGGATTAGGAAAAGAGATATGCAGAGATCACCCTCTTAGACACTGCCCTACATGGGCAATCAGAGTACTCGGTCATTTCCTCACCTGCAGGACACTGCTGACACGTCTCGACCCGGCTGAGTCCATAGGAGGGGTTGTAAGTCCCAGGGGGACAAGGATAAAAACTGATTCCAGTTTTCTGAGGGCAATAGAAGCCAGGAGGACAGCGACGTCTTAGTCCTTTTGAACAGTGAAACCCAGCAGGACAAGGAAAGCATTTGTCTTGACCTGTGAAGGAAATACAGGAATTAAAAGGAACCATGTAATGAAATGGAAGAAAAATACCACGTGCACAACTTCCCTCTGCCTGGTTGTGCACTTAAAGAAGCAGAAATCGAAATGAAGTTATTCTGTAAGGCCTCCTGCAATAATTGGCCTTCAAACATGTACCTTCTCCCAGGAGCATTTGATTCAGCAAGCTTCTCAACTCCACTTTACCAGCCCCAGAGTGCCAGTAACCTCCACATCTCACCGTTAGGTGGCAGGCAGAACAGCAAGGAAATCTGGTTAACTGCTTACTAGCTTTCTGTGTGCAGAGTGTCACTGCTACAATCCTAACACATGAGCTGCTGCAGGGGTGAAATATATTCTCCACGTGACACCAGGAAAAAAACCAACAAACAAATCCCCCCAAAACTCCTTTCTCTGCCCCCCTCTCCCCCCCAAAAAATACTGAATGCTCATAATGGCCAGCAGCTATCAAGACATTCTCGGATACAGACAAAATATACGATCTGAGTTTCTAGCTCCCCCAAGTCACGTTGAAGTTGCAAAGATCCAGTTCCTGACCTGTTGCATTACTGTATTCTCCACTGGGGCAGGGAGAAGGCGCTGCTGAGCCTGCAGGGCAGAAATGTCCTCGAGGACAGAGATCTCCAGTGACACCATCCTCTGGCTTTGCAGTCTTTGTCCTTCCTGTGCAGTAATAGCCTTAAAGCAGAAAACATTTGAGTCCTGTCTCCCATTCAAATACAACTGAATTTCTAAGTAGCTGAAGAAGTTCTGGCTTTGTCTCACCTTGTGCACAAAGTCCTACAGGAGCATCTTGGCCAGACATATTGCAGAAAAACCCAGGGGCACAAGGCAGACACCAAGTGGCATCCTGGGCTCCCCTCTGTCCATTCCAGGTGCCAGCAGGGCATGGCATCTCTTTTGGGTGTGCCGTGCCAGCAGGGCAATAATGTCCTTGTGGGCAAAGATCTCCAAATGGAAGCCCCACCTGCAGCAAGGAAAATAAAATGCATATGGCTTATGAAAGCTTTTGTAGTGCCAAAAGGTCTGAAACAACGCAAGATATTCAATACTCACAGGTGAGGAGCTGTTGGAACCTTGAATGCAGTAATATCCTGTCTGGCAATGTCCTTCTGGCTCAATCAGACCAGCCACGCTGCAGTACATACCTGCAGGGCAGGGCTCGCATGAACCTGCCCTGACTACATCTGTGTAAGTTCCCTGCACAAAGAGAGAGAACCAGTGAATGCCCCCTGCCGAGGGACTTGAAGCCTGCTGAAAATTACTACTTGAAAAACAAGTCCATATTCGATTCTTACCACGGGGCATGGGAGAGGCAAGGAACTTCCAGGCAAGCAAAAATGCCCTTTGGGACAATCCTGGGGTGCGGCCAGGCCTGTCTCATTGCAGAATGTACCCTCTGGACAGTCCCTACAAAGAGACTGACCACGGACCTAAAGAGGGAACATAGAAAGAACTTGGCAGATGTGGCGTATTTTGGCTTACCACGTGAATGAATAAACTTTGCACATTCTACCAACGCCCAGAGACTCCCTACCACAAAATCAACACCCCGAAGCAAATGAACTGCAGTCCAAATGCAACACATTTGTGGTATCTGAATAGCACCTTACACCACTAAAGCAGTGGCAGGCACAGCCCTGATCTAATACAACAGAAAGGCACATGCACATGTTAAATTCACCCATGCTAGGCTCAAGCCTCCTCAGCCCACTTCTAAATTTGCATTATGCAAGAAAACTTAAGAAAAACTGCCAAATGAGCTATAGACAACAGTGCTGGCCTGATGGACCTGATGTTCTGACCTAAACTTTTTTAGTTCTGCACAGAGTTCTTCTGTTGCAGGGTAAAAGCAAAGGAGGTGGTGATTACCCAGCTTAGGAGAAAACCCAAGTCCCCCTTTTTTTAAGCCGACCACTTACAAACGCCTCATGAATTTCTATTCACACACTTTACAGTTTCCAAGGGCTCTGATGACCCCACAAGTATCTTACACAGTGTATATTAACATACTTACAGGCTGGAAGCTGCCAAGAGGACATGGCTCTGGTTTGAAAGCTCCTGTTAAGGAATAATGCCCCTCCATCACCACTTGCTGAAGAGCACTTTTGGCACCTCCTGTACAGAAGTAGCCAGCTTTACATGGTCCCGAGGGAGCTTGGTTATTTGTCCCATCGCAATACAGGCTATGTGGGGAAAAACAAAAACCTTGGGTAGCAATAGTTCCTTTTGTCACTGGATAGCACAGTCCCAATACAAAAAAATCCCTGCAGTCTATGTGTAAACTTAGAGACCTGGTTCCTGTTTGCTTACAGGCCTTGAAAGGGAGTTACAGAGGATATGTATCGCTTCTCACACATGCTTTTTAAAGACCAAAACCTCTCAGATTCAGTAGCTTCATCCTGGGAAGAATTCTCCCCTCTACAATCAGGGAGTGGCATCTGCATATACTTCTGAACAAAGATCACACAAACACCCAAATGTTGGTTTTCTTCAAATCTTCTCTGCAGCTTTGGGCTAAAAATATATAAAAAGAAAGGAACTTTGATGGCATTCCCTCCAACTTATGGACCAAATATGAATTCCAGAGCAGACTCTTGCTCTGTTTTCCTGCCTTCCTCTCCTGGGAAAACAGAAAGTGAAGAAAAAGTAAAAAATAGAGGGACAGTTTTTTCAATTTGGATTATCTCAGAGCTTTGGATTCCACCCCATGAAGGTCTACGACCCAATCCCAGTTGGCCGCTGCCTCCTCAGTAAAGCACAAAAATTACAGGTTTTGTGCCACTAAGCCCCAGATGATCTTCCACACACCATTTGTCACACCAGCATGAAGATATGACGACTTGAAAGTCAGACTGTCCCTCACTGCCCTTAACAAGCTGCACATACCCAATGCACGCTCACAGTGAGGTGAAAGCCACCACAATCCATACATTTTCCTTCAGAATCAGATGCGTAATTTTGGTGTCATTAAAAGGAATGCAACAGGGTGGTGAATTATACTATCTGGTAATATAAAAAGTACTACCCAATTAGTATTAATGAGAATGTTTAAGCAAGGCAAGAGCTGCTAGGTCAAGCCATCCTGAACTACAGGCATAATGAGTCTCAACAGAAGCCAGTGAATAGTAAAAGCTGGTGGACAACTCAGACAATTCAAATTCCTTATTGTAAATCTACTGATACAGGTATGTTGCCATGGAGAACGCAGATAGTGCATTTGCACTGGAGCCCTGGGGACAGAGGGGACTCCTCTGCAAGAGGGCTGAAGGTAAGGATGGGCTGCTGTGGCAACAAACTTGAGGGCTGAACAATCCCTTTGCAAGGGGACAGAACTGAGCCATGTTCCCCGAAGATGACACTCACCCAGGTGGGCAGTTCAAGCACTCATGGAGGCTTCTCAACCCACTCACGTTGCTGTAAGTTCCTGGAGGACAGGGGATAGGTAAGGGGGAGCCAGGTGGGCAGTATGCCCCAGCAGGACACACATCTCCTGTCACACCATCTGTGGGCAACTGAAATTGGCAAAGGCATCATTCAAAAAAAAAAAAAAAAAAAAAAAAAAAAAAAAAAAAAAAAAAAAAAAAAAAAAAAAAAAAAAAAAAAAAAAAAAAAAAAAAAAAAAAGAGTAAACAGGGTTCAGGGTTAAAATATTTAAGGCATCATGCTGATTTGGGCCCAAGGCAATAAAGAAAAGAGAAACAGAGACGTATTCTGTTGTACAGAGAACAGACAATACCTACTTAAGGGAAATGCAGCAAACACAAAAAGAATAAATATGGATGACCTTTTTACACTAGCAATCCCACTGTGATTCACACCTACTGAACTTTTCACTTGTAGCCTTTTCACCTGGCTACATTTTTAGTTAAGGGGTGTTAGTGTTGAGAGGGAAAAATATGATATGGTTACACGATATGGTTACACTCCCTTTGAGGGCACAGCATGAGTAGTCCTCATGCCATAACCTTGAGCGTGAGCAGTATAAAATTGTGACTCTTGAAGTCACTGGGTTAATAAAAAGCACACCGGTGGAAAAAAAACACCACAGTGGAGCACAGTTAGATAAGAAGGAGAAAAACTTGCCATGTGACTTACTGGAGTCAAGGCCCTGCCCTGGCAGTAGAATCCAGCCTTACAGGGACCGCTTGGCCCAGTCTGTCCTGGAGCAGCACAGTAGAAACCACGGCCACACGGGCTGCACTCCGAGGGTCCAGACAGCCCCTTCTTGTTACTGTATGTACCCTCTGGGCAGGGTTCAGGTTTAGAGCTGCCTTTGACACAGTAGAAGCCCTGCAAAACAAAGCCAGCTTAATACAGCATTTAAGGCTCTTCTATTAAATAGGCCCCCACATACCAGCTTCCTCCATTAGATAACCAAGAAAGAACAACTCACTGCTGGGCAAGTTTTGGGCTCTGACATGGCAGGAGAGTCACAGTAATACCCAGGTGGACAAGGTTTGCAAGTATCTTCACCCTCTACACTGGAATTATCCCAGCAGAAGCCTGGCATACAGGGGAAGGAGAAAGGGAATCCAGTCCCCGGAGGGCAGTTATAGCCAGGTGGGCAATCCCCAGTCTGGAAAGCAAAATACACAGTCAGGCATGGCTTTGTAGGGAAGAAGAATCTGTTAAGATCCAACACAGAAAGAGCCAAGCTTCACCTACAATTTGAATAACCTGGACATTTTTTTACTGCAAGAAAATGGGGCAGAAAAGAAGGGAAGGAAGGGAATTGACAGTCTTATCAGTAAAACGCTGACCATGTAGGATAATTATTTTAGGCAAGACTTTTTTAAGGTAAAATCTTGTCATTGAGACAGGCCCTACACGTTGCCTGTACAGTCATGGGGAAGATGCTCTTCTTCCGCACTTGGAAAAGAGCTGTAACCAAGATAAGAGTTACCACCTCACTCTTAAATAAAAGCATGAATTCATCCATGTTGAAGAGAATCCAACTGCATTTTTACTCTTAATAGAGGCTTCTTTTTTTAACAGCTATTAATATTTGAAGAGTTCATTCTTTCCAGAGACAAGACAATCACAATGAAAGACCCCAAAACTCATTAGAGGCAGAACAGCACCAATTCCTGACCTTTGAACTCTCTTTCATAGTCTGCATTGACAGGCAGAAGGCAAACCAAGGATAGAAAACATGCATTAAGCTTGCTCCATTAACAGTTGCAGCCTTTGGAAAAAAAAGTTGGGAGAACCTGGGCTATACTTACAGGGTGGGGAATTCCTGGAGGCTCGATCCCATCTCTGTAGCAGTACTTCCCTGCAGGGCACGGTAAGCATTCATCAGCACTGCTTAGACCCCTCTGCTCACCATAGGTCCCATTGGGACAAGACTTAGCATGCAAGCCCTTGAAATGAAATAGAAAAATAGGTCTTTAACATACTAACATGACTGCTGCATCCCACAAGGCAAACATACAGCAGCTGAAGCTGTGAAAATAATTCGTCCCAGTAACTGGGAACGAACACTGAAAAGTGACACTAGGAATCTGCTGTGAATGCTGAAAAATGGTATAACGGAATGGGGATCCAATCCTCTGTATTTTATACAGCATCTCAGAAAACGTTATCCCAATATTATGAATAGTTTTATGTAGGGCAAATACTACTAAGATTTATGAACACCAAAAGAATACAGAAGTCAGTAAAAAAAAAATATTAACTTGTAACTGTGCAGCCAACTTGATGACGGAAGAGTGAATCCCAAGGACCAAAGCAGATTCACTTACAGTATCTCCCCGGGGACAGTAGTATCCTCTTGGGCAGGCATTTGCACTGGCATCTGGAACAACTGCCTGTCCTTCTGGGCACAGGAGACCCGCTGGGCAAATCATGGCAAGGAGCATCACCTCCCGGCTGGTGTGCTCACTAGCACAGTAATGTCCAACAAGACATGGCAAGCAGGAGGCTGAACCTTGGTCCTACAACATGAAAAGCACATGGTTCCACTTCTAGAGAGCAAAAGAATCCTCGCACATTTGGCAAGCTGTATTGAGGCACGAAACAAAGGAAATGAATGCAACCAACTCTACAGCAGACCCTATCAGTAAACAAAACAGTCCACAAAAACATGGCCATTGATCAAAGACATTGCCCTTGGGAACTGATGACAGGACCCTGCTCTCAGAAAACATTACCTGTTATGCTCAGTAATACTACTGGAAACACAAAGACTTCCCTTTAAAAATTCCTTGTAACCTAACCTACGAACAACAAACAGCATGCAATTCAGTGTATTCACCCTGCAGGCAAGAAAGCCCGTGATTCACAAATAAGAAGCAGGCCCCGTCACTGCCTGTGGATTATCCATGCAAAAGGTTCTGATCCTCAGAACAGCAATCCAATACCCTTTGCCAGCAGGAGCAGAGAAAAAAACAGTCACATTCCCTCATCTTTCTTCGTTACACTGAACTCCAAAGTGCAAACAAGAAATAATCTAGGTCTATTTGCCATACATAAATCTCCATTCATTGTTTATCTCCTCTCCAATCTTAATAAAGGGTTCCAGTAATAACTACCAAATTTGTGCAGTGATAGAAAACTGGCCTGGACAGAGATACTGGGGTCATCTGACAGGAGTGACAAGCCCGTTTCCCATTAACAGGGAAACATGGTAATTATCACTTGAATTATTCATTACAGTTTGGGGGCAGATAAATAAGAAACAGGCCTTAGCTCCTGCTTGTGAGAATAGTTGTGCCGTCACTGTTCCCTTCTGTGGCTCCATCTTGTTGTTTTACCTTCCAAAGTCAACTGATAGTTTAAACCCATTGCAATCAAATACTTCCTTTTGAGCAGGAACTAAATACAGCTGTCTGCTCTCTGCCACTCCCCCACAATACTTGGAATGAAAAGGGTAAAACATATCATGAAAACCCAAAGTACCTACCCAACTACACACTGCCAGATACATGACATGTACTTAGATTGCTAGTGCAAGCCTCTGGAGCGGGAATAACAGCAAGAGCAGTGTTACACACGATACATACTTTTAGCATCATACCTGGAGCAGCTCCAAACCCGACTGCGTAGGAACACTCCCGGTGCCTTCTCTGGACTAGCACTTTCAGTCCTTACTTGTAGGGTCAGCACAGTTGGCCAATATTGTTTAAAGCACTGTACACAATCACCCCAAATACTCAGACTCATCATGAAAGGAGACGGGCTCATTCCAGTGCCTCCTTTGAGGCTCTCACAGCCTCAACCTCCCCTTGAAGCTCCCCTTTCTGCCAGAATTCAGTCCTTATGCAGAACAGATGCCAGGATAAAATTATTGCTACTTACTGAGAAGTTGCCAGCACCACATGTTCGAGGAGTAACAGTGCCAAGCTCAGGGCAGTAATACCCTTCAGGACAAGGGATGCAGTCTGCAGCCACTTTTGCACCACGTTTCATGTGATAGGTTCCTCTGCAGGATAAAATACAACAGAAGGGAGAGTCACAAACAGCAGCAAAGTGACCAAGAAAAGGACAGTGCACCTCTGGTCTGCATTCTTAGTCTTTTGTATAGAGGAAGTCTACCATTTCTGGAGCCAAGAAACTGCCCAATTCAGAAAAAACTTGCCTGGACCACCCAGTAACATACAAGGTGAAAGGAACTTGTAAGCATGTCTGGTGCAGAAAGATATTACTTAAAATCAGAAGTGCCCTGAAATGCCATGTAGAAATATTTCCTTTTGTACCTGCATGGGTCAGAGACCCACAACTACTGCAGCATGTGTAGTGTACTTACACTGGGCATAGAACTGGCTTGGAAGTCCCACTGGTGCAGAAAGCTCCTGCAGGGCAGGCAGCGCAATCTTCCACTCTGCCATTTCCCAGCCTGGTACTGTAAGTTCCTGCAGGGCAGGGGTACTGCGTGCCTCTCCATGTACCTTTCCAAAAAAGGAGGAGAGAACCATCCTAATTCTTAATACAGCCTTGAAGACAGAAGGCAATAAGGCCCCCTGTTCTTCATTGCTATTAAGTATTTATATGAGTTACACGTAAATACATTTTTATATATATAAAAATTACTGCTCACAGCTGCAAGAACAACAACAAAAAAAAAAAAGACAGAAGGCAATAAGGCCCCCTGTTCTTCATTGCTATTAAGTATTTATATGAGTTACACGTAAATACATTTTTATATATATAAAAATTACTGCTCACAGCTCCGAGAACAACAACAAAAAAAAAATCACCATTTAGCAAATATTGCAGAATCTTTGCAGGAAGTTTCAAATTTAGAATTGTGCTTGTACCAGACACTTGATTGTGCATTTTAATTCTTTGCAAATTAAGGGAAAGAAAATAATGACACCAACACGCTCATTTCAAACAGAATAGATTTAAAGTATTGACTATACAGAACGGACAGTTTACTATCCAGCTCCACACTGAAATATTTTGGTGCAAAAAAATATGCTGATAAAGTCAGCGCGTGACTATCAGAGTTCACAAAATTTCCAAAGACAGAAATAAACTAAATCTCCCTCGTTCCTGCGAAAAGCTGCCTACCTTGAGGGCAGTAGTGCCCTGAGCTGCACATCCCAGTAGGGATACGGGCTCCTCCTACACAAAACCAGCCTGCAGGGCACAGAAAGCACTCCTCTTCCGAGGTCAGGCTTGTCCTATTGCTCCAGGTGCCTGGGGCACACTTATGCTGCATTGGGTGCTTTGTGCCTGGTGGGCAGTAGTGACCAACTGGGCATGGCGTGGGAGGCTTCTGTTTCCCCCCCGTTCCTGTAAACACAAAGACGAATTTAAGAGAGGCAATGTAGCCTAATGGGTAGCATATGGGCTTCACACAATCCAGTTTCCTCATTCTGTTTTCAGCTCTGCTGGATGACCCTGAGTTAAGTCTTCTCCTCATTTTGCGCCTTTCCTCTATTTAAAATGGGATAACAATAATTACTTTCTCTGTTGATGAGAGGCTCTACCACAGAACTGGTTACTAAAGCAATTATTCTTCAACTCAAGTATCCTGCATGGTGCCCCTGTCCAAAGCTGGCATAGACGTTAAAGTGAAGAGGCCATCAATAAGCTAAAAACTTTGAAGACTGCAAAAACTGGCCACTTTCAGGTCATAAAGTTAAAACAGTAACCGTGGGTGGCATAAAAAGAAAATTTCAGAGTAAAATTAAAATCAACTTGTCCGGCAGGCACAGCAGTCTCTGCAGCAACACTAAAGGGCAACTTTTTCCCATTTACCATCACTGTGATACCGCACTGACCTGCTCTAGTACTTGCTGGTGGGCTCTGTGATACTGGGTACCAAAGAACACAGTTCACTTTGTCATAAAGCCACCTACCTCTCACACAGGCAAATCCAGCGGGGCACGTTTCACACTGGGACTTATCAAAGAGGTTGAAGTCATTGCCAACTGTTCCTGGAGGACAGGCGTTGCTGGGAAAATGAGGGCTGGATGACCCCGCTGGGCACACGTACCTAACAAAACACAGCAGGCTAGATGGGACAAATGTTTTGATGCAAGAGGGAGACAAACTCTGTGCCCTAGCAGACTATTAGGATGAATGCTGCAGCTGGGAAAAAGCTGAAGCACTTGATGCTGTGGCTGACAGCATTGTAACTGACAACCAATAATACAGAAATGCTGAAAATGAAATACTGTAAATGGACTGGTTGCGTCATACATTTTTCACCAGAAGAAAAGTGGGTTATTCAGCCAGGTCGCGTTGTTCATAACCATGGGATGTGTGGCCCGGCTTTATTCTTGTCTATTTTTACCACCTGTTCTGTGGCAATAGCAGGCAGCAGTGCCTTCCACCAGAACAGTCTACACCACACTGATACCAGAAACTGCAATAAAATCTTGACATAGCAGAGGATGCCACCTGCACCTCCCGATGCACAAAGCAAAACCAATGGAGGCAAAATATATGCGCAGACACAAATAGAAGCACAGAAAACAGCCAAGGCTTACCCTGGTAAGCACTCTGCATCAGGCTGGGCTAAGCCAGCCTGAGTACAAGCTCTCCCTGCTAGGCAGGCTCTGCAATCAACGGCTTCATCCTGTCCTTGGAGAGGATTGTATGTACCTGGCTGGCATGGGACTGGATAACTTGCTCCAGCAGGGCAGAAATACCCAGCAGGGCACTTCAAACACAATCCAGTTCCTAAAGAGAGAGAAGACATTTAAGGTCCCAAAGGGAGCATGACCTGCTGACAAAACAGAGCGTCCTACAAAATATGATTCCTTTGCTTTCACCTACAGCAAGAAAATACAATAGCGGTTTATTCATACAAACAATAAAATTACTGCAAAGCCAGAAGGTGGTGGTATTGGATTAGCCGAATGTTACCGAGGTTGTGTGGCTGATGGAAGCAGTAAAACCATCTGGACTGTGTTCTGAGCCGATAATACAAGAAATGAGATACATTAAAAATAAACAAAAACATCAGCCTGAAAACACAGTGATGCAGGTATATTTAATAATCACAATGCTTAGGCCTCAGTTGTAAGAGAGCCTGGGGTTTCGACAAAAGCTGAGCTGTTTCCATGTTTGCATTCTGAATAGAGAGAGATGAACAGGTTTTGCAGACTGGAGATATACTCAGTACGAGCACATGGATACCTGCTTGAACGACAACCATTTCGAGCTGTGATCACCTGTAAAATCCCGTGTGTTAAACAAAAGATGCTTGCATTGTAACTTAAAGGAACACTAGTAAGATCAATATATAATAAACCAACGATCCATTACTGGTGTTACCATGTTTAGAAAGTGCATCTCATTACAAAATGTCCCCAAATGTTTAACTTGATGAAAAGGAAACACAAATTTAGCACAGGAGTAGTTGCTATCCTCCTGTGTCAGGCCTTTCGACAGCACAAAGGAAATAGAGCAGTTCAGGGGGAAGGGAAAACACTGGCTGGTGATGATGGCTCCCTGGAGTACTTCCAGGTTGAACCCCTGCTGCCTTCCAAATGCTTGTCAAGGCAAGGCTCAAGCATACACTAGTGTGTACGTGCCTCTGCAGGCTGGAATAGAGCCTTACAGCACCCCCAAAATGATCAGGATTTATTAAAATCTAGGCTTCCCCCTCCACAGATTGAAGGCGCAGGTCCAGATTAGGATTCCTCGGGGTGCAAAGCAAGTTTAAGGGTCATCTCCCCCTCTGCCTTCCACCCACTTGCTCATTCCCACCCCTCGGAAAAATCTCATTATTTCCTCCTTACATCTACTCCACATGGCATGGATGAACACAAGGTTCCAAAATCTCAGTATGACAAGATTTGAATTTCTCAATCAAGACTATAAAATTCCACAGCTCTGAGCACAGCAACTGAATCAACACACCTGAGGGGGGCTGCAACCTCATGGAGCTGTGGGACCCTTAAAAAATTGCCTTAAGCCGACAAAAGCTTCATGATGTGGGGATCTGCACCCCTAGCAAATCCAGTGGGACTGCCATTTTACATAACCAGAATCCATGCCACTTGGCTATAGGGACATAAAATTTCCATTTCTTGCCTGACTTTCTGGAGATGATGCTTCCCTTTGGCGTTCAGAACAGACTTAATAGCATGGCTGCCTGAACACTTTATAAAAGATCAATCAGGGCACAGAATTACAGCATATTATCTATTCTGCAGGACCAGGCTAGCTCATGTACTTACTGTGCAATAAATGTAATGCAGACAAACTTGGTTTCACTGAGGGGTAAGTATATCACACTTAACACGCTGTAGTGCCAATAGTGGACACAGGCTAATACCATACGAGGCATCATCTACCTCATGGTAGTATATTTGAAATATTCTATGGCTTGTCAGAGTTTATCCATGTGTCCCCTATTTTGCAGCAGGCGTGGCCCTACCTTTGCCAAGTGTTCCTTAGGAGACTTGACAACATCATTATATAAAGTAGTACAGGCATAGCATAACAGCTTACATTATTAAACTGAAAGAGTTTTTAAACTCTAATTTACTTTGCAGCTTCTACAGTGTTTGTTCAGGTGCCACTGGCCCTGTCTCTTGAATTTTGCTGTCTTGATGAGATGTGAGGTTTGCTCCTTGCTGCACCACGTAAATGCACTTCTGGTTTTAATTTCAGAAGTGGGCGGAAAGCAGCAATCTCCTAGACTTAGCTGGTGAGTTTAAGAAAAAAAAAAAAAAAAAAAAAAAATATTCTATGGCTTGTCAGAGTTTATCCATGTGTCCCCTATTTTGCAGCAGGCGTGGCCCTACCTTTGCCAAGTGTTCCTTAGGAGACTTGACAACATCATTATATAAAGTAGTACAGGCATAGCATAACAGCTTACATTATTAAACTGAAAGAGTTTTTAAACTCTAATTTACTTTGCAGCTTCTACAGTGTTTGTTCAGGTGCCACTGGCCCTGTCTCTTGAATTTTGCTGTCTTGATGAGATGTGAGGTTTGCTCCTTGCTGCACCACGTAAATGCACTTCTGGTTTTAATTTCAGAAGTGGGCGGAAAGCAGCAATCTCCTAGACTTAGCTGGTGAGTTTAAAAAAAAAAAAAAAAAAAAAAAAAAAAAAATCATTCAACAGTCAAGACACTTTAGCAGCTGAGTCATTTGCTAGAAAAGAAATTATCAAATAGAAAAATATATGGCTTGATTTGAAGGAGATAATTATTTTCTTAGCACATGTACCTCACTGAGGGGAAGAGCCCAGTAGATGTAAAGGGAGACTGAACAACTGGACTCTAGGTTTTCTGCTCCTAGCAGTGCACCTGGTGATTTGTGACCCTGGATAAAGCATCCTGGACTTGGGCCAAAGTTTACTTTCGTGAATTGAGCTCATGCCCTGAATCTCCCTCTGATTCTATTTTCCCATTTGTACAGCACTGTTAAGGAGAGAGAAGCATTTTTTTATACCATTGTGAGAGACACTGAGGTACCCTGAAACGTTCAAAACCAGGCAGAGCTAGCCTCAGCAACATGTGATTACTGCAGCAGAAAGCCAGGTCTCCCTTTCCGTGTCTAAGCAAAGATTTAGTAGCAGAGAAGACGTTAGCAAAGCTCTATTATTCTATCCTTTCAAATTAATTCATCCATTACTAAATTGCAAAACCTAGTCACTTTCAACAGGTTTCCCAATCATTAGTGTGACTCAGTCCTACTGTATGCAAAACAAAGTTCTACTGATTTAGAAAACCAAATGAAAACAAAAATATTTAGAAGGAAACATCACAGAAAATAGAGCTGGAAATCTGTGGAAGCTTTGTGCCTGCCTTCTTGCATGCATTTCAGAACATTACACACTGAAGGGCAGGGCTTCTACAGCTTCTGAAGGTACCAATTCCAATGCTTTTTTACTGTTATAATAAAAAAAGTTTTGCCTAATCTGTAACTTAATTTCCCCTTGCTGCAAGAATGGGCCAGGGACTACTGGGATTGATTCAAACACATACAAATAAAGAACCCCTTTCCCAAAGGGAAAGTGTATGGTCAACTTGCTTTAATTATGTTACTCCTCTGTTCCACTCATAAAAGGAGCTTGAAAATGAGTCTGCGTTAGACCATAACACATCTCCTCAAAGTTGACTAATAGCGCTAAAAAAAGTGTCTCACATGCAA
This sequence comes from Aptenodytes forsteri, assembly GCF_000699145.1. Lineage (NCBI taxonomy): Eukaryota > Metazoa > Chordata > Aves > Sphenisciformes > Spheniscidae > Aptenodytes > Aptenodytes forsteri. The sequence goes on from NW_008795485.1 coordinate 977,879, forward strand.
AGCTGACACCGTTGAATAAGTTTTAACAGGCCAGCTGCTGACTTTGGCTTCACAACTGACCTGCTGGATGACTTTAGCGCATCATTTCAGATTGCTCCTTGATTTTCTTTCCTTCTGCTGAAAGTACAAAGGCCACCTTTTCCCGCCATCGCAACTTTGAAATCTCTGCATAAGGCAGATATCTAAATACCAGGGTCCATATCCATCAAGGCAGTTCCAATGAAATAAGTGGATAGTAAGCACTTCTGGATGTAACAGCTTTGTAATTCCTGAATGCTTCACCACAAATCTGGTGACTCATAGGAGATTCCATGGGTGTTCATTTCATCCAGAGCTCTAGGATTGCCTGAGCCAGAGCCTAGTAAATAAGCACTGTAACTGCCAGCCCCTTCATAAGAATATACTTAACAGTGTGATTTATAGTGAGAATTATTATGCCCACTGTCCAAAATAAAGATCTTTTATGTCACAGACCTGGCAAGCATGAGGAGCTGCTGCTGGGTGTGTGAAGTCCCTCTTTGGGCTTGAAATTCCCTGCTGGGCATGGAGGCACTGCAAGGCCATCAGAACAGAAGTGACCTGTAGAGAGGAAGAAAACAACATGTCGTTCAGAAACGACATTCTGGACAACTCAGACTCAGATGGGTCTCTTGCATGCTGACATGTGTGTGCGTGTTGCGGGGGACAAATGGGAAAGCACAAGTGTTTGCTGGCTAAATCATATCAGGGTGTATGAACGTTGCACCCTGAAGGCAGACATGAATTTGCTCTGATCTGGCAGGATACAAACCACCTCCGAAAGTAAAAACAGGAGAACCAATTGTGCTAGCATGGTACTCGGTCTGAGCTAATACACTGTCCAATTAAAAATGATTTTTTAGCACAAGCTCAAGGCAAAGCTAAGGTGGTAGTAGTGTCCTAAAAATAAAACGGGTGTTAGCCGATACAGCACTATACAGTTTCCCAGAGCCTATTTAAGCTTTGTGTGCTCAGAAGCGGCAAAGTCCAGGATGGTCCCTGGTAAGCTGGTACACTGCTGATGAAAACAGCCTAGAACCTGCATAGGATTGCTGGCCGGTAAGTGCACTTTCTTTACTTACACATTAAAAGGGTTTTATACCTAACAGCAGTGAGATGCCAGATCCACTTAAAGGAATGGAAAGGAGGCCGTTACAGTAGGCTGTGTTTCAAACAAGTCTTTCACAGCAGCGAGCAAAATCGAGTAATAGGTGAAGTCAAAGATGGATAAGCCACGCCCATTCATGTCTGTCTGTCCCTCCAGTTCCATCCCTTTTACTCACTATGTCAATATATGTCAGCAGCTAAATTAGCCCTTGCCCCCGATGCAGGACATCTGGAGGAAGCAAGAGAACCTGCTCCAGAAAAGACATTTTAAGCTGTTTAAAGCACTTGAACTTTCAAAAGGTCACTGCATTAGACAGACAAAGGATTTTCCTGTGTTTGCACTAAGAAAAGACAAAGCTCAGGAAGCACAGGGCAGAAATCCAGGAGCAATCCAGCTGAAGTGTTCCTGCTACTGCTCTAAGGACCACATTCCTCCTCCCAGTTCAATACACCATCTTTCGCTTAAAATCCTTCTGGCAGTTGTGCATTTAGCGATGAAATGCTCATATCCAGCTAGAATTAATTACTCTTTCCAAGTAAGATTTTGTAGAACTTGATTATCAAACGCTTTACTAAACTCCAGATGGATATTTGAAGAGTGGGGGGAAAAAAAAAAAAGAAAAAAGGATTTAACTGTGGCATGAGAGTGCCACTGCTATGTTGAAATATATTGCCATGTATCAGCACAGCAACGACACTTCATTCACATGCACGCAATACTAAGCACAGAGATTATACATAATTAAAGTCAGTCAAACTGCGGAAAAGAATGCTGGGAATCCTCAGGCCTCTCCTACTTGTGATGGTATTCAAACTCCTTACCATCTAAGGGCTTTGCAATTGGGCTGGATGACTTATTCAGATTTAAAAACACAAGAGGGACTAGTTTTAACACTGAAGCATTGAATTTCAGCATGGGATACTCTGCATATATTTAACCTGTTGATCATCTACTCAGAGATTTTCACTTGCTCTCTCCAAGTTTTGCAGTTGATACACTGGAGGTGGAACCTGACTGCAGCCTTTGGCTGATCTTGCGCTATAAATGATAATAATACAGTAGCAAATCTGTCACTCTAAAATCCATGCTCTAACATGCCCGTGTCTGTTCACTTGTTCAAACGTTTGGTAAGTACAATTTATAAACAATTCCTTAAGTCCAAAGAAGCCAGCATTTCCTGATTTTGTTTTACGGAGCCACAATTGGTTCCCTGGACCTCTACACAGCACAATAAATAGCAAGTGTAATAGGATACATATGCACAAAACCTCCATCACTTCCCATGTATGACTGACCGTGCGAGAGATGAATTATTTGCTATTCATACCTAACCCCAGGCACTGGAAATAAGAGAACTCCTCTGTTCTATTCTCTCACCTGTATATTATAACTGGATCTGAACTACTGAGATTTTTGGTCTAGCACGATCTCTTTAGCTACTCCGTGTCTCCTTCTACTGGACAACGTATAAGGTACCCAGAGTACAGGACTTCTTCATTATTTAATAAGAGGGATTCTAATTACGGACATAAGAATCAAGTTACTGGGTTTAGGGACTCTGCAGGAGGCACCTGGAGCCATTCATTAAACAGTTCATCTTCACATGCAGTACAGGGCTTACAGGAGAGAGAAAAGCTTGGTAGGACTGCAGATCACAAACTGCATCCCTGTAGTGACTTTACACATCCTTTTACAAAATCACAGCTACACCATGCTCTCCCTGTAAGGCCTTTTTGCTAGAATTCAGGTGGGCTAGGAAATGTGAATTAAAGTCTGAGGGTATGTGGAGAGAATTATCGGCAATATTGCTGCTACTCGCAGCACCAAATTTTTCCTATTACCAAGTACAGTATTGAAGAATGGAACAGAATTTACGTGGAGGGCCTCAGAGGGATACCAAAGCACCACACTTTCTCACAGGAAACAAGCACAACAGAAAACTAACCTAAGAGTGGCAGGCTACCAGCCTGGGGAAATACAAAGCTTTGGGGTTTTGTATCAGGATTATTCCCAAATAGCAAACACTCACAGAATGTAACTTAAGATGACTTCCTGAGTTACTCCATCATTTTCTTTGATGGATGTTTTTGGCTAATTAATCATGTGAAATGACATTCTATGCCTGTCATAATTTCAGAAGATAATCGTTTTGCAACAAAAACATAGTCCCTCCTAGTCTGTTCCCCTACTGCCTAATTCTGCGTCAGCATCTCAGTTAGGGATTCCTAATGCCTACAGTTGTCACCTGAGAATACAGCACCCACTATAAATGGGTATTTGTGATGGCCAGTGAATCAAGGTCCTAAAGTGGAGAAAGCTATAACTGCGTGTGAATCAATTTTACAGATGATCAGTTAAAATTGCAGAGTAAGAGCGCTGCTTTCTGTATGGAAAGAGAAAGCAAAAGCTTCCCTTGTTGCTCAGCAACACTTGCACATTCAGACATACTAGTTTATGTCCCAAGGCTACATCAGCTGGACCTCTCCCATAAACCCAGCAAGTGCAATGACTATCAAAACCAGCTGCGATTCTCGGTATTCTCTCGTTTTCATTCGCTGCTTTTCATCAACTCTTCAGAATGGCATCTGCTTTATCTCAGGAATTATTTTTTAACCTCCAGTTTAACGGTGACACACGGAACCTATCTGTGTTCCATTACTGCCAGCTAGGTTTTACCAGAGCAAAGGGTCATTTCAGTCTCCTTAACGTCTATGTTTTAATGACTACAGAAGATGCTCATGAGATGTACTTACCTGCTGGGCAGGACTGGCATAGCAGAGTGTCTTCAGCTGAGAAAGAACCAGGAGCGCAAGTTACACAATGAGTGCGGCTTGGATTTGGCTGCTGACCGGCCAAACAATGCTAAGGAGAAGAAACATGAATTCATACCACCAGAAGTCTAACGGCCATTGCTGTCCAAAGCTGTGTCCCAGGGAGACCTGAGTCAGGAAAAAGCCCAGTACTGCATTCTACCTCGTGCTTCCTCCTTCTCCGCCCTCTCTTCCCTTCCCAGCACTGCTTCAGCTCTATTCTCCAGGGACAGTTTCTAGAAGCAAAAGTGGTACTTCAAACTCCAAGCTTCTTTGGGTCCTCAGCTGAGGGTTTTAGTGGTGGCAGGTGATCTGAGCACTAACATTCTCAGAATTTAGATGAGAAATATTTATTTCTTTTAATACAGGCCAATTCTGGAAGGTCTTAGATCCACTATACCACTGAAGTGTTTTGAATGCTTTTCTTCGATGAAGAAAGGTCCGTACCTACTATTAAACCAGGGAAGCCTCTTTTCTCTTGACAATACATTCACGTTCAGGCCCTGCCTGTCCGGAAGAATGAAAATTTGCCCTTGGAGAATAACATGCACATTCTGTACCTGTCTGCTCCGTCCATCTGGGCAGATGTATCTCTCCGGACATTCCCGACACTCCAACTCTGCCTCCGGCGAATACTGACCAGGACCGCAGCTCCTCAGCACACCACTACGTGGGTCACAAGAATAGCCATCTGGACACGCACGGCACCCAGCTCCACCCTCTAGGCTGAGGTAGCCATTGGGACAAACCTGCAGTGAGATCACAAAGAGCACCAGATCCACAGAAACATATTCTCTGCACGAATAATGTAAAACAGCAGTTTTAGACATCCTCAGCTCAAGTGCCAGAAGGGATCTTGGATCATTTTCAAAATCTGGCCTATGTACTCTTGAGAGCTCCCAACATGTGCTTTTTACTGTCCGCGGTATAAACAATGAACGGAGGAAGGACTGCTCACTGTCTACCTGGAGGGACAACCTGCTTTCTCCGAGCCAAATCAGAGCCAAATACAGTGCAGGAATTTCCTGAAAAATTTCAAAGCAGACTGCAAAACCTGGGAAGAAGCCTGAAATCAGATGATTCAAAACCCATGGGAGAAGAGACAAAAAGTACTACTTCACCTGCTAGCTCTCTTCCCCCGTCCTTCAGCTTACCTGGCAGGCTGTGATGTCTGCTTGAGCCGTAAGTTCATTGGCTGTTCCCAGCGGGCATTTCCTTGGAGCTGCTTGACCCCCAGGGCAACTGGATCAAAAATAATGAAGATATAAAATTACATTCTTCCACTTCTTTGAAATTTCATCCCCTACCAGCCAGTATGGGTGTAGTGTAGATACACGGACATCCCCCTCACTAACTGCTCAAACAAATGTTCTTTTAGCCACAGAAGCATGGATACAAATCGGATCCCTCCAGAACCTCAGAGGGCTCTAACACATATACATGAGCTCAAGGTGCATCGCTTGGATTGCACATTCAAGGACAGAATTTGCGGTAGGAAATGTGGCAACCTGAACTTAGGGTTCAGAACAGTCTGTACAAAACCTTTCTTTCATAATCTGGTTTGAGATTGTGTCTGAAAACCCCACAATGACCATTTCTACTTTCATTTAAAGTGAGCCACGTGCGGCAGAGAAAGCAGTCTTAATGATTTTCTTCTGAGGAAGACAGAGCTTGCCAGCGATGATACACCCGAGTTTAGGACAGCTTTCCAACTGAAAATGGCTCATTGAGGGCTTGCTTGCAACACAGCCCAGGCTGGCTGATAGTCTGTGTGCTGGGTTCAGCACTTCTGGAAAGCAACCACCAACCCCCTGCAACTCGCTGTTCTTTGTAGCCAGACTTCTCTGTTCTCAAGTTACCGCTCTGTGCCCAGCTTACATTACATTTTCTGACTGGCATGTCAGTAAAGTAAGTAGCCAGGACACAGAATGAGTTTTCCAGGGGAGGATTCCCTGCACTGGGGGCCAAAGACAGCTTGTAATCTTCTTTTGAGCTGAAAATCAGCCTAGATTTTGCTGCTGCTACACTTACAAATAATATTCCTGCCCCTCCTAAATACACACTACACAAAATACACAAATACACAACACACAAAACCTGTCCTAAGCAATCTCAGAGAAAATCTGGTTTTGTACATTCCCCACAAACACAGAGACTGTCACACGTTTTACTAAGACTATCATGCTGAAAAACAATCACTCCCATTGACTTCAAGGGGAGCTGTGAGTGCCAATTGCTGCAGAAAGCCCTGGACGGCATTTTAAGTGAAAGACAGTGGTTTTCCTGGTCAGCTGATTATTCATCTATAAGGCAAGCTCTACGCTTTGTGCCCCACCTCCTGATCTGCATTACAAGATAGCTCTCAGAATATTCTCAGCATAAAAACAATGTCCCAAATGTTTAACTTTCTTATTGCAGAAGTGCTGAGCGGGAGGGAAGGAAGGAGACTCACTAGAAACCCGTCGGACATTCCAAGCAGTTGCCAGCTGTGTAGTAACGTCCCTGCCTGCAGTCTATGAGACAGTGGGTCTGGCAGTCTATGCTGCAATCTGGTGAGAGGGAAGAGGTCCCTAAAAGAAAGCAAAAGAAATAAATTTAAAGTACAATGAACAAACATGCAAGACTCCAAGCTAAACTACAGGTTATTATTACACCACAATGTAGTATCTGCACAATTTTATCACTAGTGTTAGTGGTATAGTACTACTAATACAGTAATTTTTACTATTAAGAACAATGCTTTGCCTTTATAGAGAAGCGGTGTTTATGAATGAGACACAGCATCCCACCAGTGTAGTGACTAAAAAAGAAACAGGAAATATTCTAAGCCTGTCTTGTTAAGAAGGAAGCTGAATCAGAAAAATCTCATGTTCCACAGTCAATTAAGCTTCTTGTTATTATTATTACTGTTATACCTACATGAATTAGCTGACTTCTCAAAGCCACACAGAGTGTACCAAAGCTGGAAATAAACCTAACTTCTTAGGTTTTCTGTTCATCAACGCTATTTCCCTGTCCATTATCACATTCACTCTGAGTTTTGGTGGCTAACATTAAGGAAAGGTTTCTCTTCCAGAATAAATATCTGTTCCCTTAAGACTTCTAGGTAAATATTCTGAGCACAAAGTTCTGGGGGAAATCCCAATTTCAGATGCTTTATCAAACTAAACCAAGTACCTTCTGTAGGTAGCAGAGAGCCTTTTCCATGCCTTTATCATCTTTTGAAAAGGTCACCTTTCGTTCACCAGAAAGTTGAAAACTTAAGTTTTCAAGAGAGTGCAAACAGCACAGTCTGATGGAAAGAGCCAAGGGATGAGGGAGGTAGCATACGGCTGTGTGATCTCAACCAAGATAGTTCTTCTTTCTCTACTTCAGTTATCCAGTCTACACAGTAAAGGCAATTTTACCCATGCCTCTTTAGGAAGTCTCTTGACATCGTGTTCTATAAGAGACAGGTGATAAATACTCAACAAAGAGTAAGATACCTGAAACCTGAACTTAAAGAACGGAATGAACACTGAGTTACTATTTCCCTTGTTGCATTACTTTCATGTTGCAAGCCTATCAGATTTAGATTCTAGTATATCACTATCCTAATGAATACCTTTGTTTTGAAAAGTGAGCTTCACTATGGTAACCGCAAGGATTTCACATGAAGTTCCTCAGGAAGGGCTTCTCTGTGTGCCTCCGCGCGAGCAACAGAAAATGAGTGTGCAGGGTGGCGAGGGGAGTTCCAGGGTTTTTTTTTTTATCTGTTCCATACTCAAATAAGCACCTTGGTATTATTATTATTATTGTTACCCGAAAACACTGACGCATTCTTTTTTTTTTCTGTCTTTAGAAAATTAAAACCTCTCAGTAAATGCATCCCTCCACCTTCTCTACCCGTCTTCTCCCCTGAATGAATTCCTAAAAAAGATTGTGCTTTTGAAAGAACGGCATCCACACTCACTGGTTTATGACCAGAATGAACTAAACAACTTCCATCTCTTATTAATTTCAGAAGATAACAGTATCAGCACCAATTAAAAAAAACAAACCAAACCAAAACAGAAGTCTGTCTGGATGAGAAAGTTACCCACTCACCTCTCAGGAAGATCCTAAGGCAACAGAAGAAAATCAGCCAACTTAAAGCATTCGCCATGGCAGCTAGTAAACAATTCTTTAAAAAAAAAAAAAAAAGCTCAGAGCTTATGTTTAAAATGCTTCTTGAGCATCTGGTGTTGCCTTTGTTGAAGCCCAGTGTAACCAAATCCCTTCCAGGTAATCACTTTCCAATACAGCCTGAAGTGAAATGAACACCAAGCTGCAGAAAGAAAAGACAGCCAAAGAGTTAATCCCATGGAAACTCTGCTGCAGCACTACTGATGCCAAAAAGTGAGAAAACTCATTTAAACATAAGATAATGTATACCTTTCAAGCATCCACTAGGTAGGGAGCTTAAAAGTATACTTGTCATCATCTTGCAGATCTGTCTGGCTGCCCAGCAAGATGACCCCATGAAAACGACCCCGCAGGGTCACAAATTTCTTCTTTTTCTTCAAAATCTAGGTGAAGTATTCCCTGTTTGCCAGTTATTTATTCTGCAATTTTAAGTTCTTCCTGGAATTTTAAAACCCAGACGAACTCTTCCCAAAACAAGATTCTCCCTTGTAATGTCCGCTATCCATTAGCTAATTTTTCCTTTTCCAAGATAACTCTTTGATGATGTACAAGGCTAAGTTTCATCAAAGCTACAGCAGTACTGGGGAGCAAACCAAAAATCATAATTCTACTGCAATAGTAAACAAGCAGATCATATCTTGAAGCCATTTCATGAATGTGCAACTTCAGAACAGACTTTTTTCTTTTTCAATGCATTCTTGCACTTTTAGAAATAAGATGAAAAATGCAAGGTTCAGTACCTGCTCCAATGAAGACTGCAAAGAGAAGATCTTTTTTTTCCTCTGTAAGTTACAATACCCTCTCTTTGTTCCCCTATAACTTCCTGGAAGCCAGAGACCAATGAGGGCTTTGGAATGGTTTGATTACTGACACTAGGAAAGAAAAAAGCTCTTTTGTCTTCCAAGTTTCACACTGACATAATTCCAGTCCAGAAGACAGTCCAAGGTTAGTTGTTGGCTCACATGAAATTATTGGGGACCACTGCTGTCCGAAAACCAAATAGATCCTCCCTCTTCCATGCCACTGGAGTGCGTATGAAGAAACCTGTACGGCTACTGACGTGTCTTCTCACTTCTGCAAGCCTTTCAGAAGGCAGCTGAGGACAACTGCAGAGGTCAGTGAAAGCAAAGCTCCTGTTGGGTAGTCCTGCCACGCGCACAAGGAATTTCACTCTATAGCCATCTAACTTCACTTTCTGAAATACAATCTTCACAGTTTGGACCAGAACAGAAAGCGCGCTTATCCTTCAATTGTTCAAGTCCCCTAATGGAAGATTATGTCAGAGCATCTCTAGCCAGCAGGGAGCAGAAGCTCTAACCATCATGGCTGAATGTCTACAAAGAGGCCTCACACCTGTCTTCCTAACTAGCAAAGCACCATCTGTTGCGCTGTATAAAGCCTTTAATTAAACTCCTCCAGTAGAACTCAGATGTGTCTGTTTCTTCCTATTCTACAAACAATTCCTGGAAATCTCTGCAATTATCTTATGTTACAGACAAGAATTGCCCATTAAAACCTATTCAACACAGTGTAAAGGCAGGCACCAGGCCAATTGCTTCTAATTTTCTTCTCATTTTCGACCTGCTTGTCCCTTATACTTCAGAAAGTTCAGAAAAGATGGAAGATGCAATAGAAGGCAGAAAAGATAAGAAAAATAGTTAGATTCACTTGTTTCCAGTTCCCTAATTAACTATGGAATTTTCAGATTTATGCAGAGATAACTCACAGGTCAAATTCACCCCTGTGGCACATGCTAGAGTAAGGCAAAGAAGGATCTGCTATTTAACTGCAGTCTCATTTGAGGGATGAAATACTGACCTTGTGCTCAAAGATAGTCCTTCCTCTGATCAGCCGAACTGGAGCTCTGAGAGGGTCAGTGACGTGCTTTATGTCATGCACCCTGCTAGTACAGCATGAAGCCATTGAGGCTTCCCAATTCTGAACTCTAAACCTCTCAAAACAGGTTCTGACATCCACTGAATCTGCACCAATTTTGAATAAGCCCATTTCCACTGTCCCTGCCACAGTGACTCCTGGTGTTAGCAAAAAGAAGAATCCAGCCTGATGTACTTCTCTTCAAGTGCACTGCTACAGAAATGAACTGCTGCGAGAACAGCCGAATAACCTGGGACTCACTCCAGGACACTGCGATTTATTTTCATACAGCAGTAGCATCATTCATCTGAAACATCACAAAACCCTGTATAGTTTACACTGATGGTAAGCCGTAGCTATCTATTCCCGGCTATAAAGAAAACAGTACCTTGCTATTATTTCACCCTCTTCTGTCAAGAAACAAATAGACGCAGATTGAATTATAAATCTAGACTGTTAGACGCAACGCATAGAAACGTGAAGATGACTCCAGCAAGGAAAATAAATAGGCACGTCCTTTTCTCGGTTGCAGGTGTTGGAGGCCTACCAAGTATAAGCATATTCATTCCTCTGGGATACAAAATAGCTCAGCTTCCAGAGCTGACACACTCATCTTCTCTCCACCAATAGACTTGACTATTGCTTCAGCACACCTGACTGTATTTGAAAAAAGACTCCTATTTTTCTTGAACTGTTCGGTCAGTTTTAAAGAAACCAGTCAGCCCTGTAATATCAGTAGTCCTTCACAAAACAGGAAGGCACCATTTTTTGTGATTTGAACGCCAAAAAAACATCCTGCTCAGCTCACTAACAATAGTAATAAATTCCCGGGTCTGTAAGCGGCAGCACCACCTACGTTACGTCAGGAAGATTGCCCTCTTGGGGCAAATACGCCAGAAGGGACGGGAACAACCTCAAACCTTGCAGAAAGCTACCATCAGTCACCTTGAAATTAGTTACCATTTCCAGGTAGGCAATTTTCCTCAGCCATCAAACCTAATAAAATATCCCTTTTCTAAATGAAATATATGCAAATACCCAAAATTGCACATCTCATTTCACCTACAGCAAGTCTTTCTGGGGGAAGGGGGGAAAGAAGGCACAGAAAGCTCAAAACTGGGGGAGAGGCAGGAGTTAGAAATCACATTGGGAATAGTTTTGTTACTTATTCGTATAAATGTAAGTTCTAATAGTACCAACAGCTTATAGAGATTTCTCGTCAATGCAAAAGGAAAAGACCTATGACTTCGAATCAAAAAACCTCTTAGTTCTTGTACAGAAACAGCAAGTGTGTTTCAACTTAAAGCCACCACTTTGTCTCGCAAAACAGCAGGAATGACAGTGATGGCTAAGGGCGGAGCCTCCTCCCATCTGCTTCCCTCTCTCTTTTCTTCCTTTTTTCATTATTATTACGCAGATAGCGCTACTCAAAAGCCTGTGGATTAATGCATTAAAATTCCACTTTTGGAGCTACAAAGTCAGGGCTACATCTTTCTTGCATGCACGCATATATATACACACATGCACACACACCTCATAAAAAACAACTGCGCAAGTCCCTTCTAATGATACCGGTAAACCACATGCATAATTCACCGTGGGCTTATGGGCTGCTGCAGTGCTCTCCCATGCGTGCATCCCAATGATCTGTTAACACCCTAGAGAGAAAGACATGGCTGAACATCAAAAAATAACGACGCTTGCCAATACAAAACCTACAGGTATGCTGAGAGATGCCGCAGTGATACAGAGGCTATTTTCCTGTTGTACAGTCCTAGAGCAAGCTGAGCACTGACAATAACAAAATATGAGGTTTAACATGGGATAACCAAGTTCAGTGACATGTTAAATATATGCAAACACCATCACAGCCAGGGTGCCAACATACACACACAACATTGAGCCACCCTTCCCAGGTAACTGGAAGTTTTTCCCCTTCTGCAAGAAACAGCAGCAGTAAAACAGCAGTGCAAAATTACACCATAGCTTTATTCTGTGTGCTGTTTTATGTGCTAAACTTATCCCTACGTAAGCTTACAAAGTTAAATGCTGAATTTACAAAGGCAATAAACTACAGAGAGAGAAATTAAATGGTATGACACAAAAACCCAGAAAGATCTTCAGACAAATTTAGATTAAGATGCCATACAGCTTTCCCAGTCCTGTCCCGTAGACACGGCATAGATGGCCAATAGATTAGAGGAGCGTAAAGCAGCAGTAGGGATCGGCGGGGAGGCAGAAAACAAGGGGGGAATCTTAGGTCCAGAGAAATCAACAGCAAACCACTCCCAGATTTCTACAGGGCTAAGATTTCACACAACACTGCAGGTACCCAACATCAAACCTGCTTATGTTACACTCAACTTTGAAAGAGACTGGTGGGACTAACGAGAAATAACAAAAAGTCACTGTATCAACAAAACCTTATAGCATTGAAGTACAAACAGAGTGTCAGAGGCAGCAAAGATAGACAAAGGCACTCATCCAAAGAGGCTCGGCTAGGAAAAGCTGTCTTAACCACAGGTGCTCATAGCTGAAGTGAAAAATGTTGATAAACACATAATCATTAATTTCTCTCAGACAGGTAAGATGTGCTTGGTCTTCTCTATACTTATACCCATTGAATAGATAATTCTGTCTCCTGTTGCACCCCAAATCAAACTTGAAACACTGCACTGACTATCGTACACCAGGTCAGAGCACTTATCCCACTTGTCTTTGACAAGGGTTAGCAGGAAATGCTTATATTATGAGATGAGCCAAAGCAACTGGGCAGGAACAGACTGACCCTTGCCTCGGTGTACTCTCTCTCCCACAGCTTTTGATTTTCTCTGGTAAACGTATACTTATGAAACACAGCCCAGGGCTGTCCCTGGACATTGTCACAGGGCAGACAATGCTTCCAAAATTTCACAAAGCCCACTTCATCACAGGGAATATTTCTGTTGGTGCCTTCTTAGATAGCTGCACCCTGAGAGGATTCAGGCAGCATTTAAAGTGATTACGTAATTATACTGCAATTAATGAAAATTATACTCTGGTGAGACACTGCTGAAAATCTCTTATTTCTTTGTATTGTCCTTAGTGAGAAGGGGACAGGAAAAGCTAAGTCCCTTTTGATCTCTGTTGCCCCTAACCCTTCACTTTCTTTTGTGCCCAGCAGCAATGATAACTCTTGGTGTCTTCCAGTTCCTGAGCCTGATTAACATCACACAGAGGACATCTGAAATCATGCCCAACAGCTAATGCTGCCTTCTGAAATTTCCACTGCTGCAATGCTGCTGGAAGGCATAGGGGGCAGTGCCTTAACAAATGTGTTTTGTGCATTGCTGAAAAGTAAATAAATAGCCAAAAATGTGATCACTGATGTTGATTTAGCACTAGTCTCTTGCTTCAGAAGAATGATTGGATCGTAAACGGAATGAATCAAAGCTGACTCTTCAGAAAATGAACCCAGAGAAATGCGCTACTTAGCTACCAAACCAAGCTAATGTTGAAGTTAGCTAGAAGAAGCAGGACAAATGTGCAGAGGGCTTGCCAAAGAGACCAAGGGAAGCATTTTTGAGTATAGAGAATAATAGACAGGGTTGGCTACAGCTCCGTTGTACGCCAGGGCAATCACAGGCTGGAATGAGACCAGCAATGTGGAAAACACTTTGGAGAAGCAATGTAGGGATTCCATGGCTTCACTATAAAGCATCCAAATTACTCTGTTTGGACATTGTGGTCAAGTGTAGTCATCTGGCTTCTCCCTGAGCAAGCTTCAAGGGCCCCAATCCGTTGCTGTCTCTTGTCCAAGCTAAGAAAGTCAGCCTAGGCATTCCCTGCTAATAAGCACCGTAGTTTTAGAGAACAGTGCTCAGGAGTTGACACAGGATCACACAGTTACAGAGAGCAAAGCAAGATCTGCAGTGCTGATGACCATGTTAGAAGCCAGGACAGGTTAGGATTAGGAAAGGGCTGAACTGACTAAAACAGCATAAGTATCAGGTGTGAATCCCAGGCAGAGATTAATTCCATCTTCACTGTTATCAGGCTGGGGCAATAGAACACTTGATGCTACTGAAGTGTTGTCTGCTTGTTTATCCCAGGAGACCATTCTCATTTTGTGTTTGTAGTACAACAATGGATCTTCATTTATTACTGTTGGTAATAAAACAAATTAGAACCCCTAACATCTGTAGCCTTTCCCAGTAAATGCTCACTAATTTTGAATAAAGGAACATTTCCCAACCCTATGAACAACAAAAGCCCCTTAAAACCTGTTGCAGAACTGTAGCATGAAATAGGGGAATCATTGTGGCTTGGCTTTTATTTTTTTTTTTAAACAATGGTAGCTCCAAAACCTCTATGGAGAGTTCATATGGAAAACCGTAGCAGAAGAGTAAGTGAAGCATCTCCAAAACTGTCCCTTGAGAAGTTCTTCAGACTGAATCCCTCACAGGCAAATGAACAAAATTAGACCCACAAACACCTTCATTTTACTTCCAACACAGGACATAGTTGAATACTGCAGTCCATATGCAGATTCAGCACATGGACAGGATACAATGGGCAAAATAAACATGGGCAAAGTAATAGCTAGGGTGTATTCAAACATAGATCTGTTGTATTAAAGTACATCAGGTATCTGTAAACACAAGCTTCTAGGCACTGGTGAAAGACTATTTCAGTTATTAGGAAGGAATGTTACCTCAATATAGGCTCTTCTGTAATAGTGTAGCCTGATTCCAGAATGCTGCATTTTAAATGCATCTGGAAACACCCATCCTTGACAGTAGATATGTATTATGTATGTACATTCCCCTTTTCTATACAAATAGGACTAAGAAGCTGGTACAGGAGAACAGAATATATGGAAAATGTGGTAACTTAGTATGAGTATCTAAGAAATCAGTGGAGTAGAGACAGAAAAGGAACACTACTGTCAGTTGTGCATGCCAGCTGGGGGTGTTTTCTCCCCCTGCTTCTCTCTACACATATGTGAGTAGGAAAGGGTTCATAACAGGATAGCCTGAAGGCCTGTAAATAGTACTAGGAAAATGTAGCTTTGATTTAATAGTGCAAAGCAAACCACACAAGAACAAACAGGAGTCCAGATAACCCAAATGTTCCACTTCTGTATATGCATAAAGTGGCATGCAGTCCAGAAAGGACCACAACCTCAAAGGCTCCTAACTGCACCAGACCCTATCATGCATTTTATTGGATTGCTACTACAGCAGAAAAGCAGTACTAGCTGCTAACGCGAATAAACTTGCAGTTTTATTTGAAAGTGCCCCCCACCACTCCCATTAGATATTGTTTTGCTCAAGTGCCAAAGCCTAGAAAGAAAAAAAAAAAGATTGAAGTGAGTGCCAGCAACAGAATATAGTGACTGAAAAGAAATCTGGACAAGAAAAAGCAGCCTTTCAAAACATCAGGCTGGTAATTTATCAAAAGCTACAAGTGTTATATTAAGGGACCTCACATAACCCATCAGAGGCACTCATCATGATTTCTCAGTCTCATCATCCTAAAGTACTAAAAAAATTAGATGCTTCTAATGGAATCCTCAGATTCAGATTAAAGCAATGAATGGCTTTGACAGGATAGACAAAACAAACATGTCCATCCAGGAAGAGAAACTTCAGGCCGGTCATATCCCATTATGAATTTAATTGAAAGTCAAAAATATTAAATATGCACACAATGTCTAACTGGCTGAATGCAGAGATACAGAACATGCTGCAACCCTTCAGGCAGCAGAGAATTTGTCAGAGACAGTCATAGTACTACCATCATTCACCTCCCAGGTATGCCTGAGAGGGTTTCCTTACCATACACAAATTGCAATAATCCCAGCGCTGTGTAATTTATATACTCCTCCACAGAGTCAAGAGCAGAGTGTGGCCTTCTAGGACACAGGCAGATTAACAGGTTAGGACACAGTTAGTTCAACATGGAGTTCCATGCAACTCAGCTGTTCCACATGAGCTGTTCAGCTGCCTCATAAGAGGTTCTTACAGCAGAGCAGTATGAAAGCACTTACCAAGGAAAGGGGATGACCTTGGGCAACTGATGCTACCCCATTAGTTTCCTTCTGCATTCACATCCTACCATACCTCTTCCCTGAGACTGGGACAAAAGGACATTTATTCAGACTAAATCCCTGCCAGGAAAAACTGCCTTTAGCCTCCTTAAGCTAACATGCACCACCACGGGATCCTGATTTCAGTGTCTTTTCAGTCTGTGGCTCAGAGTTGTTTTGCAACTCTGGACAAAGATGCTCAGATGTTTATCCTTGGAAGTTTTATACAGGCTGCATTGTACAAGTATAGTTTGAGTTAGAAGTGTCTTGCATCAACTGGAATTGGTCTTTAAGAGCAGGAAAAGAAAAACGTTAAATATACAGTACTGATTTATCCTCCACAATAATGTGCCCAAAAATCATTATTTCTAATTTCCAGGCTTAAACACCTGGGTAGCTACTTCACTTTATCTTACTTTTACTTTTTCTTTAAGAGTGTCAGACAGCTTTAGCAATTATGAAAAGAGTACTTGAAGACCTTAAGGTTGGTCCAGTTGTACAGACTCCATTCTTTCAAGTGTTTGAATTCAGACCTCTTTTCCATTGCAATAGCTTGTTAGCTTTTGCCACTGGCTTTCTGAATCTCAACCCTATTTCCACAGGGGAAATATAGCAGCACAGTCTCCAGGCTGCATCCAGTCTGGTTATAGGGAACTGAAGAGATGAAACTTCTTCGGCTTGCCTTAGCAGCAGCTCTAAAGTTATTGTTGAAATAGCCTATTGAACAAAGGCTATAGTGTTTCTTCTGTGCTGTTGAATCACTGTCATTCAGGAAGCAGCACTAAAAAGTGCATTTAAGTTTTCCCTGAAAGATCCATTTTGCAGGCTTAAAAAGGAAGACTTAAACAAGGAACACAAGTCTAATTGGTGGCACTTTTAATGGAGAAGCTGGGTCTGGAAAATTCTGCAAAACAAGACATGAAAAATCTCCATTTCTAAAACTCCAGTACTTCTCATTGAACAATTTTTACTTTTTTTTAACAGAAGCAAAGATCAAGATCATATGGCAGGGAACAGTTTCTAGTACATTCTCAGAGCTGTTACATTTGTTTACAAACTCTCTTATGTTACCCAGTGTATTCCCCACATAGAAGTCCTTGTGAGTCAGGGCAGCAACTGTATTTTACACCTGGGATACTGAGGCACACTTGCTGTAAACACCAAAAGAATAACTTTTTTGGGGGTGCTATAATGTGCTAACCAAGGTACACACCTAACCCTTCAGGCATTTACATCATACTATTGTAGTTTGACAAGCTTTCCACCAAACAGGTTTAAAGGATTCACCTTAAATTTCAGATAAAAGCCACCTGGAGTTGAGTGGCTTCTGCTCCATTAGATGACCAGTCACCTTCCAAAAGTGGCAGTGCTTAGGCTGCACCACTAAAAGCTTCTACAGATATTCCTTTTAGTGCCTTGCCTAAGATCATAAAGAACATACAGCACAGCAGGAATTGAACTCGTCCGAGTCCCAGAAATTAACTTCAGGACCTCCTCCTGTTCAACATGAACAAAACATTTCTGCAAGTAAGCAGTTCCATCTGCTATCTATTTCACCAAAGTATCCTGATTAAATGCATGAGATTCAAAAACATATTACACTATTAACCCCTTTTAAAAAAACTATTTCCATCCAGCAAGCATCAGAAGAGCCCCAAAGTGGACACTATCAGTGAACATTTAATCCACAGAAGTGCTGCATTTCAAAGAGGCTTTCCTCTGTGTGCTCCTTTAAATGCCAGAGTGCATATTATAAAGAACAAACATTCAGTGAACAGGCTAAAACACTCTACACAGCCCTTCAGAGAACAAGTAGATAAGTTAACTTTGTTTTAAATGTTTGTGTATACATTTGCACCTTGTGTTACATCCTTATCTGCAAGGTACTAATATATCCTCCCATTCACTCCCTCTTGATACTCTTCCATTATCCCTCCTTTCCCATACTCACTCAACTTGCATATGTCCCCAGGAAACTACTGCAGGAAGCTAAGTACTGAATAAATTTATAATCAGTGGCCAACTGTCCCACAGATCTTTACTTAGTTCAGACCACCCCAAACTATGTCTTATTTATAGAACAGATTTATAGCCACACCTTGAGTTAGCTGTCTTTCCTTTATTTCTCCCCCCCGCCGTTTTTCTTTCTAGAAACCAAGGCTTAGGTTGTGAACCAGACCACAGAATGTTTTTTAATCCCTGTTTAGCCTAGCATGAAATTGTTTTCCAGGTAGCAATTAATTCCACTGCAACTTTTCCCCCTTGTTGGGTAATTTGCTCTGTTTGAGAAGACTATGCTAAACCATAGCTTCCCTGTTATCATCAGGGCCATAACAGCTGCCTCAAACAAGCCCTTTAGCCTCTTCTGTCACAGTGTATCTCACCAGTTCCTGTATATTTCTGAGGTAGTAAGTTAGCTTCTCTGAAACAAAATGGACAGACTAGCACATAACATGAAGGAATGATTGTCAGCTTACTGACTATTAGAAAAACCTTTTAGAAAGAAAACATTTTATTGCAAAGGCTTTTTAATTTCATTCTTTATAATTTCATGCTTACTGTAAAATGCAAACGAAGCACCTGCTTCTCCCTAGTCTGCATTCTTTCCCTTTTGAGCTGCATTTTCCTTAGAAAAAACAAAACCAACACACCTTTTCAGAACAATTCATCTTGCTTACAAAGTGAACTGTGGTGGTGTTTTTTTTTTTCAATAGAGCAGAGGAGTTGTTTAGTTTTGTACCTTGAAGTGTTGTGACTGTTTCACCCCCAGCTTAGATTAGTTGCCTTGTTATTGTAGTCTGATTCAAATTCTTAAGTTTCCCCTCAAACTTTCATTTCCTTCTCTTTGTCTCAACTCATCATTTATCTTCATTTAGCCCCTTCCTATTACAGCATTGCCATTCCTGTCTAACCACTTTCCTCATGAGACTGTTTTGGCTGTGATCCTTGCTCCTTCAAGCCACCATCAGTTTATTCTGACTTTCCTACTAAGCTGGCACAACTGGAAAAATCCAAGGAGATTTTTGTCTGACTAGGGGAGGAGGCCCCCTACCTGAGCATAAAACTTTAGAAGAGCCACATCTCCCTTCTAGGAAATCAGGCAATTTGTTGATCATGACTTCTGCTCAACAAAGGTAGCAACAAATCCCTTCCCTACACTTCACGATCACTTTGAACTGTTCTTTAGCCGTGGCAATGGACCTGGACATTTTCTTTAATGCTTAGAAACTCTACTCTGGGCCAGTAATCCACTTTTACTCACTCTAAGCCATTATTCATCACAAGCAAGAATGGCAGAATTTGGGCCCTTATTCATTAAAAAACCCTCTTCATTGGGATACTTTTAGTCAAAATAACCCCAAAGCTTACAGATGTGACTTCTCCCTCACCACATATGCCTTGACCCTAACCTGTTAGGAAATCTTAGCCCTGAAATACTTGGAAGTGTTACAATTCTGCAGACAACACCACAGTAGCCAATCTCTTACAGGAAGAAGTGTCAGTCCCTCCAATAGCCGGACTCACTACAAGTCATCCAGCTGACCTAGAAAGACTGTTTGACCAATTTCCAAGAATAATACCAATCACATGCTAGATGCTTTTACTGGAACTTCAAGTAAGAAAAAGGTTACTTAGTGAAATTTCACTGAGTGAAAAACATTTGGTAAAGAGAAAAAGGACCAAAACTAACAACCTTGTTTTCTCTAGATATTTACCCATTTTGTTTACATTTGAAAAATGAGTGTCAACTCCACTTAAAAAAAATCAAAGCATTTTGTACTTCGGTCTTTTGTGCTCAGTTTTCTTTTAAAAGCCACAAAGTTATTCACACAGCATTTTCTACGAAAAGATGGTTTTTCACTTTCATTGTTCTCCCTTCCCCATCCCCCCTTCAGCAGGAAAATAATTTCAAAGCCAGGTCTAAACAGAATTTGTATTCAGAACATTTATTGCTTTAATTATTGTTTGCATATGAAATTTCCAAGAGCATCCCTCTTAGGGGACATCTGCAGCTTGCCAGCTGAGCAGCTGGCTGAGAGACAAGGCTCACAGGTTTTTTCCTCAGCTTACTCCATAGGAGTTCCCACCCAACACTCAAGCAAGCAAAACTTGAAATCCAGGTCTGGGACTGATCTTGCTGCTACCTAGGATACAGTCAACATGCCTAACCTGCACAATGGAGAGTTCAGATATTCCCTACAAACTCAGAGGGAACTTAACGGGGAAGCATAACATTGTACAGATACAAGCCAAGTCTCAGGAGCAGACCAGTGATGTTACTTGTAGCATAGCACTCTGATCTAGCCGGGCTGTATAATGTGATCAGAGCTAGCTTGTTCAGCAGCAGCTGAAGACCTTTGCAATACACTGTTCCACACCATGGCAGTAAGGCCAGTAAAAATCTGCCACCTCACCTCTCAGCTTCAGGTTCATTCTCATTTAACAGGATAGCAATACACACACACAGTTAGTGAAGTAGATCAGGCGATGTTGATAATTATAAGGTATATACCATTCCTATCTTAAAGTCTTTCAATTGATTAAGCCTTCACAAATAATTTAGCATAGATGTTGAAAAGCCCTATGAAGCCAGACCACAGCCAAAATGCTTTGTAATACCACCAACTGCTGTGGCTTTTGTTGTGAAAACCAGTTTGGCTTTGAACCTAGCTTCCACTTTATGATCCACTTAGATGCCCAGCAGACTACACCTGGCATTTCACAGCACTATCAAAACTCCAAACTGGCACAGAATATCTGCCCCTTTTATTCTCAAGTCTCCACACCTGGAAGTGTCACACATTACAGTGATTAGGCAGGAAAAGGATGACATGCACATTTTCTCTTTAGAGTAGGGCTTCACAAGCTCAGGGGAGCAGTACTGAAACATGTTGCCTCTAAGCATATGGTCACTAGTATCAAAGTAGCCCACAGCAATAGCAACTAAAAGCTTTACCATCTGATAGCTGTTCAGTGTTAGTTAGGTAGGTTAGGTACAACTTCACAGTAAG
The DNA here is from genome assembly GCF_000699145.1 of Aptenodytes forsteri. Taxonomy (NCBI): domain Eukaryota; kingdom Metazoa; phylum Chordata; class Aves; order Sphenisciformes; family Spheniscidae; genus Aptenodytes; species Aptenodytes forsteri. The sequence continues at coordinate 998,936 of NW_008795485.1, forward strand.
AGTCTCCACTGCCTTCCCCACAATGGGCAGCAATCAGCAGTTTTAACCTGCAAACACAGCAGAGATGCCAAGGACTAAATCAGTGAAATTTAACACTCATTACAGGTCAAAATTGAGTACTTAAAACATATATTGTCTGATATGTACAATGAACAGACCGTGAAAGGCCAGTAAGTAGATCTGTCACCCCAGCACCTTTCATACAGGGAGAACTTGGTTATGCCCTATTCAAGTCAAAGGTAAAACTCATTGCCAAGCAATGTACAACCATTCACAATTCAGTCATGCAAACCCTGCAAACACCAGACATACACCACCCACTCTAGTACTGTATCTTTGTTAGCATGCTTAGAAAGCCCAAAGCAATGCATCCTGCCAACTTCTATTAATACTTACCTGTAGAGACAAAATACCATCTCTGTGGCTATGGGAGTATGGGGAGAGGGAATTGACTTCCTCCAGCCCCCAACTGATGACCCATAAAGTTGGAAGCATCATTCTAACAAGTGAAGTGAATGCAAAGAAAACCAAACAAGACAGCACAGATGGGGAGACTGAATATATAGTTTTAGGCTGGGAAAAGCAAATACTAAAACTCATTCACATGTGAAATATTTTCTGTTCCTCGTATCACAACTATTTAAGTCCAGAGGTAAGCTGCCTCATTGTATTCCATACTTTTTCATAGCTGTACATAAGCAGAGTTTGTAGAGTATCTAATAGAGGACATTGACAGTTACTGCTCTATCAAGTCCAAGAAAACTTAAGTCCTTAACTGTACTTCCTCATCAGCATCAAACCATGTTGACTCTGTCAGCACTGCTCAGCAGTAATGAAGACATCCCTGCGTTATCAACACTGTTTCCAGCACAAATCCAAAACACAGCCCCATACTAGCTACTAGGAAGAAAGTTAACTCTGCCCCAGCCAAAACCAGCATACTTTCCCATGAAATTCAAATAAGCTTTTGAAAATACAGTCACACAAACAAAAGCCCTCTGTCAGGACACATTTCATTTGCCAAGCTGCATTCTTCTCCCATTCTTCTTTGAAGCACTCATTACAATAAGCCATGCCTGAAATGAAGCGCCACACCCCTGTCAAACTGGAAGTAGTGCAGACTAGAGTCTTCCTTCAGTGAAAAACCATGCTTTCTCAAAGGTTAGGGACTGAGAGTCCAGAGACCTTCAAGCACCATCTGTTTAAAGATAATATGATTGAGCTCCTCAGAAAAGGATGCACTATAGTATTTCTAAGATTATCAAACAGCTTGAGGTGTTACTGTAGTGCCTTACAGAACTTAATGGAAAAATGCCAGACTTTCTATGAGACTTTCACATTTAAGAGCATACACCCTTGCTGTAGAAATTCCAAGAGCATATGAAAGCCTGTAGAAAACCATGTTCTCCATTAAACTCTACAAGGCTTTAAATAAAGGAATACTTTTTAAAGATCTTGATTACATCTTGAGTACATCAGTCCCCATTTCTTTGAAATTCCAGTCCTTTTCCTTTTGGGTTCAGCACCACGAAGGACTTGAGTTACATCCACTCAGAGCCTCAATACACAGCAGTTATATAAACCTCATCCCAGAAGAGTAGATAGAAAGAGGGTAAACAGACTTGCAAAAGCAAAGTTTTGCTTCTTTGCCTCTACTCCCCCCCCCCCCCCCTTAAATTACTCTCTAATATTCAAACC